>NW_028227279.1:7855349-7945119 GCF_978045245.1 Mus caroli
ATGAGTGAGTTGCACTGAAAAACTTAGAATATAAGAAACGCACAGTGTAGTACATAGTATATGAGTGAGTTGCACTGAAAAACTTAGAATATAAGAAACGCCAGTGTAGTACATAGTATATGAGTGAGTTGCACTGAAAAACTTAGAATATAAGAAACGCACAGTGTAGTACATAGTATATGAGTGAGTTGCACTGAAAAACTTAGAATATAAGAAACGCACAGTGTAGTACATAGTATATGAGTGAGTTGCACTGAAAAACTTAGAATATAAGAAACGCACAGTGTAGTACATAGTATATGAGTGAGTTGCACTGAAAAACTTAGAATTTACTGAAAAACCCGCATTACACGAAATGCACAGTGTAGTACATAGTATATGAGTGAGTTGCACTGAAAAACTTAGAATATAAGAAACGCACAGTGTAGTACATAGTATATGAGTGAGTTGCACTGAAAAACGTAGAATATAAGAAACGCACAGTGTAGTACATAGTATATGAGTGAGTTGCACTGAAAAACTTAGAATATAAGAAACGCACAGTGTAGTACATAGTATATGAGTGAGTTGCACTGAAAAACTTAGAATATAAGAAACGCTCAGTGTAGTACATAGTATATGAGTGAGTTGCACTGAAAAACTTAGAATTTAAGAAACAGACAGTGTAGTACATAGTATATGAGTGAGTTGCCCTGAAAAACTTAGAATATAAGAAACGCACACTGTAGTACATAGTATATGAGTGAGTTGCACTGAAAAACTTAGAATATAAGAAACGCACAGTGTAGTACATAGTATATGAGTGAGTTGCACTGAAAAACTTAGAATATAAGAAACGCACAGTGTAGTACATAGTATATGAGTGAGTTGCACTGAAAAACTTAGAATATAAGAAACGCACAGTGTAGTACATAGTATATGAGTGAGTTGCACTGAAAAACTTAGAATATAAGAAACGCACAGTGTAGTACATAGTATATGAGTGAGTTGCACTGAAAAACTTAGAAGTTATTGAAAAACCCGCATTACACGAAATGCACAGTGTAGTACATAGTATATGAGTGAGTTGCACTGAAAAACTTAGAATATAAGAAACGCACAGTGTAGTACATAGTATATGAGTGAGTTGCACTGAAAAACTTAGAATATAAGAAACGCACAGTGTAGTACATAGTATATGAGTGAGTTGCACTGAAAAACTAGAATATAAGAAACGCACAGTGTAGTACATAGTATATGAGTGAGTTGCACTCAAAAACTTAGAATTTACTGAAAAACCCGCATTACACGAAATGCACAGTGTAGTACATAGTATATGAGTGAGTTGCACTGAAAAACTTAGAATATAAGAAACGCACAGTGTAGTACATAGTATATGAGTGAGTTGCACTGAAAAACTTAGAATATAAGAAACGCACAGTGTAGTACATAGTATATGAGTGAGTTGCACTGAAAAACTTAGAATATAAGAAACGCACAGTGTAGTACATAGTATATGAGTGAGTTGCACTGAAAAACTTAGAATATAAGAAACGCTCAGTGTAGTACATAGTATATGAGTGAGTTGCACTGAAAAACTTAGAATTTAAGAAACAGACAGTGTAGTACATAGTATATGAGTGAGTTGCACTGAAAAACTTAGAATATAAGAAACGCACAGTGTAGTACATAGTATATGAGTGAGTTGCACTGAAAAACTTAGAATATAAGAAACGCACAGTGTAGTACATAGTATATGAGTGAGTTGCACTGAAAAACTTAGAATTTACTGAAAAACCCGCATTACACGAAATGCACAGTGTAGTACATAGTATATGAGTGAGTTGCACTGAAAAACTTAGAATATAAGAAACGCCAGTGTAGTACATAGTATTTGAGTGAGTTGCACTGAAAATCTTAGAATATAAGAAACGCACAGTGTAGTACATAGTATATGAGTGAGTTGCACTGAAAAACTTAGAATATAAGAAACGCACAGTGTAGTACATAGTATATGAGTGAGTTGCACTGAAAAACTTAGAATTTACTGAAAAACCCGCATTACACGAAATGCACAGTGTAGTACATAGTATATGAGTGAGTTGCACTGAAAAACTTAGAATATAAGAAACGCACAGTGTAGTACATAGTATATGAGTGAGTTGCACTGAAAAACTTAGAATATAAGAAACGCCAGTGTAGTACATAGTATATGAGTGAGTTGCACTGAAAAACTTAGAATATAAGAAACGCACAGTGTAGTACATAGTATATGATTGAGTTGCACTGAAAAACTTAGAATATAAGAAACGCACAGTGTAGTACATAGTATATGAGTGAGTTGCACTGAAAAACTTAGAATATAAGAAACGCACAGTGTAGTACATAGTATATGAGTGAGTTGCACTGAAAAACTTAGAATATAAGATACGCACAGTGTAGTACATAGTATATGAGTGAGTTGCACTGAAAAACTTAGAATTTACTGAAAAACCCGCATTACACGAAATGCACAGTGTAGTACATAGTATATGAGTGAGTTGCACTGAAAAACTTAGAATATAAGAAACGCACAGTGTAGTACATAGTATATGAGTGAGTTGCACTGAAAAACTTAGAATATAAGAAACGCACAGTGTAGTACATAGTATATGAGTGAGTTGCACTGAAAAACTTAGAATATAAGAAACGCACAGTGTAGTACATAGTATATGAGTGAGTTGCACTGAAAAACTTAGAATATAAGAAACGCTCAGTGTAGTACATAGTATATGAGTGAGTTGCACTGAAAAACTTAGAATTTAAGAAACAGACAGTGTAGTACATAGTATATGAGTGAGTTGCACTGAAAAACTTAGAATATAAGAAACGCACAGTGTAGTACATAGTATATGAGTGAGTTGCACTGAAAAACTTAGAATATAAGAAACGCACTGTGTAGTACATAGTATATGAGTGAGTTGCACTGAAAAACTTAGAATTTACTGAAAAACCCGCATTACACGAAATGCACAGTGTAGTACATAGTATATGAGTGAGTTGCACTGAAAAACTTAGAATATAAGAAACGCACAGTGTAGTACATAGTATATGAGTGAGTTGCACTGAAAAACTTAGAATATAAGAAACGCACAGTGTAGTACATAGTATATGAGTGAGTTGCACTGAAAAACTTAGAATATAAGAAACGCACAGTGTAGTACATAGTATATGAGTGAGTTGCATGAAAAACTTAGAACATAAGAAACGCTCAGTGTAGTACATAGTATATGAGTGAGTTGCACTGAAAAACTTAGAATTTAAGAAACGCACAGTGTAGTACATAGTATATGAGTGAGTTGCACTGAAAAACTTAGAATATAAGAAACGCACAGTGTAGTACATAGTATATGAGTGAGTTGCACTGAAAAACTTAGAATATAAGAAACGCACAGTGTAGTACATAGTATATGAGTGAGTTGCACTGAAAAACTTAGAATTTACTGAAAAACCCGCATTACACGAAATGCACAGTGTAGTACATAGTATATGAGTGAGTTGCACTGAAAAACTTAGAATATAAGAAACGCACAGTGTAGTACATAGTATATGAGTGAGTTGCACTGAAAAACTTAGAATATAAGAAACGCACAGTGTAGTACATAGTATATGAGTGAGTTGCACTGAAAAACTTAGAATATAAGAAACGCACAGTGTAGTACATAGTATATGAGTGAGTTGCACTGAAAAACTTAGAATATAAGAAACGCTCAGTGTAGTACATAGTATATGAGTGAGTTGCACTGAAAAACTTAGAATTTAAGAAACGCACAGTGTAGTACATAGTATATGAGTGAGTTGCACTGAAAAACTTAGAATATAAGAAACGCACAGTGTAGTACATAGTATATGAGTGAGTTGCACTGAAAAACTTAGAATATAAGAAACGCACAGTGTAGTACATAGTATATGAGTGAGTTGCACTCAAAAACTTAGAATATAAGAAACGCACAGTGTAGTACATAGTATATGAGTGAGTTGCACTGAAAAACTTAGAATATAAGAAACGCACAGTGTAGTACATAGTATATGAGTGAGTTGCACTGAAAAACTTAGAATTTACTGAAAAACCCGCATTACACGAAATGCACAGTGTAGTACATAGTATATGAGTGAGTTGCACTGAAAAACTTAGAATATAAGAAACGCACAGTGTAGTACATAGTATATGAGTGAGTTGCACTGAAAAACTTAGAATATAAGAAACGCACAGTGTAGTACATAGTATATGAGTGAGTTGCACTGAAAAACTTAGAATATAAGAAACGCACAGTGTAGTACATAGTATATGAGTGAGTTGCACTGAAAAACTTAGAATATAAGAAACGCTCAGTGTAGTACATAGTATATGAGTGAGTTGCACTGAAAAACTTAGAATTTAAGAAACAGACAGTGTAGTACATAGTATATGAGTGAGTTGCACTGAAAAACTTAGAATATAAGAAACGCACAGTGTAGTACATAGTATATGAGTGAGTTGCACTGAAAAACTTAGAATATAAGAAACGCACTGTGTAGTACATAGTATATGAGTGAGTTGCACTGAAAAACTTAGAATTTACTGAAAAACCCGCATTACACGAAATGCACAGTGTAGTACATAGTATATGAGTGAGTTGCACTGAAAAACTTAGAATATAAGAAACGCACAGTGTAGTACATAGTATATGAGTGAGTTGCACTGAAAAACTTAGAATATAAGAAACGCACAGTGTAGTACATAGTATATGAGTGAGTTGCACTGAAAAACTTAGAATATAAGAAACGCACAGTGTAGTACATAGTATATGAGTGAGTTGCACTGAAAAACTTAGAATATAAGAAACGCTCAGTGTAGTACATAGTATATGAGTGAGTTGCACTGAAAAACTTAGAATTTAAGAAACGCACAGTGTAGTACATAGTATATGAGTGAGTTGCACTGAAAAACTTAGAATATAAGAAACGCACAGTGTAGTACATAGTATATGAGTGAGTTGCACTGAAAAACTTAGAATATAAGAAACGCACAGTGTAGTACATAGTATATGAGTGAGTTGCACTGAAAAACTTAGAATATAAGAAACGCACAGTGTAGTACATAGTATATGAGTGAGTTGCACTGAAAAACTTAGAATATAAGAAACGCACAGTGTAGTACATAGTATATGAGTGAGTTGCACTGAAAAACTTAGAATATAAGAAACGCACAGTGTAGTACATAGTATATGAGTGAGTTGCACTGAAAAACTTAGAATATAAGAAACGCACAGTGTAGTACATAGTATATGAGTGAGTTGCACTGAAAAACTTAGAAGTTATTGAAAAACCCGCATTACACGAAATGCACAGTGTAGTACATAGTATATGAGTGAGTTGCACTGAAAAACTTAGAATATAAGAAACGCACAGTGTAGTACATAGTATATGAGTGAGTTGCACTGAAAAACTTAGAATATAAGAAACGCACAGTGTAGTACATAGTATATGAGTGAGTTGCACTGAAAAACTAGAATATAAGAAACGCACAGTGTAGTACATAGTATATGAGTGAGTTGCACTCAAAAACTTAGAATTTACTGAAAAACCCGCATTACACGAAATGCACAGTGTAGTACATAGTATATGAGTGAGTTGCACTGAAAAACTTAGAATATAAGAAACGCACAGTGTAGTACATAGTATATGAGTGAGTTGCACTGAAAAACTTAGAATATAAGAAACGCACAGTGTAGTACATAGTATATGAGTGAGTTGCACTGAAAAACTTAGAATATAAGAAACGCACAGTGTAGTACATAGTATATGAGTGAGTTGCACTGAAAAACTTAGAATATAAGAAACGCTCAGTGTAGTACATAGTATATGAGTGAGTTGCACTGAAAAACTTAGAATTTAAGAAACAGACAGTGTAGTACATAGTATATGAGTGAGTTGCACTGAAAAACTTAGAATATAAGAAACGCACAGTGTAGTACATAGTATATGAGTGAGTTGCACTGAAAAACTTAGAATATAAGAAACGCACAGTGTAGTACATAGTATATGAGTGAGTTGCACTGAAAAACTTAGAATTTACTGAAAAACCCGCATTACACGAAATGCACAGTGTAGTACATAGTATATGAGTGAGTTGCACTGAAAAACTTAGAATATAAGAAACGCCAGTGTAGTACATAGTATTTGAGTGAGTTGCACTGAAAATCTTAGAATATAAGAAACGCACAGTGTAGTACATAGTATATGAGTGAGTTGCACTGAAAAACTTAGAATATAAGAAACGCACAGTGTAGTACATAGTATATGAGTGAGTTGCACTGAAAAACTTAGAATTTACTGAAAAACCCGCATTACACGAAATGCACAGTGTAGTACATAGTATATGAGTGAGTTGCACTGAAAAACTTAGAATATAAGAAACGCACAGTGTAGTACATAGTATATGAGTGAGTTGCACTGAAAAACTTAGAATATAAGAAACGCCAGTGTAGTACATAGTATATGAGTGAGTTGCACTGAAAAACTTAGAATATAAGAAACGCACAGTGTAGTACATAGTATATGATTGAGTTGCACTGAAAAACTTAGAATATAAGAAACGCACAGTGTAGTACATAGTATATGAGTGAGTTGCACTGAAAAACTTAGAATATAAGAAACGCACAGTGTAGTACATAGTATATGAGTGAGTTGCACTGAAAAACTTAGAATATAAGATACGCACAGTGTAGTACATAGTATATGAGTGAGTTGCACTGAAAAACTTAGAATTTACTGAAAAACCCGCATTACACGAAATGCACAGTGTAGTACATAGTATATGAGTGAGTTGCACTGAAAAACTTAGAATATAAGAAACGCACAGTGTAGTACATAGTATATGAGTGAGTTGCACTGAAAAACTTAGAATATAAGAAACGCACAGTGTAGTACATAGTATATGAGTGAGTTGCACTGAAAAACTTAGAATATAAGAAACGCACAGTGTAGTACATAGTATATGAGTGAGTTGCACTGAAAAACTTAGAATATAAGAAACGCTCAGTGTAGTACATAGTATATGAGTGAGTTGCACTGAAAAACTTAGAATTTAAGAAACAGACAGTGTAGTACATAGTATATGAGTGAGTTGCACTGAAAAACTTAGAATATAAGAAACGCACAGTGTAGTACATAGTATATGAGTGAGTTGCACTGAAAAACTTAGAATATAAGAAACGCACTGTGTAGTACATAGTATATGAGTGAGTTGCACTGAAAAACTTAGAATTTACTGAAAAACCCGCATTACACGAAATGCACAGTGTAGTACATAGTATATGAGTGAGTTGCACTGAAAAACTTAGAATATAAGAAACGCACAGTGTAGTACATAGTATATGAGTGAGTTGCACTGAAAAACTTAGAATATAAGAAACGCACAGTGTAGTACATAGTATATGAGTGAGTTGCACTGAAAAACTTAGAATATAAGAAACGCACAGTGTAGTACATAGTATATGAGTGAGTTGCATGAAAAACTTAGAACATAAGAAACGCTCAGTGTAGTACATAGTATATGAGTGAGTTGCACTGAAAAACTTAGAATTTAAGAAACGCACAGTGTAGTACATAGTATATGAGTGAGTTGCACTGAAAAACTTAGAATATAAGAAACGCACAGTGTAGTACATAGTATATGAGTGAGTTGCACTGAAAAACTTAGAATATAAGAAACGCACAGTGTAGTACATAGTATATGAGTGAGTTGCACTGAAAAACTTAGAATTTACTGAAAAACCCGCATTACACGAAATGCACAGTGTAGTACATAGTATATGAGTGAGTTGCACTGAAAAACTTAGAATATAAGAAACGCACAGTGTAGTACATAGTATATGAGTGAGTTGCACTGAAAAACTTAGAATATAAGAAACGCACAGTGTAGTACATAGTATATGAGTGAGTTGCACTGAAAAACTTAGAATATAAGAAACGCACAGTGTAGTACATAGTATATGAGTGAGTTGCACTGAAAAACTTAGAATATAAGAAACGCTCAGTGTAGTACATAGTATATGAGTGAGTTGCACTGAAAAACTTAGAATTTAAGAAACGCACAGTGTAGTACATAGTATATGAGTGAGTTGCACTGAAAAACTTAGAATATAAGAAACGCACAGTGTAGTACATAGTATATGAGTGAGTTGCACTGAAAAACTTAGAATATAAGAAACGCACAGTGTAGTACATAGTATATGAGTGAGTTGCACTCAAAAACTTAGAATATAAGAAACGCACAGTGTAGTACATAGTATATGAGTGAGTTGCACTGAAAAACTTAGAATATAAGAAACGCACAGTGTAGTACATAGTATATGAGTGAGTTGCACTGAAAAACTTAGAATATAAGAAACGCCAGTGTAGTACATAGTATATGAGTGAGTTGCACTGAAAAACTTAGAATATAAGAAACGCACAGTGTAGTACATAGTATATGATTGAGTTGCACTGAAAAACTTAGAATATAAGAAACGCACAGTGTAGTACATAGTATATGAGTGAGTTGCACTGAAAAACTTAGAATATAAGAAACGCACAGTGTAGTACATAGTATATGAGTGAGTTGCACTGAAAAACTTAGAATATAAGAAACGCACAGTGTAGTACATAGTATATGAGTGAGTTGCACTGAAAAACTTAGAATTTACTGAAAAACCCGCATTACACGAAATGCACAGTGTAGTACATAGTATATGAGTGAGTTGCACTGAAAAACTTAGAATATAAGAAACGCACAGTGTAGTACATAGTATATGAGTGAGTTGCACTGAAAAACTTAGAATATAAGAAACGCACAGTGTAGTACATAGTATATGAGTGAGTTGCACTGAAAAACTTAGAATATAAGAAACGCACAGTGTAGTACATAGTATATGAGTGAGTTGCACTGAAAAACTTAGAATATAAGAAACGCTCAGTGTAGTACATAGTATATGAGTGAGTTGCACTGAAAAACTTAGAATTTAAGAAACAGACAGTGTAGTACATAGTATATGAGTGAGTTGCACTGAAAAACTTAGAATATAAGAAACGCACAGTGTAGTACATAGTATATGAGTGAGTTGCACTGAAAAACTTAGAATATAAGAAACGCACTGTGTAGTACATAGTATATGAGTGAGTTGCACTGAAAAACTTAGAATTTACTGAAAAACCCGCATTACACGAAATGCACAGTGTAGTACATAGTATATGAGTGAGTTGCACTGAAAAACTTAGAATATAAGAAACGCACAGTGTAGTACATAGTATATGAGTGAGTTGCACTGAAAAACTTAGAATATAAGAAACGCACAGTGTAGTACATAGTATATGAGTGAGTTGCACTGAAAAACTTAGAATATAAGAAACGCACAGTGTAGTACATAGTATATGAGTGAGTTGCACTGAAAAACTTAGAATATAAGAAACGCTCAGTGTAGTACATAGTATATGAGTGAGTTGCACTGAAAAACTTAGAATTTAAGAAACGCACAGTGTAGTACATAGTATATGAGTGAGTTGCACTGAAAAACTTAGAATATAAGAAACGCACAGTGTAGTACATAGTATATGAGTGAGTTGCACTGAAAAACTTAGAATATAAGAAACGCACAGTGTAGTACATAGTATATGAGTGAGTTGCACTGAAAAACTTAGAATATAAGAAACGCACAGTGTAGTACATAGTATATGAGTGAGTTGCACTGAAAAACTTAGAATATAAGAAACGCACAGTGTAGTACATAGTATATGAGTGAGTTGCACTGAAAAACTTAGAATATAAGAAACGCACAGTGTAGTACATAGTATATGAGTGAGTTGCACTGAAAAACTTAGAATTTAAGAAACAGACAGTGTAGTACATAGTATATGAGTGAGTTGCACTGAAAAACTTAGAATATAAGAAACGCACAGTGTAGTACATAGTATATGAGTGAGTTGCACTGAAAAACTTAGAATATAAGAAACGCACAGTGTAGTACATAGTATATGAGTGAGTTGCACTGAAAAACTTAGAATATAAGAAACGCTCAGTGTAGTACATAGTATATGAGTGAGTTGCACTGAAAAACTTAGAATTTAAGAAACGCACAGTGTAGTACATAGTATATGAGTGAGTTGCACTGAAAAACTTAGAATATAAGAAACGCACAGTGTAGTACATAGTATATGAGTGAGTTGCACTGAAAAACTTAGAATATAAGAAACGCACAGTGTAGTACATAGTATATGAGTGATTTGCACTGAAAAACTTAGAATATAAGAAACGCACAGTGTAGTACATAGTATATGAGTGAGTTGCACTGAAAAACGTAGAATATAAGAAACGCACAGTGTAGTACATAGTATATGAGTGAGTTGCACTGAAAAACTTAGAATATAAGAAACGCACTGTGTAGTACATAGTATATGAGTGAGTTGCACTGAAAAACTTAGAATTTACTGAAAAACCCGCATTACACGAAATGCACAGTGTAGTACATAGTATATGAGTGAGTTGCACTGAAAAACTTAGAATATAAGAAACGCACAGTGTAGTACATAGTATATGAGTGAGTTGCACTGAAAAACTTAGAATATAAGAAACGCACAGTGTAGTACATAGTATATGAGTGAGTTGCACTGAAAAACTTAGAATATAAGAAACGCACAGTGTACTACATAGTATATGAGTGAGTTGCACTGAAAAACTTAGAATATAAGAAACGCTCAGTGTAGTACATAGTATATGAGTGAGTTGCACTGAAAAACTTAGAATTTAAGAAACGCACAGTGTAGTACATAGTATATGAGTGAGTTGCACTGAAAAACTTAGAATATAAGAAACGCACAGTGTAGTACATAGTATATGAGTGAGTTGCACTGAAAAACTTAGAATATAAGAAACGCACAGTGTAGTACATAGTATATGAATGAGTTGCACTGAAAAACTTAGAATATAAGAAACGCACAGTGTAGTACATAGTATATGAGTGAGTTGCACTGAAAAACTTAGAATATAAGAAACGCACAGTGTAGTACATAGTATATGAGTGAGTTGCACTGAAAAACTTAGAATTTACTGAAAAACCCGCATTACACGAAATGCACAGTGTAGTACATAGTATATGAGTGAGTTGCACTGAAAAACTTAGAATATAAGAAACGCACAGTGTAGTACATAGTATATGAGTGAGTTGCACTGAAAAACTTAGAATATAAGAAACGCACAGTGTAGTACATAGTATATGAGTGAGTTGCACTGAAAAACTTAGAATATAAGAAACGCACAGTGTAGTACATAGTATATGAGTGAGTTGCACTGAAAAACTTAGAATATAAGAAACGCACAGTGTAGTACATAGTATATGAGTGAGTTGCACTGAAAAACTTAGAATATAAGAAACGCACAGTGTAGTACATAGTATATGAGTGAGTTGCACTGAAAAACTTAGAATATAAGAAACGCACAGTGTAGTACATAGTATATGAGTGAGTTGCACTGAAAAACTTAGAATATAAGAAACGCACAGTGTAGTACATAGTATATGAGTGAGTTGCACTCAAAAACTTAGAATATAAGAAACGCACAGTGTAGTACATAGTATATGAGTGAGTTGCACTGAAGAACTTAGAATTTACTGAAAAACCCGCATTACACGAAATGCACAGTATAGTACATAGTATATGAGTGAGTTGCACTGAAAAACTTAGAATATAAGAAACGCACAATGTAGTACATAGTATATGAGTGAGTTGCACTGAAAAACTTAGAATATAAGAAACGCACAGTGTAGTACATAGTATATGAGTGAGTTGCACTGAAAAACTTAGAATATAAGAAACGCACAGTGTAGTACATAGTATATGAGTGAGTTGCACTGAAAAACTTAGAATATAAGAAACGCACAGTGTAGTACATAGTATATGAGTGAGTTGCACTGAAAAACTTAGAATATAAGAAACGCACAGTGTAGTACATAGTATATGAGTGAGTTGCACTCAAAAACTTAGAATATAAGAAATGCACAGTGTAGTACATAGTATATGAGTGAGTTGCACTGAAAAACTTAGAATATAAGAAACGCACAGTGTAGTACATAGTATATGAGTGAGTTGCACTGAAAAACTTAGAATATAAGAAACGCACAGTGTAGTACATAGTATATGAGTGAGTTGCACTGAAAAACTTAGAATATAAGAAACGCACAGTGTAGTACATAGTATATGAGTGAGTTGCACTGAAAAACTTAGAATATAAGAAACGCACAGTGTAGTACATAGTATATGAGTGAGTTGCACTGAAAAACTTAGAATTTATATAACGCAAGTGTAGTACATAGTATATGAGTGAGTTGCACTGAAAAACTTAGAATATAAGAAACGCACAGTGTTGTACATAGTATATGAGTGAGTTGCACTGAAAAACTTAGAATAAAAGAAACGCACAGTGTAGTACATAGTATATGAGTGAGTTGCACTGAAAAACTTAGAATATAAGAAACGCACAGTGTAGTACATAGTATATGAGTGAGTTGCACTGAAAAACTTAGAATATAAGAAACGCACAGTGTAGTACATAGTATATGAGTGAGTTGCACTGAAAAACTTAGAATTTACTGAAAAACCCGCATTACACGAAATGCACAGTGTAGTACATAGTATATGAGTGAGTTGCACTGAAAAACTTAGAATATAAGAAACGCACAGTGTAGTACATAGTATATGAGTGAGTTGCACTGAAAAACTTAGAATATAAGAAACGCACAGTGTAGTACATAGTATATGAGTTAGTTGCACTGAAAAACTTAGAATATAAGAAACGCCAGTGTAGTACATAGTATATGAGTGAGTTGCACTGAAAAACTTAGAATATAAGAAACGCACAGTGTAGTACATAGTATATGATTGAGTTGCACTGAAAAACTTAGAATATAAGAAACGCACAGTGTAGTACATAGTATATGAGTGAGTTGCACTGAAAAACTTAGAATATAAGAAACGCACAGTGTAGTACATAGTATATGAGTGAGTTGCACTGAAAAACTTAGAATATAAGAAACGCACAGTGTAGTACATAGTATATGAGTGAGTTGCACTGAAAAACTTAGAATTTACTGAAAAACCCGCATTACACGAAATGCACATTGTAGTACATAGTATATGAGTGAGTTGCACTGAAAAACTTAGAATATAAGAAACGCACAGTGTAGTACATAGTATATGAGTGAGTTGCACTGAAAAACTTAGAATATAAGAAACGCACAGTGTAGTACATTGTATATGAGTGAGTTGCACTGAAAAACTTAGAATATAAGAAACGCACAGTGTAGTACATAGTATATGAGTGAGTTGCACTGAAAAACTTAGAATATAAGAAACGCACAGTGTAGTACATAGTATATGAGTGAGTTGCACTGAAAAACTTAGAATATAAGAAACGCTCAGTGTAGTACATAGTATATGAGTGAGTTGCACTGAAAAACTTAGAATTTAAGAAACAGACAGTGTAGTACATAGTATATGAGTGAGTTGCACTGAAAAACTTAGAATATAAGAAACGCACAGTGTAGTACATAGTATATGAGTGAGTTGCACTGAAAAACTTAGAATATAAGAAACGCACAGTGTAGTACATAGTATATGAGTGAGTTGCACTGAAAAACTTAGAATTTACTGAAAAACCCGCATTACACGAAATGCACAGTGTAGTACATAGTATATGAGTGAGTTGCACTGAAAAACTTAGAATATAAGAAACGCACAGTGTAGTACATAGTATATGAGTGAGTTGCACTGAAAAACTTAGAATATAAGAAACGCAGAGTGTAGTACATAGTATATGAGTGAGTTGCACTGAAAAACTTAGAATATAAGAAACACACAGTGTAGTACATAGTATATGAGCGAGTTGCACTGAAAAACTTAGAATATAAGAAACGCACAGTGTAGTACATAGTACATGAGTGAGTTGCACTGAAAAACTTAGAATATAAGAAACGCACAGTGTAGTACATAGTATATGAGTGAGTTGCACTGAAAAACTTAGAATTTAAGAAACAGACAGTGTAGTACATAGTATATGAGTGAGTTGCACTGAAAAACTTAGAATATAAGAAACGCACAGTGTAGTACATAGTATATGAGTGAGTTGCACTGAAAAACTTAGAATATAAGAAACGCACTGTGTAGTACATAGTATATGAGTGAGTTGCACTGAAAAACTTAGAATTTACTGAAAAACCCGCATTACACGAAATGCACAGTGTAGTACATAGTATATGAGTGAGTTGCACTGAAAAACTTAGAATATAAGAAACGCACAGTGTAGTACATAGTATATGAGTGAGTTGCACTGAAAAACTTAGAATATAGAAACGCACAGTGTAGTACATCGTATATGAGTGAGTTGCACTGAAAAACTTAGAATATAAGAAACGCACATTGTAGTACATAGTATATGAGTGAGTTGCACTGAAAAACTTAGAATATAAGAAACGCACAGTGTAGTACATAGTATATGAGTGAGTTGCACTGAAAAACTTAGAATATAAGAAACGCACAGTGTAGTACATAGTATATGAGTGAGTTGCACTGAAAAACTTAGAATTTACTGAAAAACCCGCATTACACGAAATGCATAGTGTAGTACATAGTATATGAGTGAGTTGCACTGAAAAACTTAGAATATAAGAAACGCACAGTGTAGTACATAGTATATGAGTGAGTTGCACTGAAAAACTTAAAATATAAGAAACGCACAGTGTAGTACATAGTATATGAGTGAGTTGCACTGAAAAACTTAGAATATAAGAAACGCACAGTGTAGTACATAGTATATGAGTGAGTTGCACTGAAAAACTTAGAATATAAGAAACGCACAGTATAGTACATAGTATATGAGTGAGTTGCACTGAAAAACTTAGAATATAAGAAACGCACAGTGTAGTACATAGTATATGAGTGAGTTGCACTGAAAAACTTAGAATATAAGAAACGCACAGTGTAGTACATAGTATATGAGTGAGTTGCACTGAAAAACTTAGAATATAAGAAACGCACAGTGTAGTACATAGTATATGAGTGAGTTGCACTGAAAAACTTAGAATTTAAGAAACAGACAGTGTAGTACATAGTATATGAGTGAGTTGCACTGAAAAACTTAGAATATAAGAAACGCACAGTGTAGTACATAGTATATGAGTGAGTTGCACTGAAAAACTTAGAATATAAGAAACGCACAGTGTAGTACATAGTATATGAGTGAGTTGCACTGAAAAACTTAGAATATAAGAAACGCACAGTGTAGTACATAGTATATGAGTGAGTTGCACTGAAAAACTTAGAATATAAGAAACGCACAGTGTAGTACATAGTATATGAGTGAGTTGCACTGAAAAACTTAGAATATAAGAAACGCACAGTGTAGTACATAGTATATGAGTGAGTTGCACTGAAAAACTTAGAATATAAGAAACGCACAGTATAGTACATAGTATATGAGTGAGTTGCACTGAAAAACTTAGAATATAAGAAACGCACAGTGTAGTACATAGTATATGAGTGAGTTGCACTGAAAAACTTAGAATATAAGAAACGCACAGTGTAGTACATAGTATATGAGTGAGTTGCACTGAAAAACTTAGAATATAAGAAACGCACAGTGTAGTACATAGTATATGAGTGAGTTGCACTGAAAAACTTAGAATATAAGAAACGCACAGTATAGTACATAGTATATGAGTGAGTTGCACTGAAAAACTTAGAATATAAGAAACGCACAGTGTAGTACATAGTATATGAGTGAGTTGCACTGAAAAACTTAGAATATAAGAAACGCACAGTGTAGTACATAGTATATGAGTGAGTTGCACTGAAAAACTTAGAATATAAGAAACGCACAGTGTAGTACATAGTATATGAGTGAGTTGCACTGAAAAACTTAGAATATAAGAAACGCACAGTGTAGTACATAGTATATGAGTGAGTTGCACTGAAAAACTTAGAATATAAGAAACGCTCAGTGTAGTACATAGTATATGAGTGAGTTGCACTGAAAAACTTAGAATTTAAGAAACAGACAGTGTAGTACATAGTATATGAGTGAGTTGCACTCAAAAACTTAGAATATAAGAAATGCACAGTGTAGTACATAGTATATGAGTGAGTTGCACTGAAAAACTTAGAATATAAGAAACGCACAGTGTAGTACATCGTATATGAGTGAGTTGCACTGAAAAACTTAGAATATAAGAAACGCACAGTGTAGTACATAGTATATGAGTGAGTTGCACTGAAAAACTTAGAATATAAGAAACGCACAGTGTAGTACATAGTATATGAGTGAGTTGCACTGAAAAACTTAGAATATAAGAAACGCTCAGTGTAGTACATAGTATATGAGTGAGTTGCACTGAAAAACTTAGAATTTAAGAAACAGACAGTGTAGTACATAGTATATGAGTGAGTTGCACTGAAAAACTTAGAATATAAGAAACGCACAGTGTAGTACATAGTATATGAGTGAGTTGCACTGAAAAACTTAGAATATAAGAAACTCACAGTGTAGTACATAGTATATGAGTGAGTTGCACTGAAAAACTTAGAATATAAGAAACGCTCAGTGTAGTACATAGTATATGAGTGAGTTGCACTGAAAAACTTAGAATATAAGAAACGCACAGTGTAGTACATCGTATATGAGTGAGTTGCACTGAAAAACTTAGAATATAAGAAACGCACATTGTAGTACATCGTATATGAGTGAGTTGCACTGAAAAACTTAGAATATAAGAAACGCACATTGTAGTACATAGTATATGAGTGAGTTGCACTGAAAAACTTAGAATATAAGAAACGCACAGTGTAGTACATAGTATATGAGTGAGTTGCACTGAAAAACTTAGAATATAAGAAACGCACAGTGTAGTACATAGTATATGAGTGAGTTGCACTAAAAAACTTGGAATATAAGAAACGCACAGTGTAGTACATAGTATATGAGTGAGTTGCACTGAAAAACTTAGAATATAAGAAACGCACAGTGTAGTACATAGTATATGAGTGAGTTGCACTGAAAAACTTAGAATTTACTGAAAAACCCGCATTACACGAAATGCACAGTGTAGTACATAGTATATGAGTGAGTTGCACTGAAAAACTTAGAATATAAGAAACGCACAGTGTAGTACATAGTATATGAGTGAGTTGCACTGAAAAACGTAGAATATAAGAAACGCACAGTGTAGTACATAGTATATGAGTGAGTTGCACTGAAAAACTTAGAATATAAGAAACGCACAGTGTAGTACATAGTATATGAGTGAGTTGCACTGAAAAACTTAGAATATAAGAAACGCACAGTGTAGTACATAGTATATGAGTGAGTTGCACTGAAAAACTTAGAATATAAGAAACGCACAGTGTAGTACATAGTATATGAGTGAGTTGCACTGAAAAACTTAGAATATAAGAAACGCTCAGTGTAGTACATAGTATATGAGTGAGTTGCACTGAAAAACTTAGAATTTAAGAAACAGACAGTGTAGTACATAGTATATGAGTGAGTTGCACTCAAAAACTTAGAATATAAGAAATGCACAGTGTAGTACATAGTATATGAGTGAGTTGCACTGAAAAACTTAGAATATAAGAAACGCACAGTGTAGTACATCGTATATGAGTGAGTTGCACTGAAAAACTTAGAATATAAGAAACGCACAGTGTAGTACATAGTATATGAGTGAGTTGCACTGAAAAACTTAGAATATAAGAAACGCACAGTGTAGTACATAGTATATGAGTGAGTTGCACTGAAAAACTTAGAATATAAGAAACGCTCAGTGTAGTACATAGTATATGAGTGAGTTGCACTGAAAAACTTAGAATTTAAGAAACAGACAGTGTAGTACATAGTATATGAGTGAGTTGCACTGAAAAACTTAGAATATAAGAAACGCACAGTGTAGTACATAGTATATGAGTGAGTTGCACTGAAAAACTTAGAATATAAGAAACTCACAGTGTAGTACATAGTATATGAGTGAGTTGCACTGAAAAACTTAGAATATAAGAAACGCTCAGTGTAGTACATAGTATATGAGTGAGTTGCACTGAAAAACTTAGAATATAAGAAACGCACAGTGTAGTACATCGTATATGAGTGAGTTGCACTGAAAAACTTAGAATATAAGAAACGCACATTGTAGTACATCGTATATGAGTGAGTTGCACTGAAAAACTTAGAATATAAGAAACGCACATTGTAGTACATAGTATATGAGTGAGTTGCACTGAAAAACTTAGAATATAAGAAACGCACAGTGTAGTACATAGTATATGAGTGAGTTGCACTGAAAAACTTAGAATATAAGAAACGCACAGTGTAGTACATAGTATATGAGTGAGTTTCACTAAAAAACTTGGAATATAAGAAACGCACAGTGTAGTACATAGTATATGAGTGAGTTGCACTGAAAAACTTAGAATATAAGAAACGCACAGTGTAGTACATAGTATATGAGTGAGTTGCACTGAAAAACTTAGAATTTACTGAAAAACCCGCATTACACGAAATGCACAGTGTAGTACATAGTATATGAGTGAGTTGCACTGAAAAACTTAGAATATAAGAAACGCACAGTGTAGTACATAGTATATGAGTGAGTTGCACTGAAAAACGTAGAATATAAGAAACGCACAGTGTAGTACATAGTATATGAGTGAGTTGCACTGAAAAACTTAGAATATAAGAAACGCACAGTGTAGTACATAGTATATGAGTGAGTTGCACTGAAAAACTTAGAATATAAGAAACGCACAGTGTAGTACATAGTATATGAGTGAGTTGCACTGAAAAACTTAGAATATAAGAAACGCACAGTGTAGTACATAGTATATGAGTGAGTTGCACTGAAAAACTTAGAATATAAGAAACGCACAGTGTAGTACATAGTATATGAGTGAGTTGCACTGAAAAACTTAGAATATAAGAAACGCACAGTGTAGTACATAGTATATGAGTGAGTTGCACTGAAAAACTTAGAATATAAGAAACGCACAGTGTAGTACATAGTATATGAGTGAGTTGCACTGAAAAACTTAGAATTTACTGAAAAACCCGCATTACACGAAATGCACAGTGTAGTACATAGTATATGAGTGAGTTGCACTGAAAAACTTAGAATATAAGAAACGCACAGTGTAGTACATAGTATATGAGTGAGTTGCACTGAAAAACTTAGAATATAAGAAACGCACAGTGTAGTACATAGTATATGAGTGAGTTGCACTGAAAAACTTAGAATATAAGAAACGCACAGTGTAGTACATAGTATATGAGTGATTTGCACTGAAAAACTTAGAATATAAGAAACGCACAGTGTAGTACATAGTATATGAGTGAGTTGCACTGAAAAACTTAGAATATAAGAAACGCACAGTGTAGTACATAGTATATGAGTGAGTTGCACTGAAAAATTTAGAATATAAGAAACGCACAGTGTAGTAGATAGTATATGAATGAGTTGCACTGAAAAACTTAGAATATAAGAAACGCACAGTGTAGTACATAGTATATGAGTGAGTTGCACTGAAAAACTTAGAATATAAGAAACGCACAGTGTAGTACATAGTATATGAGTGAGTTGCACTGAAAAACTTAGAATTTACTGAAAAACCCGCATTACACGAAATGCATAGTGTAGTACATAGTATATGAGTGAGTTGCACTGAAAAACTTAGAATATAAGAAACGCACAGTGTAGTACATAGTATATGAGTGAGTTGCACTGAAAAACTTAGAATATAAGAAACGCACAGTGTAGTACATAGTATATGAGTGAGTTGCACTGAAAAACTTAGAATATAAGAAACGCACAGTGTAGTACATAGTATATGAGTGATTTGCACTGAAAAACTTAGAATATAAGAAACGCACAGTGTAGTACATAGTATATGAGTGAGTTGCACTGAAAAACTTAGAATATAAGAAACGCACAGTGTAGTACATAGTATATGAGTGAGTTGCACTGAAAAACTTAGAATATAAGAAACGCACAGTGTAGTACATAGTATATGAGTGAGTTGCACTGAAAAATTTAGAATATAAGAAACGCACAGTGTAGTAGATAGTATATGAATGAGTTGCACTGAAAAACTTAGAATATAAGAAACGCACAGTGTAGTACATAGTATATGAGTGAGTTGCACTGAAAAACTTAGAATATAAGAAACGCACAGTGTAGTACATAGTATATGAGTGAGTTGCACTGAAAAACTTAGAATTTACTGAAAAACCCGCATTACACGAAATGCACAGTGTAGTACATAGTATATGAGTGAGTTGCACTGAAAAACTTAGAATATAAGAAACGCACAGTGTAGTACATAGTATATGAGTGAGTTGCACTGAAAAACTTAGAATATAAGAAACGCACAGTGTAGTACATAGTATATGAGTGAGTTGCACTGAAAAACTTAGAATATAAGAAACGCACAGTGTAGTACATAGTATATGAGTGAGTTGCACTGAAAAACTTAGAATATAAGAAACGCACAGTGTAGTACATAGTATATGAGTGAGTTGCACTGAAAAACTTAGAATATAAGAAACGCACAGTGTAGTACATAGTATATGAGTGAGTTGCACTGAAAAACTTAGAATATAAGAAACGCACAGTGTAGTACATAGTATATGAGTGAGTTGCACTGAAAAACTTAGAATATAAGAAACGCACAGTGTAGTACATAGTATATGAGTGAGTTGCACTGAAAAACTTAGAATTTACTGAAAAACCCGCATTACACGAAATGCACAGTGTAGTACATAGTATATGAGTGAGTTGCACTGAAAAACTTAGAATATAAGAAACGCACAGTGTAGTACATAGTATATGAGTGAGTTGCACTGAAAAACGTAGAATATAAGAAACGCACAGTGTAGTACATAGTATATGAGTGAGTTGCACTGAAAAACTTAGAATATAAGAAACGCACAGTGTAGTACATAGTATATGAGTGAGTTGCACTGAAAAACTTAGAATATAAGAAACGCACAGTGTAGTACATAGTATATGAGTGAGTTGCACTGAAAAACTTAGAATATAAGAAACGCACAGTGTAGTACATAGTATATGAGTGAGTTGCACTGAAAAACTTAGAATATAAGAAACGCACAGTGTAGTACATAGTATATGAGTGAGTTGCACTGAAAAACTTAGAATATAAGAAACGCACAGTGTAGTACATAGTATATGAGTGAGTTGCACTGAAAAACTTAGAATATAAGAAACTCACAGTGTAGTACATAGTATATGAGTGAGTTGCACTGAAAAACTTGGAATATAAGAAACGCTCAGTGTAGTACATAGTATATGAGTGAGTTGCACTGAAAAACTTAGAATTTAAGAAACGCACAGTGTAGTACATAGTATATGAGTGAGTTGCACTGAAAAACTTAGAATATAAGAAACGCACAGTGTAGTACATAGTATATGAGTGAGTTGCACTGAAAAACTTAGAATATAAGAAACGCACAGTGTAGTACATAGTATATGAGTGAGTTGCACTGAAAAACTTAGAATATAAGAAACGCACAGTGTAGTACATCGTATATGAGTGAGTTGCACTGAAAAACTTAGAATATAAGAAACGCACATTGTAGTACATAGTATATGAGTGAGTTGCACTGAAAAACTTAGAATATAAGAAACGCACAGTGTAGTACATAGTATATGAGTGAGTTGCTCTGAAAAACTTAGAATATAAGAAACGCACAGTGTAGTACATAGTATATGAGTGAGTTGCACTGAAAAACTTAGAATATAAGAAACGCACAGTGTAGTACATAGTATATGAGTGAGTTGCACTGAAAAACTTAGAATATAAGAAACGCACAGTGTAGTACATAGTATATGAGTGAGTTGCACTGAAAAACTTAGAATTTACTGAAAAACCCGCATTACACGAAATGCACAGTGTAGTACATAGTATATGAGTGAGTTGCACTGAAAAACTTAGAATATAAGAAACGCACAGTGTAGTACATAGTATATGAGTGAGTTGCACTGAAAAACTTAGAATATAAGAAACGCACAGTGTAGTACATAGTATATGAGTGAGTTGCACTGAAAAACTTAGAATATAAGAAACGCACAGTGTAGTACATAGTATATGAGTGAGTTGCACTGAAAAACTTAGAATATAAGAAACGCACAGTGTAGTACATAGTATATGAGTGAGTTGCACTGAAAAACTTAGAATATAAGAAACGCACAGTGTAGTACATAGTATATGAGTGAGTTGCACTGAAAAACTTAGAATATAAGAAACGCACAGTGTAGTACATAGTATATGAGTGAGTTGCACTGAAAAACTTAGAATATAAGAAACGCACAGTGTAGTACATAGTATATGAGTGAGTTGCACTGAAAAACTTAGAATATAAGAAACGCACAGTGTAGTACATAGTATATGAGTGAGTTGCACTGAAAAATTTAGAATATAAGAAACGCACAGTGTAGTAGATAGTATATGAATGAGTTGCACTGAAAAACTTAGAATATAAGAAACGCACAGTGTAGTACATAGTATATGAGTGAGTTGCACTGAAAAACTTAGAATATAAGAAACGCACAGTGTAGTACATAGTATATGAGTGAGTTGCACTGAAAAACTTAGAATTTACTGAAAAACCCGCATTACACGAAATGCACAGTGTAGTACATAGTATATGAGTGAGTTGCACTGAAAAACTTAGAATATAAGAAACGCACAGTGTAGTACATAGTATATGAGTGAGTTGCACTGAAAAACTTAGAATATAAGAAACGCACAGTGTAGTACATAGTATATGAGTGAGTTGCACTGAAAAACTTAGAATATAAGAAACGCACAGTGTAGTACATAGTATATGAGTGAGTTGCACTGAAAAACTTAGAATATAAGAAACGCACAGTGTAGTACATAGTATATGAGTGAGTTGCACTGAAAAACTTAGAATATAAGAAACGCACAGTGTAGTACATAGTATATGAGTGAGTTGCACTGAAAAACTTAGAATTTACTGAAAAACCCGCATTACACGAAATGCACAGTGTAGTACATAGTATATGAGTGAGTTGCACTGAAAAACTTAGAATATAAGAAACGCACAGTGTAGTACATAGTATATGAGTGAGTTGCACTGAAAAACGTAGAATATAAGAAACGCACAGTGTAGTACATAGTATATGAGTGAGTTGCACTGAAAAACTTAGAATATAAGAAACGCACAGTGTAGTACATAGTATATGAGTGAGTTGCACTGAAAAACTTAGAATATAAGAAACGCACAGTGTAGTACATAGTATATGAGTGAGTTGCACTGAAAAACTTAGAATATAAGAAACGCACAGTGTAGTACATAGTATATGAGTGAGTTGCACTGAAAAACTTAGAATATAAGAAACGCACAGTGTAGTACATAGTATATGAGTGAGTTGCACTGAAAAACTTAGAATATAAGAAACGCACAGTGTAGTACATAGTATATGAGTGAGTTGCACTGAAAAACTTAGAATATAAGAAACTCACAGTGTAGTACATAGTATATGAGTGAGTTGCACTGAAAAACTTGGAATATAAGAAACGCTCAGTGTAGTACATAGTATATGAGTGAGTTGCACTGAAAAACTTAGAATTTAAGAAACGCACAGTGTAGTACATAGTATATGAGTGAGTTGCACTGAAAAACTTAGAATATAAGAAACGCACAGTGTAGTACATAGTATATGAGTGAGTTGCACTGAAAAACTTAGAATATAAGAAACGCACAGTGTAGTACATAGTATATGAGTGAGTTGCACTGAAAAACTTAGAATATAAGAAACGCACAGTGTAGTACATCGTATATGAGTGAGTTGCACTGAAAAACTTAGAATATAAGAAACGCACATTGTAGTACATCGTATATGAGTGAGTTGCACTGAAAAACTTAGAATATAAGAAACGCACATTGTAGTACATAGTATATGAGTGAGTTGCACTGAAAAACTTAGAATATAAGAAACGCACAGTGTAGTACATAGTATATGAGTGAGTTGCTCTGAAAAACTTAGAATATAAGAAACGCACAGTGTAGTACATAGTATATGAGTGAGTTGCACTGAAAAACTTAGAATATAAGAAACGCACAGTGTAGTACATAGTATATGAGTGAGTTGCACTGAAAAACTTAGAATATAAGAAACGCACAGTGTAGTACATAGTATATGAGTGAGTTGCACTGAAAAACTTAGAATTTACTGAAAAACCCGCATTACACGAAATGCACAGTGTAGTACATAGTATATGAGTGAGTTGCACTGAAAAACTTAGAATATAAGAAACGCACAGTGTAGTACATAGTATATGAGTGAGTTGCACTGAAAAACTTAGAATATAAGAAACGCACAGTGTAGTACATAGTATATGAGTGAGTTGCACTGAAAAACTTAGAATATAAGAAACGCACAGTGTAGTACATAGTATATGAGTGAGTTGCACTGAAAAACTTAGAATATAAGAAACGCACAGTGTAGTACATAGTATATGAGTGAGTTGCACTGAAAAACTTAGAATATAAGAAACGCACAGTGTAGTACATAGTATATGAGTGAGTTGCACTGAAAAACTTAGAATATAAGAAACGCACAGTGTAGTACATAGTATATGAGTGAGTTGCACTGAAAAACTTAGAATTTAAGAAACAGACAGTGTAGTACATAGTATATGAGTGAGTTGCACTGAAAAACTTAGAATATAAGAAACGCACAGTGTAGTACATAGTATATGAGTGAGTTGCACTGAAAAACTTAGAATATAAGAAACGCACTGTGTAGTACATAGTATATGAGTGAGTTGCACTGAAAAACTTAGAATTTACTGAAAAACCCGCATTACACGAAATGCATAGTGTAGTACATAGTATATGAGTGAGTTGCACTGAAAAACTTAGAATATAAGAAACGCACAGTGTAGTACATAGTATATGAGTGAGTTGCACTGAAAAACTTAGAATATAAGAAACGCACAGTGTAGTACATAGTATATGAGTGAGTTGCACTGAAAAACTTAGAATATAAGAAACGCACAGTGTAGTACATAGTATATGAGTGAGTTGCACTCAAAAACTTAGAATATAAGAAACGCACAGTGTAGTACATAGTATATGAGTGAGTTGCACTGAAAAACTTAGAATATAAGAAACGCACAGTGTAGTACATAGTATATGAGTGAGTTGCACTGAAAAACTTAGAATATAAGAAACGCACAGTGTAGTACATAGTATATGAGTGAGTTGCACTGAAAAATTTAGAATATAAGAAACGCACAGTGTAGTAGATAGTATATGAATGAGTTGCACTGAAAAACTTAGAATATAAGAAACGCACAGTGTAGTACATAGTATATGAGTGAGTTGCACTGAAAAACTTAGAATATAAGAAACGCACAGTGTAGTACATAGTATATGAGTGAGTTGCACTGAAAAACTTAGAATTTACTGAAAAACCCGCATTACACGAAATGCACAGTGTAGTACATAGTATATGAGTGAGTTGCACTGAAAAACTTAGAATATAAGAAACGCACAGTGTAGTACATAGTATATGAGTGAGTTGCACTGAAAAACTTAGAATATAAGAAACGCACAGTGTAGTACATAGTATATGAGTGAGTTGCACTGAAAAACTTAGAATATAAGAAACGCACAGTGTAGTACATAGTATATGAGTGAGTTGCACTGAAAAACTTAGAATATAAGAAACGCACAGTGTAGTACATAGTATATGAGTGAGTTGCACTGAAAAACTTAGAATATAAGAAACGCACAGTGTAGTACATAGTATATGAGTGAGTTGCACTGAAAAACTTAGAATTTACTGAAAAACCCGCATTACACGAAATGCACAGTGTAGTACATAGTATATGAGTGAGTTGCACTGAAAAACTTAGAATATAAGAAACGCACAGTGTAGTACATAGTATATGAGTGAGTTGCACTGAAAAACGTAGAATATAAGAAACGCACAGTGTAGTACATAGTATATGAGTGAGTTGCACTGAAAAACTTAGAATATAAGAAACGCACAGTGTAGTACATAGTATATGAGTGAGTTGCACTGAAAAACTTAGAATATAAGAAACGCACAGTGTAGTACATAGTATATGAGTGAGTTGCACTGAAAAACTTAGAATATAAGAAACGCACAGTGTAGTACATAGTATATGAGTGAGTTGCACTGAAAAACTTAGAATATAAGAAACGCACAGTGTAGTACATAGTATATGAGTGAGTTGCACTGAAAAACTTAGAATATAAGAAACGCACAGTGTAGTACATAGTATATGAGTGAGTTGCACTGAAAAACTTGGAATATAAGAAACGCACAGTGTAGTACATAGTATATGAGTGAGTTGCACTGAAAAACTTGGAATATAAGAAACGCTCAGTGTAGTACATAGTATATGAGTGAGTTGCACTAAAAAACTTAGAATTTAAGAAACGCACAGTGTAGTACATAGTATATGAGTGAGTTGCACTGAAAAACTTAGAATATAAGAAACGCACAGTGTAGTACATAGTATATGAGTGAGTTGCACTGAAAAACTTAGAATATAAGAAACGCACAGTGTAGTACATAGTATATGAGTGAGTTGCACTGAAAAACTTAGAATATAAGAAACGCACAGTGTAGTACATCGTATATGAGTGAGTTGCACTGAAAAACTTAGAATATAAGAAACGCACATTGTAGTACATCGTATATGAGTGAGTTGCACTGAAAAACTTAGAATATAAGAAACGCACATTGTAGTACATAGTATATGAGTGAGTTGCACTGAAAAACTTAGAATATAAGAAACGCACAGTGTAGTACATAGTATATGAGTGAGTTGCACTGAAAAACTTAGAATATAAGAAACGCACAGTGTAGTACATAGTATATGAGTGAGTTGCACTGAAAAACTTAGAATATAAGAAACGCACAGTGTAGTACATAGTATATGAGTGAGTTGCACTGAAAAACTTAGAATATAAGAAACGCACAGTGTAGTACATAGTATATGAGTGAGTTGCACTGAAAAACTTAGAATTTACTGAAAAACCCGCATTACACGAAATGCACAGTGTAGTACATAGTATATGAGTGAGTTGCACTGAAAAACTTAGAATATAAGAAACGCACAGTGTAGTACATAGTATATGAGTGAGTTGCACTGAAAAACTTAGAATATAAGAAACGCACAGTGTAGTACATAGTATATGAGTGAGTTGCACTGAAAAACTTAGAATATAAGAAACGCACAGTGTAGTACATAGTATATGAGTGAGTTGCACTGAAAAACTTAGAATATAAGAAACGCACAGTGTAGTACATAGTATATGAGTGAGTTGCACTGAAAAACTTAGAATATAAGAAACGCACAGTGTAGTACATAGTATATGAGTGAGTTGCACTGAAAAACTTAGAATATAAGAAACGCACAGTGTAGTACATAGTATATGAGTGAGTTGCACTGAAAAACTTAGAATTTAAGAAACAGACAGTGTAGTACATAGTATATGAGTGAGTTGCACTGAAAAACTTAGAATATAAGAAACGCACAGTGTAGTACATAGTATATGAGTGAGTTGCACTGAAAAACTTAGAATATAAGAAACGCACTGTGTAGTACATAGTATATGAGTGAGTTGCACTGAAAAACTTAGAATTTACTGAAAAACCCGCATTACACGAAATGCACAGTGTAGTACATAGTATATGAGTGAGTTGCACTGAAAAACTTAGAATATAAGAAACGCACAGTGTAGTACATAGTATATGAGTGAGTTGCACTGAAAAACTTAGAATATAAGAAACGCACAGTGTAGTACATAGTATATGAGTGAGTTGCACTGAAAAACTTAGAATATAAGAAACTCACAGTGTAGTACATAGTATATGAGTGAGTTGCACTGAAAAACTTAGAATATAAGAAACGCTCAGTGTAGTACATAGTATATGAGTGAGTTGCACTGAAAAACTTAGAATTTAAGAAACGCACAGTGTAGTACATAGTATATGAGTGAGTTGCACTGAAAAACTTAGAATATAAGAAACGCACAGTGTAGTACATAGTATATGAGTGAGTTGCACTGAAAAACTTAGAATATAAGAAACGCACAGTGTAGTACATAGTATATGAGTGAGTTGCACTGAAAAACTTAGAATATAAGAAACGCACAGTGTAGTACATCGTATATGAGTGAGTTGCACTGAAAAACTTAGAATATAAGAAACGCACATTGTAGTACATCGTATATGAGTGAGTTGCACTGAAAAACTTAGAATATAAGAAACGCACATTGTAGTACATAGTATATGAGTGAGTTGCACTGAAAAACTTAGAATATAAGAAACGCACAGTGTAGTACATAGTATATGAGTGAGTTGCACTGAAAAACTTAGAATATAAGAAACGCACAGTGTAGTACATAGTATATGAGTGAGTTGCACTGAAAAACTTAGAATATAAGAAACGCACAGTGTAGTACATAGTATATGAGTGAGTTGCACTGAAAAACTTAGAATATAAGAAACGCACAGTGTAGTACATAGTATATGAGTGAGTTGCACTGAAAAACTTAGAATTTACTGAAAAACCCGCATTACACGAAATGCACAGTGTAGTACATAGTATATGAGTGAGTTGCACTGAAAAACTTAGAATATAAGAAACGCACAGTGTAGTACATAGTATATGAGTGAGTTGCACTGAAAAACTTAGAATATAAGAAACGCACAGTGTAGTACATAGTATATGAGTGAGTTGCACTGAAAAACTTAGAATATAAGAAACGCACAGTGTAGTACATAGTATATGAGTGAGTTGCACTGAAAAACTTAGAATATAAGAAACGCACAGTGTAGTACATAGTATATGAGTGAGTTGCACTGAAAAACTTAGAATATAAGAAACGCACAGTGTAGTACATAGTATATGAGTGAGTTGCACTCAAAAACTTAGAATATAAGAAACGCACAGTGTAGTACATAGTATATGAGTGAGTTGCACTGAAAAACTTAGAATTTACTGAAAAACCCGCATTACACGAAATGCACAGTGTAGTACATAGTATATGAGTGAGTTGCACTGAAAAACTTAGAATTTAAGAAACGCACAGTGTAGTACATAGTATATGAGTGAGTTGCACTGAAAAACTTAGAATATAAGAAACGCACAGTGTAGTACATAGTATATGAGTGAGTTGCACTGAAAAACTTAGAATATAAGAAACGCACAGTGTAGTACATAGTATATGAGTGAGTTGCACTGAAAAACTTAGAATATAAGAAACGCACAGTGTAGTACATAGTATATGAGTGAGTTGCACTGAAAAACTTAGAATATAAGAAACGCACAGTGTAGTACATAGTATATGAGTGAGTTGCACTCAAAAACTTAGAATATAAGAAACGCACAGTGTAGTACATAATATATGAGTGAGTTGCACTGAAAAACTTAGAATTTACTGAAAAACCCGCATTACACGAAATGCACAGTGTAGTACATAGTATATGAGTGAGTTGCACTGAAAAACTTAGAATATAAGAAACGCACAGTGTAGTACATAGTATATGAGTGAGTTGCACTGAAAAACGTAGAATATAAGAAACGCACAGTGTAGTACATAGTATATGAGTGAGTTGCACTGAAAAACTTAGAATATAAGAAACGCACAGTGTAGTACATAGTATATGAGTGAGTTGCACTGAAAAACTTAGAATATAAGAAACGCACAGTGTAGTACATAGTATATGAGTGAGTTGCACTGAAAAACTTAGAATATAAGAAACGCACAGTGTAGTACATAGTATATGAGTGAGTTGCACTGAAAAACTTAGAATATAAGAAACGCACAGTGTAGTACATAGTATATGAGTGAGTTGCACTGAAAAACTTAGAATATAAGAAACGCACAGTGTAGTACATAGTATATGAGTGAGTTGCACTGAAAAACTTAGAATATAAGAAACGCACAGTGTAGTACATAGTATATGAATGAGTTGCACTGAAAAACTTAGAATTTACTGAAAAACCCGCATTACACGAAATGCACAGTGTAGTACATAGTATATGAGTGAGTTGCACTGAAAAACTTAGAATATAAGAAACGCACAGTGTAGTACATAGTATATGAGTGAGTTGCACTGAAAAACTTAGAATATAAGAAACGCACAGTGTAGTACATAGTATATGAGTGAGTTGCACTGAAAAACTTAGAATATAAGAAACGCACAGTGTAGTACATATTATATGAGTGATTTGCACTGAAAAACTTAGAATATAAGAAACGCACAGTGTAGTACATAGTATATGAGTGAGTTGCACTGAAAAACTTAGAATATAAGAAACGCACAGTGTAGTACATAGTATATGAGTGAGTTGCACTGAAAAACTTAGAATTTACTGAAAAACCCGCATTACACGAAATGCATAGTGTAGTACATAGTATATGAGTGAGTTGCACTGAAAAACTTAGAATATAAGAAACGCACAGTGTAGTACATAGTATATGAGTGAGTTGCACTGAAAAACTTAGAATATAAGAAACGCACAGTGTAGTACATAGTATATGAGTGAGTTGCACTGAAAAACTTAGAATATAAGAAACGCACAGTGTAGTACATAGTATATGAGTGATTTGCACTGAAAAACTTAGAATATAAGAAACGCACAGTGTAGTACATAGTATATGAGTGAGTTGCACTGAAAAACTTAGAATATAAGAAACGCACAGTGTAGTACATAGTATATGAGTGAGTTGCACTGAAAAACTTAGAATATAAGAAACGCACAGTGTAGTACATCGTATATGAGTGAGTTGCACTGAAAAACTTAGAATATAAGAAACGCACATTGTAGTACATCGTATATGAGTGAGTTGCACTGAAAAACTTAGAATATAAGAAACGCACATTGTAGTACATAGTATATGAGTGAGTTGCACTGAAAAACTTAGAATATAAGAAACGCACAGTGTAGTACATAGTATATGAGTGAGTTGCACTGAAAAACTTAGAATATAAGAAACGCACAGTGTAGTACATAGTATATGAGTGAGTTGCACTGAAAAACTTAGAATATAAGAAACGCACAGTGTAGTACATAGTATATGAGTGAGTTGCACTGAAAAACTTAGAATATAAGAAACGCACAGTGTAGTACATAGTATATGAGTGAGTTGCACTGAAAAACTTAGAATTTACTGAAAAACCCGCATTACACGAAATGCACAGTGTAGTACATAGTATATGAGTGAGTTGCACTGAAAAACTTAGAATATAAGAAACGCACAGTGTAGTACATAGTATATGAGTGAGTTGCACTGAAAAACTTAGAATATAAGAAACGCACAGTGTAGTACATAGTATATGAGTGAGTTGCACTGAAAAACTTAGAATATAAGAAACGCACAGTGTAGTACATAGTATATGAGTGAGTTGCACTGAAAAACTTAGAATATAAGAAACGCACAGTGTAGTACATAGTATATGAGTGAGTTGCACTGAAAAACTTAGAATATAAGAAACGCACAGTGTAGTACATAGTATATGAGTGAGTTGCACTCAAAAACTTAGAATATAAGAAACGCACAGTGTAGTACATAGTATATGAGTGAGTTGCACTGAAAAACTTAGAATTTACTGAAAAACCCGCATTACACGAAATGCACAGTGTAGTACATAGTATATGAGTGAGTTGCACTGAAAAACTTAGAATTTAAGAAACGCACAGTGTAGTACATAGTATATGAGTGAGTTGCACTGAAAAACTTAGAATATAAGAAACGCACAGTGTAGTACATAGTATATGAGTGAGTTGCACTGAAAAACTTAGAATATAAGAAACGCACAGTGTAGTACATAGTATATGAGTGAGTTGCACTGAAAAACTTAGAATATAAGAAACGCACAGTGTAGTACATAGTATATGAGTGAGTTGCACTGAAAAACTTAGAATATAAGAAACGCACAGTGTAGTACATAGTATATGAGTGAGTTGCTCTCAAAAACTTAGAATATAAGAAACGCACAGTGTAGTACATAATATATGAGTGAGTTGCACTGAAAAACTTAGAATTTACTGAAAAACCCGCATTACACGAAATGCACAGTGTAGTACATAGTATATGAGTGAGTTGCACTGAAAAACTTAGAATATAAGAAACGCACAGTGTAGTACATAGTATATGAGTGAGTTGCACTGAAAAACTTAGAATATAAGAAACGCACAGTGTAGTACATAGTATATGAGTGAGTTGCACTGAAAAACTTAGAATATAAGAAACGCACAGTGTAGTACATAGTATATGAGTGAGTTGCACTGAAAAACTTAGAATATAAGAAACGCACAGTGTAGTACATAGTATATGAGTGAGTTGCACTGAAAAACTTAGAATATAAGAAACGCACAGTGTAGTACATAGTATATGAGTGAGTTGCACTGAAAAACTTAGAATATAAGAAACGCACAGTGTAGTACATAGTATATGAGTGAGTTGCACTGAAAAACTTAGAATATAAGAAACGCACAGTGTAGTACATAGTATATGAGTGAGTTGCACTGAAAAACTTAGAATATAAGAAACGCACAGTGTAGTACATAGTATATGAATGAGTTGCACTGAAAAACTTAGAATTTACTGAAAAACCCGCATTACACGAAATGCACAGTGTAGTACATAGTATATGAGTGAGTTGCACTGAAAAACTTAGAATATAAGAAACGCACAGTGTAGTACATAGTATATGAGTGAGTTGCACTGAAAAACTTAGAATATAAGAAACGCACAGTGTAGTACATAGTATATGAGTGAGTTGCACTGAAAAACTTAGAATATAAGAAACGCACAGTGTAGTACATATTATATGAGTGATTTGCACTGAAAAACTTAGAATATAAGAAACGCACAGTGTAGTACATAGTATATGAGTGAGTTGCACTGAAAAACTTAGAATATAAGAAACGCACAGTGTAGTACATAGTATATGAGTGAGTTGCACTGAAAAACTTAGAATTTACTGAAAAACCCGCATTACACGAAATGCATAGTGTAGTACATAGTATATGAGTGAGTTGCACTGAAAAACTTAGAATATAAGAAACGCACAGTGTAGTACATAGTATATGAGTGAGTTGCACTGAAAAACTTAGAATATAAGAAACGCACAGTGTAGTACATAGTATATGAGTGATTTGCACTGAAAAACTTAGAATATAAGAAACGCACAGTGTAGTACATAGTATATGAGTGAGTTGCACTGAAAAACTTAGAATATAAGAAACGCACAGTGTAGTACATAGTATATGAGTGAGTTGCACTGAAAAACTTAGAATATAAGAAACGCACAGTGTAGTACATAGTATATGAGTGAGTTGCACTGAAAAATTTAGAATATAAGAAACGCACAGTGTAGTAGATAGTATATGAATGAGTTGCACTGAAAAACTTAGAATATAAGAAACGCACAGTGTAGTACATAGTATATGAGTGAGTTGCACTGAAAAACTTAGAATATAAGAAACGCACAGTGTAGTACATAGTATATGAGTGAGTTGCACTGAAAAACTTAGAATTTACTGAAAAACCCGCATTACACGAAATGCACAGTGTAGTACATAGTATATGAGTGAGTTGCACTGAAAAACTTAGAATATAAGAAACGCACAGTGTAGTACATAGTATATGAGTGAGTTGCACTGAAAAACTTAGAATATAAGAAACGCACAGTGTAGTACATAGTATATGAGTGAGTTGCACTGAAAAACTTAGAATATAAGAAACGCACAGTGTAGTACATAGTATATGAGTGAGTTGCACTGAAAAACTTAGAATATAAGAAACGCACAGTGTAGTACATAGTATATGAGTGAGTTGCACTGAAAAACTTAGAATATAAGAAACGCACAGTGTAGTACATAGTATATGAGTGAGTTGCACTCAAAAACTTAGAATATAAGAAACGCACAGTGTAGTACATAGTATATGAGTGAGTTGCACTGAAAAACTTAGAATTTACTGAAAAACCCGCATTACACGAAATGCACAGTGTAGTACATAGTATATGAGTGAGTTGCACTGAAAAACTTAGAATATAAGAAACGCACAGTGTAGTACATAGTATATGAGTGAGTTGCACTGAAAAACGTAGAATATAAGAAACGCACAGTGTAGTACATAGTATATGAGTGAGTTGCACTGAAAAACTTAGAATATAAGAAACGCACAGTGTAGTACATAGTATATGAGTGAGTTGCACTGAAAAACTTAGAATATAAGAAACGCACAGTGTAGTACATAGTATATGAGTGAGTTGCACTGAAAAACTTAGAATATAAGAAACGCACAGTGTAGTACATAGTATATGAGTGAGTTGCACTGAAAAACTTAGAATATAAGAAACGCACAGTGTAGTACATAGTATATGAGTGAGTTGCACTGAAAAACTTGGAATATAAGAAACGCTCAGTGTAGTACATAGTATATGAGTGAGTTGCACTGAAAAACTTAGAATTTAAGAAACGCACAGTGTAGTACATAGTATATGAGTGAGTTGCACTGAAAAACTTAGAATATAAGAAACGCACAGTGTAGTACATAGTATATGAGTGAGTTGCACTGAAAAACTTAGAATATAAGAAACGCACAGTGTAGTACATAGTATATGAGTGAGTTGCACTGAAAAACTTAGAATATAAGAAACGCACAGTGTAGTACATCGTATATGAGTGAGTTGCACTGAAAAACTTAGAATATAAGAAACGCACATTGTAGTACATCGTATATGAGTGAGTTGCACTGAAAAACTTAGAATATAAGAAACGCACATTGTAGTACATAGTATATGAGTGAGTTGCACTGAAAAACTTAGAATATAAGAAACGCACAGTGTAGTACATAGTATATGAGTGAGTTGCACTGAAAAAGTTAGAATATAAGAAACGCACAGTGTAGTACATAGTATATGAGTGAGTTGCACTGAAAAACTTAGAATATAAGAAACGCACAGTGTAGTACATAGTATATGAGTGAGTTGCACTGAAAAACTTAGAATATAAGAAACGCACAGTGTAGTACATAGTATATGAGTGAGTTGCACTGAAAAACTTAGAATTTACTGAAAAACCCGCATTACACGAAATGCACAGTGTAGTACATAGTATATGAGTGAGTTGCACTGAAAAACTTAGAATATAAGAAACGCACAGTGTAGTACATAGTATATGAGTGAGTTGCACTGAAAAACTTAGAATATAAGAAACGCACAGTGTAGTACATAGTATATGAGTGAGTTGCACTGAAAAACTTAGAATATAAGAAACGCACAGTGTAGTACATAGTATATGAGTGAGTTGCACTGAAAAACTTAGAATATAAGAAACGCACAGTGTAGTACATAGTATATGAGTGAGTTGCACTGAAAAACTTAGAATATAAGAAACGCACAGTGTAGTACATAGTATATGAGTGAGTTGCACTGAAAAACTTAGAATATAAGAAACGCACAGTGTAGTACATAGTATATGAGTGAGTTGCACTGAAAAACTTAGAATTTACTGAAAAACCCGCATTACACGAAATGCACAGTGTAGTACATAGTATATGAGTGAGTTGCACTGAAAAACTTAGAATATAAGAAACGCACAGTGTAGTACATAGTATATGAGTGAGTTGCACTGAAAAACTTAGAATATAAGAAACGCACAGTGTAGTACATAGTATATGAGTGAGTTGCACTGAAAAACTTAGAATATAAGAAACGCACAGTGTAGTACATATTATATGAGTGATTTGCACTGAAAAACTTAGAATATAAGAAACGCACAGTGTAGTACATAGTATATGAGTGAGTTGCACTGAAAAACTTAGAATATAAGAAACGCACAGTGTAGTACATAGTATATGAGTGAGTTGCACTGAAAAACTTAGAATTTACTGAAAAACCCGCATTACACGAAATGCATAGTGTAGTACATAGTATATGAGTGAGTTGCACTGAAAAACTTAGAATATAAGAAACGCACAGTGTAGTACATAGTATATGAGTGAGTTGCACTGAAAAACTTAGAATATAAGAAACGCACAGTGTAGTACATAGTATATGAGTGAGTTGCACTGAAAAACTTAGAATATAAGAAACGCACAGTGTAGTACATAGTATATGAGTGATTTGCACTGAAAAACTTAGAATATAAGAAACGCACAGTGTAGTACATAGTATATGAGTGAGTTGCACTGAAAAACTTAGAATATAAGAAACGCACAGTGTAGTACATAGTATATGAGTGAGTTGCACTGAAAAACTTAGAATATAAGAAACGCACAGTGTAGTACATAGTATATGAGTGAGTTGCACTGAAAAATTTAGAATATAAGAAACGCACAGTGTAGTAGATAGTATATGAATGAGTTGCACTGAAAAACTTAGAATATAAGAAACGCACAGTGTAGTACATAGTATATGAGTGAGTTGCACTGAAAAACTTAGAATATAAGAAACGCACAGTGTAGTACATAGTATATGAGTGAGTTGCACTGAAAAACTTAGAATTTACTGAAAAACCCGCATTACACGAAATGCACAGTGTAGTACATAGTATATGAGTGAGTTGCACTGAAAAACTTAGAATATAAGAAACGCACAGTGTAGTACATAGTATATGAGTGAGTTGCACTGAAAAACTTAGAATATAAGAAACGCACAGTGTAGTACATAGTATATGAGTGAGTTGCACTGAAAAACTTAGAATATAAGAAACGCACAGTGTAGTACATAGTATATGAGTGAGTTGCACTGAAAAACTTAGAATATAAGAAACGCACAGTGTAGTACATAGTATATGAGTGAGTTGCACTGAAAAACTTAGAATATAAGAAACGCACAGTGTAGTACATAGTATATGAGTGAGTTGCACTCAAAAACTTAGAATATAAGAAACGCACAGTGTAGTACATAGTATATGAGTGAGTTGCACTGAAAAACTTAGAATTTACTGAAAAACCCGCATTACACTAAATGCACAGTGTAGTACATAGTATATGAGTGAGTTGCACTGAAAAACTTAGAATATAAGAAACGCACAGTGTAGTACATAGTATATGAGTGAGTTGCACTGAAAAACGTAGAATATAAGAAACGCACAGTGTAGTACATAGTATATGAGTGAGTTGCACTGAAAAACTTAGAATATAAGAAACGCACAGTGTAGTACATAGTATATGAGTGAGTTGCACTGAAAAACTTAGAATATAAGAAACGCACAGTGTAGTACATAGTATATGAGTGAGTTGCACTGAAAAACTTAGAATATAAGAAACGCACAGTGTAGTACATAGTATATGAGTGAGTTGCACTGAAAAACTTAGAATATAAGAAACGCACAGTGTAGTACATAGTATATGAGTGAGTTGCACTGAAAAACTTAGAATATAAGAAACGCACAGTGTAGTACATAGTATATGAGTGAGTTGCACTGAAAAACTTAGAATATAAGAAACGCACAGTGTAGTACATAGTATATGAGTGAGTTGCACTGAAAAACTTGGAATATAAGAAACGCTCAGTGTAGTACATAGTATATGAGTGAGTTGCACTGAAAAACTTAGAATTTAAGAAACGCACAGTGTAGTACATAGTATATGAGTGAGTTGCACTGAAAAACTTAGAATATAAGAAACGCACAGTGTAGTACATAGTATATGAGTGAGTTGCACTGAAAAACTTAGAATATAAGAAACGCACAGTGTAGTACATAGTATATGAGTGAGTTGCACTGAAAAACTTAGAATACAAGAAACGCACAGTGTAGTACATCGTATATGAGTGAGTTGCACTGAAAAACTTAGAATATAAGAAACGCACATTGTAGTACATCGTATATGAGTGAGTTGCACTGAAAAACTTAGAATATAAGAAACGCACATTGTAGTACATAGTATATGAGTGAGTTGCACTGAAAAACTTAGAATATAAGAAACGCACAGTGTAGTACATAGTATATGAGTGAGTTGCACTGAAAAACTTAGAATATAAGAAACGCACAGTGTAGTACATAGTATATGAGTGAGTTGCACTGAAAAACTTAGAATATAAGAAACGCACAGTGTAGTACATAGTATATGAGTGAGTTGCACTGAAAAACTTAGAATATAAGAAACGCACAGTGTAGTACATAGTATAAGAGTGAGTTGCACTGAAAAACTTAGAATTTACTGAAAAACCCGCATTACACGAAATGCACAGTGTAGTACATAGTATATGAGTGAGTTGCACTGAAAAACTTAGAATATAAGAAACGCACAGTGTAGTACATAGTATATGAGTGAGTTGCACTGAAAAACTTAGAATATAAGAAACGCACAGTGTAGTACATAGTATATGAGTGAGTTGCACTGAAAAACTTAGAATATAAGAAACGCACAGTGTAGTACATAGTATATGAGTGAGTTGCACTGAAAAACTTAGAATATAAGAAACGCACAGTGTAGTACATAGTATATGAGTGAGTTGCACTGAAAAACTTAGAATATAAGAAACGCACAGTGTAGTACATAGTATATGAGTGAGTTGCACTGAAAAACTTAGAATTTACTGAAAAACCCGCATTACACGAAATGCACAGTGTAGTACATAGTATATGAGTGAGTTGCACTGAAAAACTTAGAATATAAGTAACGCACAGTGTAGTACATAGTATATGAGTGAGTTGCACTGAAAAACTTAGAATATAAGAAACGCACAGTGTAGTACATAGTATATGAGTGAGTTGCACTGAAAAACTTAGAATATAAGAAACGCACAGTGTAGTACATATTATATGAGTGATTTGCACTGAAAAACTTAGAATATAAGAAACGCACAGTGTAGTACATAGTATATGAGTGAGTTGCACTGAAAAACTTAGAATATAAGAAACGCACAGTGTAGTACATAGTATATGAGTGAGTTGCACTGAAAAACTTAGAATTTACTGAAAAACCCGCATTACACGAAATGCATAGTGTAGTACATAGTATATGAGTGAGTTGCACTGAAAAACTTAGAATATAAGAAACGCACAGTGTAGTACATAGTATATGAGTGAGTTGCACTGAAAAACTTAGAATATAAGAAACGCACAGTGTAGTACATAGTATATGAGTGAGTTGCACTGAAAAACTTAGAATATAAGAAACGCACAGTGTAGTACATAGTATATGAGTGATTTGCACTGAAAAACTTAGAATATAAGAAACGCACAGTGTAGTACATAGTATATGAGTGAGTTGCACTGAAAAACTTAGAATATAAGAAACGCACAGTGTAGTACATAGTATATGAGTGAGTTGCACTGAAAAACTTAGAATATAAGAAACGCACAGTGTAGTACATAGTATATGAGTGAGTTGCACTGAAAAATTTAGAATATAAGAAACGCACAGTGTAGTAGATAGTATATGAATGAGTTGCACTGAAAAACTTAGAATATAAGAAACGCACAGTGTAGTACATAGTATATGAGTGAGTTGCACTGAAAAACTTAGAATATAAGAAACGCACAGTGTAGTACATAGTATATGAGTGAGTTGCACTGAAAAACTTAGAATTTACTGAAAAACCCGCATTACACGAAATGCACAGTGTAGTACATAGTATATGAGTGAGTTGCACTGAAAAACTTAGAATATAAGAAACGCACAGTGTAGTACATAGTATATGAGTGAGTTGCACTGAAAAACTTAGAATATAAGAAACGCACAGTGTAGTACATAGTATATGAGTGAGTTGCACTGAAAAACTTAGAATATAAGAAACGCACAGTGTAGTACATAGTATATGAGTGAGTTGCACTGAAAAACTTAGAATATAAGAAACGCACAGTGTAGTACATAGTATATGAGTGAGTTGCACTGAAAAACTTAGAATATAAGAAACGCACAGTGTAGTATATAGTATATGAGTGAGTTGCACTCAAAAACTTAGAATATAAGAAACGCACAGTGTAGTACATAGTATATGAGTGAGTTGCACTGAAAAACTTAGAATTTACTGAAAAACCCGCATTACACGAAATGCACAGTGTAGTACATAGTATATGAGTGAGTTGCACTGAAAAACTTAGAATATAAGAAACGCACAGTGTAGTACATAGTATATGAGTGAGTTGCACTGAAAAACGTAGAATATAAGAAACGCACAGTGTAGTACATAGTATATGAGTGAGTTGCACTGAAAAACTTAGAATATAAGAAACGCACAGTGTAGTACATAGTATATGAGTGAGTTGCACTGAAAAACTTGGAATATAAGAAACGCTCAGTGTAGTACATAGTATATGAGTGAGTTGCACTGAAAAACTTAGAATTTAAGAAACGCACAGTGTAGTACATAGTATATGAGTGAGTTGCACTGAAAAACTTAGAATATAAGAAACGCACAGTGTAGTACATAGTATATGAGTGAGTTGCACTGAAAAACTTAGAATATAAGAAACGCACAGTGTAGTACATAGTATATGAGTGAGTTGCACTGAAAAACTTAGAATATAAGAAACGCACAGTGTAGTACATCGTATATGAGTGAGTTGCACTGAAAAACTTAGAATATAAGAAACGCACATTGTAGTACATCGTATATGAGTGAGTTGCACTGAAAAACTTAGAATATAAGAAACGCACATTGTAGTACATAGTATATGAGTGAGTTGCACTGAAAAACTTAGAATATAAGAAACGCACAGTGTAGTACATAGTATATGAGTGAGTTGCACTGAAAAAGTTAGAATATAAGAAACGCACAGTGTAGTACATAGTATATGAGTGAGTTGCACTGAAAAACTTAGAATATAAGAAACGCACAGTGTAGTACATAGTATATGAGTGAGTTGCACTGAAAAACTTAGAATATAAGAAACGCACAGTGTAGTACATAGTATATGAGTGAGTTGCACTGAAAAACTTAGAATTTACTGAAAAACCCGCATTACACGAAATGCACAGTGTAGTACATAGTATATGAGTGAGTTGCACTGAAAAACTTAGAATATAAGAAACGCACAGTGTAGTACATAGTATATGAGTGAGTTGCACTGAAAAACTTAGAATATAAGAAACGCACAGTGTAGTACATAGTATATGAGTGAGTTGCACTGAAAAACTTAGAATATAAGAAACGCACAGTGTAGTACATAGTATATGAGTGAGTTGCACTGAAAAACTTAGAATATAAGAAACGCACAGTGTAGTACATAGTATATGAGTGAGTTGCACTGAAAAACTTAGAATATAAGAAACGCACAGTGTAGTACATAGTATATGAGTGAGTTGCACTGAAAAACTTAGAATATAAGAAACGCACAGTGTAGTACATAGTATATGAGTGAGTTGCACTGAAAAACTTAGAATTTACTGAAAAACCCGCATTACACGAAATGCACAGTGTAGTACATAGTATATGAGTGAGTTGCACTGAAAAACTTAGAATATAAGAAACGCACAGTGTAGTACATAGTATATGAGTGAGTTGCACTGAAAAACTTAGAATATAAGAAACGCACAGTGTAGTACATAGTATATGAGTGAGTTGCACTGAAAAACTTAGAATATAAGAAACGCACAGTGTAGTACATATTATATGAGTGATTTGCACTGAAAAACTTAGAATATAAGAAACGCACAGTGTAGTACATAGTATATGAGTGAGTTGCACTGAAAAACTTAGAATATAAGAAACGCACAGTGTAGTACATAGTATATGAGTGAGTTGCACTGAAAAACTTAGAATTTACTGAAAAACCCGCATTACACGAAATGCATAGTGTAGTACATAGTATATGAGTGAGTTGCACTGAAAAACTTAGAATATAAGAAACGCACAGTGTAGTACATAGTATATGAGTGAGTTGCACTGAAAAACTTAGAATATAAGAAACGCACAGTGTAGTACATAGTATATGAGTGAGTTGCACTGAAAAACTTAGAATATAAGAAACGCACAGTGTAGTACATAGTATATGAGTGATTTGCACTGAAAAACTTAGAATATAAGAAACGCACAGTGTAGTACATCGTATATGAGTGAGTTGCACTGAAAAACTTAGAATATAAGAAACGCACATTGTAGTACATCGTATATGAGTGAGTTGCACTGAAAAACTTAGAATATAAGAAACGCACATTGTAGTACATAGTATATGAGTGAGTTGCACTGAAAAACTTAGAATATAAGAAACGCACAGTGTAGTACATAGTATATGAGTGAGTTGCACTGAAAAAGTTAGAATATAAGAAACGCACAGTGTAGTACATAGTATATGAGTGAGTTGCACTGAAAAACTTAGAATATAAGAAACGCACAGTGTAGTACATAGTATATGAGTGAGTTGCACTGAAAAACTTAGAATATAAGAAACGCACAGTGTAGTACATAGTATATGAGTGAGTTGCACTGAAAAACTTAGAATTTACTGAAAAACCCGCATTACACGAAATGCACAGTGTAGTACATAGTATATGAGTGAGTTGTACTGAAAAACTTAGAATATAAGAAACGCACAGTGTAGTACATAGTATATGAGTGAGTTGCACTGAAAAACTTAGAATATAAGAAACGCACAGTGTAGTACATAGTATATGAGTGAGTTGCACTGAAAAACTTAGAATATAAGAAACGCACAGTGTAGTACATAGTATATGAGTGAGTTGCACTGAAAAACTTAGAATATAAGAAACGCACAGTGTAGTACATAGTATATGAGTGAGTTGCACTGAAAAACTTAGAATATAAGAAACGCACAGTGTAGTACATAGTATATGAGTGAGTTGCACTGAAAAACTTAGAATATAAGAAACGCACAGTGTAGTACATAGTATATGAGTGAGTTGCACTGAAAAACTTAGAATTTACTGAAAAACCCGCATTACACGAAATGCACAGTGTAGTACATAGTATATGAGTGAGTTGCACTGAAAAACTTAGAATATAAGAAACGCACAGTGTAGTACATAGTATATGAGTGAGTTGCACTGAAAAACTTAGAATATAAGAAACGCACAGTGTAGTACATAGTATATGAGTGAGTTGCACTGAAAAACTTAGAATATAAGAAACGCACAGTGTAGTACATATTATATGAGTGATTTGCACTGAAAAACTTAGAATATAAGAAACGCACAGTGTAGTACATAGTATATGAGTGAGTTGCACTGAAAAACTTAGAATATAAGAAACGCACAGTGTAGTACATAGTATATGAGTGAGTTGCACTGAAAAACTTAGAATTTACTGAAAAACCCGCATTACACGAAATGCATAGTGTAGTACATAGTATATGAGTGAGTTGCACTGAAAAACTTAGAATATAAGAAACGCACAGTGTAGTACATAGTATATGAGTGAGTTGCACTGAAAAACTTAGAATATAAGAAACGCACAGTGTAGTACATAGTATATGAGTGAGTTGCACTGAAAAACTTAGAATATAAGAAACGCACAGTGTAGTACATAGTATATGAGTGATTTGCACTGAAAAACTTAGAATATAAGAAACGCACAGTGTAGTACATAGTATATGAGTGAGTTGCACTGAAAAACTTAGAATATAAGAAACGCACAGTGTAGTACATAGTATATGAGTGAGTTGCACTGAAAAACTTAGAATATAAGAAACGCACAGTGTAGTACATAGTATATGAGTGAGTTGCACTGAAAAATTTAGAATATAAGAAACGCACAGTGTAGTAGATAATATATGAATGAGTTGCACTGAAAAACTTAGAATATAAGAAACGCACAGTGTAGTACATAGTATATGAGTGAGTTGCACTGAAAAACTTAGAATATAAGAAACGCACAGTGTAGTACATAGTATATGAGTGAGTTGCACTGAAAAACTTAGAATTTACTGAAAAACCCGCATTACACGAAATGCACAGTGTAGTACATAGTATATGAGTGAGTTGCACTGAAAAACTTAGAATATAAGAAACGCACAGTGTAGTACATAGTATATGAGTGAGTTGCACTGAAAAACTTAGAATATAAGAAACGCACAGTGTAGTACATAGTATATGAGTGAGTTGCACTGAAAAACTTAGAATATAAGAAACGCACAGTGTAGTACATAGTATATGAGTGAGTTGCACTGAAAAACTTAGAATATAAGAAACGCACAGTGTAGTACATAGTATATGAGTGAGTTGCACTGAAAAACTTAGAATATAAGAAACGCACAGTGTAGTACATAGTATATGAGTGAGTTGCACTCAAAAACTTAGAATATAAGAAACGCACAGTGTAGTACATAGTATATGAGTGAGTTGCACTGAAAAACTTAGAATTTACTGAAAAACCCGCATTACACGAAATGCACAGTGTAGTACATAGTATATGAGTGAGTTGCACTGAAAAACTTAGAATATAAGAAACGCACAGTGTAGTACATAGTATATGAGTGAGTTGCACTGAAAAACGTAGAATATAAGAAACGCACAGTGTAGTACATAGTATATGAGTGAGTTGCACTGAAAAACTTAGAATATAAGAAACGCACAGTGTAGTACATAGTATATGAGTGAGTTGCACTGAAAAACTTAGAATATAAGAAACGCACAGTGTAGTACATAGTATATGAGTGAGTTGCACTGAAAAACTTAGAATATAAGAAACGCACAGTGTAGTACATAGTATATGAGTGAGTTGCACTGAAAAACTTAGAATATAAGAAACGCACAGTGTAGTACATAGTATATGAGTGAGTTGCACTGAAAAACTTAGAATATAAGAAACGCACAGTGTAGTACATAGTATATGAGTGAGTTGCACTGAAAAACTTAGAATATAAGAAACGCACAGTGTAGTACATAGTATATGAGTGAGTTGCACTGAAAAACTTGGAATATAAGAAACGCTCAGTGTAGTACATAGTATATGAGTGAGTTGCACTGAAAAACTTAGAATTTAAGAAACGCACAGTGTAGTACATAGTATATGAGTGAGTTGCACTGAAAAACTTAGAATATAAGAAACGCACAGTGTAGTACATAGTATATGAGTGAGTTGCACTGAAAAACTTAGAATATAAGAAACGCACAGTGTAGTACATAGTATATGAGTGAGTTGCACTGAAAAACTTAGAATACAAGAAACGCACAGTGTAGTACATCGTATATGAGTGAGTTGCACTGAAAAACTTAGAATATAAGAAACGCACATTGTAGTACATCGTATATGAGTGAGTTGCACTGAAAAACTTAGAATATAAGAAACGCACATTGTAGTACATAGTATATGAGTGAGTTGCACTGAAAAACTTAGAATATAAGAAACGCACAGTGTAGTACATAGTATATGAGTGAGTTGCACTGAAAAACTTAGAATATAAGAAACGCACAGTGTAGTACATAGTATATGAGTGAGTTGCACTGAAAAACTTAGAATATAAGAAACGCACAGTGTAGTACATAGTATATGAGTGAGTTGCACTGAAAAACTTAGAATATAAGAAACGCACAGTGTAGTACATAGTATATGAGTGAGTTGCACTGAAAAACTTAGAATTTACTGAAAAACCCGCATTACACGAAATGCACAGTGTAGTACATAGTATATGAGTGAGTTGCACTGAAAAACTTAGAATATAAGAAACGCACAGTGTAGTACATAGTATATGAGTGAGTTGCACTGAAAAACTTAGAATATAAGAAACGCACAGTGTAGTACATAGTATATGAGTGAGTTGCACTGAAAAACTTAGAATATAAGAAACGCACAGTGTAGTACATAGTATATGAGTGAGTTGCACTGAAAAACTTAGAATATAAGAAACGCACAGTGTAGTACATAGTATATTGAGTGAGTTGCACTGAAAAACTTAGAATATAAGAAACGCACAGTGTAGTACATAGTATATGAGTGAGTTGCACTGAAAAACTTAGAATATAAGAAACGCACAGTGTAGTACATAGTATATGAGTGAGTTGCACTGAAAAACTTAGAATTTAAGAAACAGACAGTGTAGTACATAGTATATGAGTGAGTTGCACTGAAAAACTTAGAATATAAGAAACGCACAGTGTAGTACATAGTATATGAGTGAGTTGCACTGAAAAACTTAGAATATAAGAAACGCACTGTGTAGTACATAGTATATGAGTGAGTTGCACTGAAAAACTTAGAATTTACTGAAAAACCCGCATTACACGAAATGCACAGTGTAGTACATAGTATATGAGTGAGTTGCACTGAAAAACTTAGAATATAAGAAACGCACAGTGTAGTACATAGTATATGACTGAGTTGCACTGAAAAACTTAGAATATAAGAAACGCACAGTGTAGTACATAGTATATGAGTGAGTTGCACTGAAAAACTTAGAATATAAGAAACTCACAGTGTAGTACATAGTATATGAGTGAGTTGCACTGAAAAACTTAGAATATAAGAAACGCTCAGTGTAGTACATAGTATATGAGTGAGTTGCACTGAAAAACTTAGAATTTAAGAAACGCACAGTGTAGTACATATATATGAGTGAGTTGCACTGAAAAACTTAGAATATAAGAAACGCACAGTGTAGTACATAGTATATGAGTGAGTTGCACTGAAAAACTTAGAATATAAGAAACGCACAGTGTAGTACATAGTATATGAGTGAGTTGCACTGAAAAACTTAGAATATAAGAAACGCACAGTGTAGTACATCGTATATGAGTGAGTTGCACTGAAAAACTTAGAATATAAGAAACGCACATTGTAGTACATCGTATATGAGTGAGTTGCACTGAAAAACTTAGAATATAAGAAACGCACATTGTAGTACATAGTATATGAGTGAGTTGCACTGAAAAACTTAGAATATAAGAAACGCACAGTGTAGTACATAGTATATGAGTGAGTTGCACTGAAAAACTTAGAATATAAGAAACGCACAGTGTAGTACATAGTATATGAGTGAGTTGCACTGAAAAACTTAGAATATAAGAAACGCACAGTGTAGTACATAGTATATGAGTGAGTTGCACTGAAAAACTTAGAATATAAGAAACGCACAGTGTAGTACATAGTATATGAGTGAGTTGCACTGAAAAACTTAGAATTTACTGAAAAACCCGCATTACACGAAATGCACAGTGTAGTACATAGTATATGAGTGAGTTGCACTGAAAAACTTAGAATATAAGAAACGCACAGTGTAGTACATAGTATATGAGTGAGTTGCACTGAAAAACTTAGAATATAAGCAACGCACAGTGTAGTACATAGTATATGAGTGAGTTGCACTGAAAAACTTAGAATATAAGAAACGCACAGTGTAGTACATAGTATATGAGTGAGTTGCACTGAAAAACTTAGAATATAAGAAACGCACAGTGTAGTACATAGTATATGAGTGAGTTGCACTGAAAAACTTAGAATATAAGAAACGCACAGTGTAGTACATAGTATATGAGTGAGTTGCACTCAAAAACTTAGAATATAAGAAACGCACAGTGTAGTACATAGTATATGAGTGAGTTGCACTGAAAAACTTAGAATTTACTGAAAAACCCGCATTACACGAAATGCACAGTGTAGTACATAGTATATGAGTGAGTTGCACTGAAAAACTTAGAATATAAGAAACGCACAGTGTAGTACATAGTATATGAGTGAGTTGCACTGAAAAACGTAGAATATAAGAAACGCACAGTGTAGTACATAGTATATGAGTGAGTTGCACTGAAAAACTTAGAATATAAGAAACGCACAATGTAGTACATAGTATATGAGTGAGTTGCACTGAAAAACTTAGAATATAAGAAACGCACAGTGTAGTACATAGTATATGAGTGAGTTGCACTGAAAAACTTAGAATATAAGAAACGCACAGTGTAGTACATAGTATATGAGTGAGTTGCACTGAAAAACTTAGAATATAAGAAACGCACAGTGTAGTACATAGTATATGAGTGAGTTGCACTGAAAAACTTAGAATATAAGAAACGCACAGTGTAGTACATAGTATATGAGTGAGTTGCACTCAAAAACTTAGAATATAAGAAATGCACAGTGTAGTACATAGTATATGAGTGAGTTGCACTGAAAAACTTAGAATATAAGAAACGCACAGTGTAGTACATAGTATATGAGTGAGTTGCACTGAAAAACTTAGAATATAAGAAACGCACAGTGTAGTACATAGTATATGAGTGAGTTGCACTGAAAAACTTAGAATATAAGAAACGCACAGTGTAGTACATAGTATATGAGTGAGTTGCACTGAAAAACTTAGAATATAAGAAACGCACAGTGTAGTACATAGTATATGAGTGAGTTGCACTGAAAAACTTAGAATTTATATAACGCAAGTGTAGTACATAGTATATGAGTGAGTTGCACTGAAAAACTTAGAATATAAGAAACGCACAGTGTAGTACATAGTATATGAGTGAGTTGCACTGAAAAACTTAGAATATAAGAAACGCACAGTGTAGTACATAGTATATGAGTGAGTTGCACTGAAAAACTTAGAATATAAGAAACGCACAGTGTAGTACATAGTATATGAGTGAGTTGCACTGAAAAACTTAGAATATAAGAAACGCACAGTGTAGTACATAGTATATGAGTGAGTTGCACTCAAAAACTTAGAATATAAGAAATGCACAGTGTAGTACATAGTATATGAGTGAGTTGCACTGAAAAACTTAGAATTTAAGAAACAGACAGTGTAGTACATAGTATATGAGTGAGTTGCACTCAAAAACTTAGAATATAAGAAACGCACAGTGTAGTACATAGTATATGAGTGAGTTGCACTGAAAAACTTAGAATATAAGAAACGCACAGTGTAGTACATAGTATATGAGTGAGTTGCACTGAAAAACTTAGAATTTACTGAAAAACCCGCATTACACGAAATGCACAGTGTAGTACATAGTATATGAGTGAGTTGCACTGAAAAACTTAGAATATAAGAAACGCACAGTGTAGTACATAGTATATGAGTGAGTTGCACTGAAAAACTTAGAATATAAGAAACGCACAGTGTAGTACATAGTATATGAGTTAGTTGCACTGAAAAACTTAGAATATAAGAAACGCCAGTGTAGTACATAGTATATGAGTGAGTTGCACTGAAAAACTTAGAATATAAGAAACGCACAGTGTAGTACATAGTATATGAGTGAGTTGCACTGAAAAACTTAGAATATAAGAAACGCACAGTGTAGTACATAGTATATGAGTGAGTTGCACTGAAAAACTTAGAATTTACTGAAAAACCCGCATTACACGAAATGCACAGTGTAGTACATAGTATATGAGTGAGTTGCACTAAAAAACTTAGAATATAAGAAACGCACAGTGTAGTACATAGTATATGAGTGAGTTGCACTGAAAAACTTAGAATATAAGAAACGCACAGTGTAGTACATAGTATATGAGTGAGTTGCACTGAAAAACTTAGAATATAAGAAACGCACAGTGTAGTACATAGTATATGAGTGAGTTGCACTGAAAAACTTAGAATATAAGAAACGCACAGTGTAGTACATAGTATATGAGTGAGTTGCACTGAAAAACTTAGAATTTACTGAAAAACCCGCATTACACGAAATGCACAGTGTAGTACATAGTATATGAGTGAGTTGCACTGAAAAACTTAGAATATAAGAAACGCACAGTGTAGTACATAGTATATGAGTGAGTTGCACTGAAAAACTTAGAATATAAGAAACGCACAGTGTAGTACATAGTATATGAGTGAGTTGCACTGAAAAACTTAGAATATAAGAAACGCACAGTGTAGTACATAGTATATGAGTGAGTTGCACTGAAAAACTTAGAATATAAGAAACGCACAGTGTAGTACATAGTATATGAGTGAGTTGCACTGAAAAACTTAGAATATAAGAAACGCTCAGTGTAGTACATAGTATATGAGTGAGTTGCACTGAAAAACTTAGAATTTAAGAAACAGACAGTGTAGTACATAGTATATGAGTGAGTTGCACTGAAAAACTTAGAATATAAGAAACGCACAGTGTAGTACATAGTATATGAGTGAGTTGCACTGAAAAACTTAGAATATAAGAAACGCACTGTGTAGTACATAGTATATGAGTGAGTTGCACTGAAAAACTTAGAATTTACTGAAAAACCCGCATTACACGAAATGCACAGTGTAGTACATAGTATATGAGTGAGTTGCACTGAAAAACTTAGAATATAAGAAACGCACAGTGTAGTACATAGTATATGAGTGAGTTGCACTGAAAAACTTAGAATATAAGAAACGCACAGTGTAGTACATAGTATATGAGTGAGTTGCACTGAAAAACTTAGAATATAAGAAACGCACAGTGTAGTACATAGTATATGAGTGAGTTGCACTGAAAAACTTAGAATATAAGAAACGCTCAGTGTAGTACATAGTATATGAGTGAGTTGCACTGAAAAACTTAGAATTTAAGAAACGCACAGTGTAGTACATAGTATATGAGTGAGTTGCACTGAAAAACTTAAAATATAAGAAACGCACAGTGTAGTACATAGTATATGAGTGAGTTGCACTGAAAAACTTAGAATATAAGAAACGCAGAGTGTAGTACATAGTATATGAGTGAGTTGCACTGAAAAACTTAGAATATAAGAAACACACAGTGTAGTACATAGTATATGAGCGAGTTGCACTGAAAAACTTAGAATATAAGAAACGCACAGTGTAGTACATAGTACATGAGTGAGTTGCACTGAAAAACTTAGAATATAAGAAACGCACAGTGTAGTACATAGTATATGAGTGAGTTGCACTGAAAAACTTAGAATATAAGAAACGCACAGTGTAGTACATAGTATATGAGTGAGTTGCACTGAAAAACTTAGAATATAAGAAACGCACAGTGTAGTACATAGTATATGAGTGAGTTGCACTCAAAAACTTAGAATATAAGAAATGCACAGTGTAGTACATAGTATATGAGTGAGTTGCACTGAAAAACTTAGAATTTAAGAAACAGACAGTGTAGTACATAGTATATGAGTGAGTTGCACTCAAAAACTTAGAATATAAGAAACGCACAGTGTAGTACATAGTATATGAGTGAGTTGCACTGAAAAACTTAGAATATAAGAAACGCACAGTGTAGTACATAGTATATGAGTGAGTTGCACTGAAAAACTTAGAATTTACTGAAAAACCCGCATTACACGAAATGCACAGTGTAGTACATAGTATATGAGTGAGTTGCACTGAAAAACTTAGAATATAAGAAACGCACAGTGTAGTACATAGTATATGAGTGAGTTGCACTGAAAAACTTAGAATATAAGAAACGCACAGTGTAGTACATAGTATATGAGTTAGTTGCACTGAAAAACTTAGAATATAAGAAACGCCAGTGTAGTACATAGTATATGAGTGAGTTGCACTGAAAAACTTAGAATATAAGAAACGCACAGTGTAGTACATAGTATATGATTGAGTTGCACTGAAAAACTTAGAATATAAGAAACGCACAGTGTAGTACATAGTATATGAGTGAGTTGCACTGAAAAACTTAGAATATAAGAAACGCACAGTGTAGTACATAGTATATGAGTGAGTTGCACTGAAAAACTTAGAATATAAGAAACGCACAGTGTAGTACATAGTATATGAGTGAGTTGCACTGAAAAACTTAGAATTTACTGAAAAACCCGCATTACACGAAATGCACAGTGTAGTACATAGTATATGAGTGAGTTGCACTGAAAAACTTAGAATATAAGAAACGCACAGTGTAGTACATAGTATATGAGTGAGTTGCACTGAAAAACTTAGAATATAAGAAACGCACAGTGTAGTACATAGTATATGAGTGAGTTGCACTGAAAAACTTAGAATAGAAGAAACGCACAGTGTAGTACATAGTATATGAGTGAGTTGCACTGAAAAACGTAGAATATAAGAAACGCACAGTGTAGTACATAGTATATGAGTGAGTTGCACTGAAAAACTTAGAATATAAGAAACGCTCAGTGTAGTACATAGTATATGAGTGAGTTGCACTGAAAAACTTAGAATTTAAGAAACAGACAGTGTAGTACATAGTATATGAGTGAGTTGCACTGAAAAACTTAGAATATAAGAAACGCACAGTGTAGTACATAGTATATGGTGAGTTGCACTGAAAAACTTAGAATATAAGAAACGCACTGTGTAGTACATAGTATATGAGTGAGTTGCACTGAAAAACTTAGAATTTACTGAAAAACCCGCATTACACGAAATGCACAGTGTAGTACATAGTATATGAGTGAGTTGCACTGAAAAACTTAGAATATAAGAAACGCACAGTGTAGTACATAGTATATGAGTGAGTTGCACTGAAAAACTTAGAATATAAGAAACGCACAGTGTAGTACATAGTATATGAGTGAGTTGCACTGAAAAACTTAGAATATAAGAAACGCACAGTGTAGTACATAGTATATGAGTGAGTTGCACTGAAAAACTTAGAATATAAGAAACGCTCAGTGTAGTACATAGTATATGAGTGAGTTGCACTGAAAAACTTAGAATTTAAGAAACGCACAGTGTAGTACATAGTATATGAGTGAGTTGCACTGAAAAACTTAAAATATAAGAAACGCACAGTGTAGTACATAGTATATGAGTGAGTTGCACTGAAAAACTTAGAATATAAGAAACGCAGAGTGTAGTACATAGTATATGAGTGAGTTGCACTGAAAAACTTAGAATATAAGAAACACACAGTGTAGTACATAGTATATGAGCGAGTTGCACTGAAAAACTTAGAATATAAGAAACGCACAGTGTAGTACATAGTACATGAGTGAGTTGCACTGAAAAACTTAGAATATAAGAAACGCACAGTGTAGTACATAGTATATGAGTGAGTTGCACTGAAAAACTTAGAATTTAAGAAACAGACAGTGTAGTACATAGTATATGAGTGAGTTGCACTGAAAAACTTAGAATATAAGAAACGCACAGTGTAGTACATAGTATATGAGTGAGTTGCACTGAAAAACTTAGAATATAAGAAACGCACTGTGTAGTACATAGTATATGAGTGAGTTGCACTGAAAAACTTAGAATTTACTGAAAAACCCGCATTACACGAAATGCACAGTGTAGTACATAGTATATGAGTGAGTTGCACTGAAAAACTTAGAATATAAGAAACGCACAGTGTAGTACATAGTATATGAGTGAGTTGCACTGAAAAACTTAGAATATAGAAACGCACAGTGTAGTACATCGTATATGAGTGAGTTGCACTGAAAAACTTAGAATATAAGAAACGCACATTGTAGTACATCGTATATGAGTGAGTTGCACTGAAAAACTTAGAATATAAGAAACGCACATTGTAGTACATAGTATATGAGTAAGTTGCACTGAAAAACTTAGAATATAAGAAACGCACAGTGTAGTACATAGTATATGAGTGAGTTGCACTGAAAAACTTAGAATATAAGAAACGCACAGTGTAGTACATAGTATATGAGTGAGTTGCACTGAAAAACTTAGAATTTACTGAAAAACCCGCATTACACGAAATGCATAGTGTAGTACATAGTATATGAGTGAGTTGCACTGAAAAACTTAGAATATAAGAAACGCACAGTGTAGTACATAGTATATGAGTGAGTTGCACTGAAAAACTTAAAATATAAGAAACGCACAGTGTAGTACATAGTATATGAGTGAGTTGCACTGAAAAACTTAGAATATAAGAAACGCACAGTGTAGTACATAGTATATGAGTGAGTTGCACTGAAAAACTTAGAATATAAGAAACGCACAGTATAGTACATAGTATATGAGTGAGTTGCACTGAAAAACTTAGAATATAAGAAACGCACAGTGTAGTACATAGTATATGAGTTAGTTGCACTGAAAAACTTAGAATATAAGAAACGCACAGTGTAGTACATAGTATATGAGTGAGTTGCACTGAAAAACTTAGAATATAAGAAACGCACAGTGTAGTACATAGTATATGAGTGAGTTGCACTGAAAAACTTAGAATTTAAGAAACAGACAGTGTAGTACATAGTATATGAGTGAGTTGCACTGAAAAACTTAGAATATAAGAAACGCACAGTGTAGTACATAGTATATGAGTGAGTTGCACTCAAAAACTTAGAATATAAGAAACGCACAGTGTAGTACATAGTATATGAGTGAGTTGCACTGAAAAACTTAGAATATAAGAAACGCACAGTGTAGTACATAGTATATGAGTGAGTTGCACTGAAAAACTTAGAATATAAGAAACGCACAGTGTAGTACATAGTATATGAGTGAGTTGCACTGAAAAACTTAGAATATAAGAAACGCACAGTATAGTACATAGTATATGAGTGAGTTGCACTGAAAAACTTAGAATATAAGAAACGCACAGTGTAGTACATAGTATATGAGTGAGTTGCACTGAAAAACTTAGAATATAAGAAACGCACAGTGTAGTACATAGTATATGAGTGAGTTGCACTGAAAAACTTAGAATATAAGAAACGCACAGTGTAGTACATAGTATATGAGTGAGTTGCACTGAAAAACTTAGAATTTAAGAAACAGACAGTGTAGTACATAGTATATGAGTGAGTTGCACTGAAAAACTTAGAATATAAGAAACGCACAGTATAGTACATAGTATATGAGTGAGTTGCACTGAAAAACTTAGAATATAAGAAACGCACAGTGTAGTACATAGTATATGAGTGAGTTGCACTGAAAAACTTAGAATATAAGAAACGCACAGTGTAGTACATAGTATATGAGTGAGTTGCACTGAAAAACTTAGAATATAAGAAACGCAGAGTGTAGTACATAGTATATGAGTGAGTTGCACTGAAAAACTTAGAATATAAGAAACGCACAGTGTAGTACATAGTATATGAGTGAGTTGCACTGAAAAACTTAGAATATAAGAAACGCACTGTGTAGTACATAGTATATGAGTGAGTTGCACTGAAAAACTTAGAATTTACTGAAAAACCCGCATTACACGAAATGCACAGTGTAGTACATAGTATATGAGTGAGTTGCACTGAAAAACTTAGAATATAAGAAACGCACAGTGTAGTACATACTATATGAGTGAGTTGCACTGAAAAACTTAGAATATAGAAACGCACAGTGTAGTACATCGTATATGAGTGAGTTGCACTGAAAAACTTAGAATATAAGAAACGCACATTGTAGTACATCGTATATGAGTGAGTTGCACTGAAAAACTTAGAATATAAGAAACGCACATTGTAGTACATAGTATATGAGTGAGTTGCACTGAAAAACTTAGAATATAAGAAACGCACAGTGTAGTACATAGTATATGAGTGAGTTGCACTGAAAAACTTAGAATATAAGAAACGCACAGTGTAGTACATAGTATATGAGTGAGTTGCACTGAAAAATTTAGAATATAAGAAACGCACAGTGTAGTAGATAGTATATGAATGAGTTGCACTGAAAAACTTAGAATATAAGAAACGCACAGTGTAGTACATAGTATATGAGTGAGTTGCACTGAAAAACTTAGAATATAAGAAACGCACAGTGTAGTACATAGTATATGAGTGAGTTGCACTGAAAAACTTAGAATATAAGAAACGCACAGTGTAGTACATAGTATATGAGTGAGTTGCACTGAAAAATTTAGAATATAAGAAACGCACAGTGTAGTAGATAGTATATGAATGAGTTGCACTGAAAAACTTAGAATATAAGAAACGCACAGTGTAGTACATAGTATATGAGTGAGTTGCACTGAAAAACTTAGAATATAAGAAACGCACAGTGTAGTACATAGTATATGAGTGAGTTGCACTGAAAAACTTAGAATTTACTGAAAAACCCGCATTACACGAAATGCATAGTGTAGTACATAGTATATGAGTGAGTTGCACTGAAAAACTTAGAATATAAGAAACGCACAGTGTAGTACATAGTATATGAGTGAGTTGCACTGAAAAACTTAGAATATAAGAAACGCACAGTGTAGTACATAGTATATGAGTGAGTTGCACTGAAAAACTTAGAATATAAGAAACGCACAGTGTAGTACATAGTATATGAGTGAGTTGCACTGAAAAACTTAGAATATAAGAAACGCACAGTGTAGTACATAGTATATGAGTGAGTTGCACTGAAAAACTTAGAATATAAGAAACGCTCAGTGTAGTACATAGTATATGAGTGAGTTGCACTGAAAAACTTAGAATTTAAGAAACGCACAGTGTAGTACATAGTATATGAGTGAGTTGCACTGAAAAACTTAAAATATAAGAAACGCACAGTGTAGTACATAGTATATGAGTGAGTTGCACTGAAAAACTTAGAATATAAGAAACGCACAGTATAGTACATAGTATATGAGTGAGTTGCACTGAAAAACTTAGAATATAAGAAACGCACAGTGTAGTACATAGTATATGAGTGAGTTGCACTGAAAAACTTAGAATATAAGAAACGCACAGTGTAGTACATAGTATATGAGTGAGTTGCACTGAAAAACTTAGAATATAAGAAACGCACAGTGTAGTACATAGTATATGAGTGAGTTGCACTGAAAAACTTAGAATTTAGGAAACAGACAGTGTAGTACATAGTATATGAGTGAGTTGCACTGAAAAACTTAGAATTTAGGAAACAGACAGTGTAGTACATAGTATATGAGTGAGTTGCACTGAAAAACTTAGAATATAAGAAACGCACAGTGTAGTACATAGTATATGAGTGAGTTGCACTGAAAAACTTAGAATATAAGAAACGCACTGTGTAGTACATAGTATATGAGTGAGTTGCACTGAAAAACTTAGAATTTACTGAAAAACCCGCATTACACGAAATGCACAGTGTAGTACATAGTATATGAGTGAGTTGCACTGAAAAACTTAGAATATAAGAAACGCACAGTGTAGTACATAGTATATGAGTGAGTTGCACTGAAAAACTTAGAATATAAGAAACGCACAGTGTAGTACATAGTATATGAGTGAGTTGCACTGAAAAACTTAGAATATAAGAAACGCACAGTGTAGTACATAGTATATGAGTGAGTTGCACTGAAAAACTTAGAATATAAGAAACGCTCAGTGTAGTACATAGTATATGAGTGAGTTGCACTGAAAAACTTAGAATTTAAGAAACGCACAGTGTAGTACATAGTATATGAGTGAGTTGCACTGAAAAACTTAGAATATAAGAAACGCACAGTGTAGTACATAGTATATGAGTGAGTTGCACTGAAAAACTTAGAATATAAGAAACGCACAGTGTAGTACATAGTATATGAGTGAGTTGCACTGAAAAACTTAGAATATAAGAAACGCACAGTGTAGTACATCGTATATGAGTGAGTTGCACTGAAAAACTTAGAATATAAGAAACGCACATTGTAGTACATCGTATATGAGTGAGTTGCACTGAAAAACTTAGAATATAAGAAACGCACATTGTAGTACATAGTATATGAGTGAGTTGCACTGAAAAACTTAGAATATAAGAAACGCACAGTGTAGTACATAGTATATGAGTGAGTTGCACTGAAAAACTTAGAATATAAGAAACGCACAGTGTAGTACATAGTATATGAGTGAGTTGCACTGAAAAACTTAGAATATAAGAAACGCACAGTGTAGTACATAGTATATGAGTGAGTTGCACTGAAAAACTTAGAATATAAGAAACGCACAGTGTAGTACATAGTATATGAGTGAGTTGCACTGAAAAACTTAGAATTTACTGAAAAACCCGCATTACACGAAATGCACAGTGTAGTACATAGTATATGAGTGAGTTGCACTGAAAAACTTAGAATATAAGAAACGCACAGTGTAGTACATAGTATATGAGTGAGTTGCACTGAAAAACGTAGAATATAAGAAACGCACAGTGTAGTACATAGTATATGAGTGAGTTGCACTGAAAAACTTAGAATATAAGAAACGCACAGTGTAGTACATAGTATATGAGTGAGTTGCACTGAAAAACTTAGAATATAAGAAACGCACAGTGTAGTACATAGTATATGAGTGAGTTGCACTGAAAAACTTAGAATATAAGAAACGCACAGTGTAGTACATAGTATATGAGTGAGTTGCACTGAAAAACTTAGAATATAAGAAACGCACAGTGTAGTACATAGTATATGAGTGAGTTGCACTGAAAAACTTAGAATATAAGAAACGCACAGTGTAGTACATAGTATATGAGTGAGTTGCACTGAAAAACTTAGAATATAAGAAACGCACAGTGTAGTACATAGTATATGAGTGAGTTGCACTGAAAAACTTAGAATTTACTGAAAAACCCGCATTACACGAAATGCACAGTGTAGTACATAGTATATGAGTGAGTTGCACTGAAAAACTTAGAATATAAGAAACGCACAGTGTAGTACATAGTATATGAGTGAGTTGCACTGAAAAACTTAGAATATAAGAAACGCACAGTGTAGTACATAGTATATGAGTGAGTTGCACTGAAAAACTTAGAATATAAGAAACGCACAGTGTAGTACATAGTATATGAGTGATTTGCACTGAAAAACTTAGAATATAAGAAACGCACAGTGTAGTACATAGTATATGAATGAGTTGCACTGAAAAACTTAGAATATAAGAAACGCACAGTGTAGTACATAGTATATGAGTGAGTTGCACTGAAAAACTTAGAATATAAGAAACGCACAGTGTAGTACATAGTATATGAGTGAGTTGCACTGAAAAACTTAGAATTTACTGAAAAACCCGCATTACACGAAATGCATAGTGTAGTACATAGTATATGAGTGAGTTGCACTGAAAAACTTAGAATATAAGAAACGCACAGTGTAGTACATAGTATATGAGTGAGTTGCACTGAAAAACTTAGAATATAAGAAACGCACAGTGTAGTACATAGTATATGAGTGAGTTGCACTGAAAAACTTAGAATATAAGAAACGCACAGTGTAGTACATAGTATATGAGTGATTTGCACTGAAAAACTTAGAATATAAGAAACGCACAGTGTAGTACATAGTATATGAGTGAGTTGCACTGAAAAACTTAGAATATAAGAAACGCACAGTGTAGTACATAGTATATGAGTGAGTTGCACTGAAAAACTTAGAATATAAGAAACGCACAGTGTAGTACATAGTATATGAGTGAGTTGCACTGAAAAATTTAGAATATAAGAAACGCACAGTGTAGTAGATAGTATATGAATGAGTTGCACTGAAAAACTTAGAATATAAGAAACGCACAGTGTAGTACATAGTATATGAGTGAGTTGCACTGAAAAACTTAGAATATAAGAAACGCACAGTGTAGTACATAGTATATGAGTGAGTTGCACTGAAAAACTTAGAATTTACTGAAAAACCCGCATTACACGAAATGCACAGTGTAGTACATAGTATATGAGTGAGTTGCACTGAAAAACTTAGAATATAAGAAACGCACAGTGTAGTACATAGTATATGAGTGAGTTGCACTGAAAAACTTAGAATATAAGAAACGCACAGTGTAGTACATAGTATATGAGTGAGTTGCACTGAAAAACTTAGAATATAAGAAACGCACAGTGTAGTACATAGTATATGAGTGAGTTGCACTGAAAAACTTAGAATATAAGAAACGCACAGTGTAGTACATAGTATATGAGTGAGTTGCACTGAAAAACTTAGAATATAAGAAACGCACAGTGTAGTACATAGTATATGAGTGAGTTGCACTGAAAAACTTAGAATTTACTGAAAAACCCGCATTACACGAAATGCACAGTGTAGTACATAGTATATGAGTGAGTTGCACTGAAAAACTTAGAATATAAGAAACGCACAGTGTAGTACATAGTATATGAGTGAGTTGCACTGAAAAACTTAGAATATAAGAAACGCACAGTGTAGTACATAGTATATGAGTGAGTTGCACTGAAAAACTTAGAATATAAGAAACGCACAGTGTAGTACATAGTATATGAGTGAGTTGCACTGAAAAACTTAGAATATAAGAAACGCACAGTGTAGTACATAGTATATGAGTGAGTTGCACTGAAAAACTTAGAATATAAGAAACGCACAGTGTAGTACATAGTATATGAGTGAGTTGCACTCAAAAACTTAGAATATAAGAAACGCACAGTGTAGTACATAGTATATGAGTGAGTTGCACTGAAAAACTTAGAATTTACTGAAAAACCCGCATTACACGAAATGCACAGTGTAGTACATAGTATATGAGTGAGTTGCACTGAAAAACTTAGAATATAAGAAACGCACAGTGTAGTACATAGTATATGAGTGAGTTGCACTGAAAAACGTAGAATATAAGAAACGCACAGTGTAGTACATAGTATATGAGTGAGTTGCACTGAAAAACGTAGAATATAAGAAACGCACAGTGTAGTACATAGTATATGAGTGAGTTGCACTGAAAAACTTAGAATATAAGAAACGCACAGTGTAGTACATAGTATATGAGTGAGTTGCACTGAAAAACTTAGAATATAAGAAACGCACAGTGTAGTACATAGTATATGAGTGAGTTGCACTGAAAAACTTAGAATATAAGAAACGCACAGTGTAGTACATAGTATATGAGTGAGTTGCACTGAAAAACTTAGAATATAAGAAACGCACAGTGTAGTACATAGTATATGAGTGAGTTGCACTGAAAAACTTAGAATATAAGAAACGCACAGTGTAGTACATAGTATATGAGTGAGTTGCACTGAAAAACTTGGAATATAAGAAACGCTCAGTGTAGTACATAGTATATGAGTGAGTTGCACTGAAAAACTTAGAATTTAAGAAACGCACAGTGTAGTACATAGTATATGAGTGAGTTGCACTGAAAAACTTAGAATATAAGAAACGCACAGTGTAGTACATAGTATATGAGTGAGTTGCACTGAAAAACTTAGAATATAAGAAACGCACAGTGTAGTACATAGTATATGAGTGAGTTGCACTGAAAAACTTAGAATATAAGAAACGCACAGTGTAGTACATCGTATATGAGTGAGTTGCACTGAAAAACTTAGAATATAAGAAACGCACATTGTAGTACATCGTATATGAGTGAGTTGCACTGAAAAACTTAGAATATAAGAAACGCACATTGTAGTACATAGTATATGAGTGAGTTGCACTGAAAAACTTAGAATATAAGAAACGCACAGTGTAGTACATAGTATATGAGTGAGTTGCACTGAAAAACTTAGAATATAAGAAACGCACAGTGTAGTACATAGTATATGAGTGAGTTGCACTGAAAAACTTAGAATATAAGAAACGCACAGTGTAGTACATAGTATATGAGTGAGTTGCACTGAAAAATTTAGAATATAAGAAACGCACAGTGTAGTACATAGTATATGAGTGAGTTGCACTGAAAAACTTAGAATTTACTGAAAAACCCGCATTACACGAAATGCACAGTGTAGTACATAGTATATGAGTGAGTTGCACTGAAAAACTTAGAATATAAGAAACGCACAGTGTAGTACATAGTATATGAGTGAGTTGCACTGAAAAACTTAGAATATAAGAAACGCACAGTGTAGTACATAGTATATGAGTGAGTTGCACTGAAAAACTTAGAATATAAGAAACGCACAGTGTAGTACATAGTATATGAGTGAGTTGCACTGAAAAACTTAGAATATAAGAAACGCACAGTGTAGTACATAGTATATGAGTGAGTTGCACTGAAAAACTTAGAATATAAGAAACGCACAGTGTAGTACATAGTATATGAGTGAGTTGCACTGAAAAACTTAGAATATAAGAAACGCACAGTGTAGTACATAGTATATGAGTGAGTTGCACTGAAAAACTTAGAATTTAAGAAACAGACAGTGTAGTACATAGTATATGAGTGAGTTGCACTGAAAAACTTAGAATATAAGAAACGCACAGTGTAGTACATAGTATATGAGTGAGTTGCACTGAAAAACTTAGAATATAAGAAACGCACTGTGTAGTACATAGTATATGAGTGAGTTGCACTGAAAAACTTAGAATTTACTGAAAAACCCGCATTACACGAAATGCACAGTGTAGTACATAGTATATGAGTGAGTTGCACTGAAAAACTTAGAATATAAGAAACGCACAGTGTAGTACATAGTATATGAGTGAGTTGCACTGAAAAACTTAGAATATAAGAAACGCACAGTGTAGTACATAGTATATGAGTGAGTTGCACTGAAAAACTTAGAATATAAGAAACTCACAGTGTAGTACATAGTATATGAGTGAGTTGCACTGAAAAACTTAGAATATAAGAAACGCTCAGTGTAGTACATAGTATATGTGTGAGTTGCACTGAAAAACTTAGAATTTAAGAAACGCACAGTGTAGTACATAGTATATGAGTGAGTTGCACTGAAAAACTTAGAATATAAGAAACGCACAGTGTAGTACATAGTATATGAGTGAGTTGCACTGAAAAACTTAGAATATAAGAAACGCACAGTGTAGTACATAGTATATGAGTGAGTTGCACTGAAAAACTTAGAATATAAGAAACGCACAGTGTAGTACATCGTATATGAGTGAGTTGCACTGAAAAACTTAGAATATAAGAAACGCACATTGTAGTACATCGTATATGAGTGAGTTGCACTGAAAAACTTAGAATATAAGAAACGCACATTGTAGTACATAGTATATGAGTGAGTTGCACTGAAAAACTTAGAATTTACTGAAAAACCCGCATTACACGAAATGCACAGTGTAGTACATAGTATATGAGTGAGTTGCACTGAAAAACTTAGAATATAAGAAACGCACAGTGTAGTACATAGTATATGAGTGAGTTGCACTGAAAAACTTAGAATATAAGAAACGCACAGTGTAGTACATAGTATATGAGTGAGTTGCACTGAAAAACTTAGAATATAAGAAACGCACAGTGTAGTACATAGTATATGAGTGAGTTGCACTGAAAAACTTAGAATATAAGAAACGCACAGTGTAGTACATAGTATATGAGTGAGTTGCACTGAAAAACTTAGAATATAAGAAACGCACAGTGTAGTACATAGTATATGAGTGAGTTGCACTCAAAAACTTAGAATATAAGAAACGCACAGTGTAGTACATAGTATATGAGTGAGTTGCACTGAAAAACTTAGAATTTACTGAAAAACCCGCATTACACGAAATGCACAGTGTAGTACATAGTATATGAGTGAGTTGCACTGAAAAACTTAGAATATAAGAAACGCACAGTGTAGTACATAGTATATGAGTGAGTTGCACTGAAAAACGTAGAATATAAGAAACGCACAGTGTAGTACATAGTATATGAGTGAGTTGCACTGAAAAACTTAGAATATAAGAAACGCACAGTGTAGTACATAGTATATGAGTGAGTTGCACTGAAAAACTTAGAATATAAGAAACGCACAGTGTAGTACATAGTATATGAGTGAGTTGCACTGAAAAACTTAGAATATAAGAAACGCACAGTGTAGTACATAGTATATGAGTGAGTTGCACTGAAAAACTTAGAATATAAGAAACGCACAGTGTAGTACATAGTATATGAGTGAGTTGCACTGAAAAACTTAGAATATAAGAAACGCACAGTGTAGTACATAGTATATGAGTGAGTTGCACTGAAAAACTTAGAATATAAGAAACGCACAGTGTAGTACATAGTATATGAGTGAGTTGCACTGAAAAACTTAGAATTTACTGAAAAACCCGCATTACACGAAATGCACAGTGTAGTACATAGTATATGAGTGAGTTGCACTGAAAAACTTAGAATATAAGAAACGCACAGTGTAGTACATAGTATATGAGTGAGTTGCACTGAAAAACTTAGAATATAAGAAACGCACAGTGTAGTACATAGTATATGAGTGAGTTGCACTGAAAAACTTAGAATATAAGAAACGCACAGTGTAGTACATAGTATATGAGTGATTTGCACTGAAAAACTTAGAATATAAGAAACGCACAGTGTAGTACATAGTATATGAGTGAGTTGCACTGAAAAACTTAGAATATAAGAAACGCACAGTGTAGTACATAGTATATGAGTGAGTTGCACTGAAAAACTTAGAATATAAGAAACGCACAGTGTAGTACATAGTATATGAGTGAGTTGCACTCAAAAACTTAGAATATAAGAAACGCAGAGTGTAGTACATAGTATATGAGTGAGTTGCACTGAAAAACTTAGAATTTACTGAAAAACCCGCATTACACGAAATGCACAGTGTAGTACATAGTATATGAGTGAGTTGCACTGAAAAACTTAGAATATAAGAAACGCACAATGTAGTACATAGTATATGAGTGAGTTGCACTGAAAAACTTAGAATATAAGAAACGCACAGTGTAGTACATAGTATATGAGTGAGTTGCACTGAAAAACTTAGAATATAAGAAACGCACAGTGTAGTACATAGTATATGAGTGAGTTGCACTGAAAAACTTAGAATATAAGAAACGCACAGTGTAGTACATAGTATATGAGTGAGTTGCACTGAAAAACTTAGAATATAAGAAACGCACAGTGTAGTACATAGTATATGAGTGAGTTGCACTGAAAAACTTAGAATATAAGAAACGCACAGTGTAGTAGATAGTATATGAATGAGTTGCTCTGAAAAACTTAGAATATAAGAAACGCACAGTGTAGTACATAGTATATGAGTGAGTTGTACTGAAAAACTTAGAATATAAGAAACGCACAGTGTAGTACATAGTATATGAGTGAGTTGCACTGAAAAACTTAGAATTTACTGAAAAACCCGCATTACACGAAATGCACAGTGTAGTACATAGTATAAGAGTGAGTTGCACTGAAAAACTTAGAATATAAGAAACGCACAGTGTAGTACATAGTATATGAGTGAGTTGCACTGAAAAACTTAGAATATAAGAAACGCACAGTGTAGTACATAGTATATGAGTGAGTTGCACTGAAAAACTTAGAATATAAGAAACGCACAGTGTAGTACATAGTATATGAGTGAGTTGCACTGAAAAACTTAGAATATAAGAAACGCACAGTGTAGTACATAGTATATGAGTGAGTTGCACTGAAAAACTTAGAATATAAGAAACGCACAGTGTAGTACATAGTATATGAGTGAGTTGCACTGAAAAACTTAGAATATAAGAAACGCACAGTGTAGTACATAGTATATGAGTGAGTTGCACTGAAAAACTTAGAATATAAGAAACGCACAGTGTAGTACATAGTATATGAGTGAGTTGCACTCAAAAACTTAGAATATAAGAAACGCACAGTGTAGTACATAGTATATGAGTGAGTTGCACTGAAAAACTTAGAATTTACTGAAAAACCCGCATTACACGAAATGCACAGTGTAGTACATAGTATATGAGTGAGTTGCACTGAAAAACTTAGAATATAAGAAACGCACAGTGTAGTACATAGTATATGAGTGAGTTGCACTGAAAAACGTAGAATATAAGAAACGCACAGTGTAGTACATAGTATATGAGTGAGTTGCACTGAAAAACTTAGAATATAAGAAACGCACAGTGTAGTACATAGTATATGAGTGAGTTGCACTGAAAAACTTAGAATATAAGAAACGCACAGTGTAGTACATAGTATATGAGTGAGTTGCACTGAAAAACTTAGAATATAAGAAACGCACAGTGTAGTACATAGTATATGAGTGAGTTGCACTGAAAAACTTAGAATATAAGAAACGCACAGTGTAGTACATAGTATATGAGTGAGTTGCACTGAAAAACTTAGAATATAAGAAACGCACAATGTAGTACATAGTATATGAGTGAGTTGCACTGAAAAACTTAGAATATAAGAAACGCACAGTGTAGTACATCGTATATGAGTGAGTTGCACTGAAAAACTTAGAATATAAGAAACGCACATTGTAGTACATCGTATATGAGTGAGTTGCACTGAAAAACTTAGGATATAAGAAACGCACATTGTAGTACATAGTATATGAGTGAGTTGCACTGAAAAACTTAGAATATAAGAAACGCACAGTGTAGTACATAGTATATGAGTGAGTTGCACTGAAAAACTTAGAATATAAGAAACGCACAGTGTAGTACATAGTATATGAGTGAGTTGCACTGAAAAACTTAGAATATAAGAAACGCACAGTGTAGTACATAGTATATGAGTGAGTTGCACTGAAAAACTTAGAATATAAGAAACGCACAGTGTAGTACATAGTATATGAGTGAGTTGCACTGAAAAACTTAGAATTTACTGAAAAACCCGCATTACACGAAATGCACAGTGTAGTACATAGTATATGAGTGAGTTGCACTGAAAAACTTAGAATATAAGAAACGCACAGTGTAGTACATAGTATATGAGTGAGTTGCACTGAAAAACTTAGAATATAAGAAACGCACAGTGTAGTACATAGTATATGAGTGAGTTGCACTGAAAAACTTAGAATATAAGAAACGCACAGTGTAGTACATAGTATATGAGTGAGTTGCACTGAAAAACTTAGAATATAAGAAACGCACAGTGTAGTACATCGTATATGAGTGAGTTGCACTGAAAAACTTAGAATATAAGAAACGCACATTGTAGTACATCGTATATGAGTGAGTTGCACTGAAAAACTTAGAATATAAGAAACGCACATTGTAGTACATAGTATATGAGTGAGTTGCACTGAAAAACTTAGAATATAAGAAACGCACAGTGTAGTACATAGTATATGAGTGAGTTGCACTGAAAAACTTAGAATATAAGAAACGCACAGTGTAGTACATAGTATATGAGTGAGTTGCACTGAAAAACTTAGAATATAAGAAACGCACAGTGTAGTACATAGTATATGAGTGAGTTGCACTGAAAAACTTAGAATATAAGAAACGCACAGTGTAGTACATAGTATATGAGTGAGTTGCACTGAAAAACTTAGAATTTACTGAAAAACCCGCATTACACGAAATGCACAGTGTAGTACATAGTATATGAGTGAGTTGCACTGAAAAACTTAGAATATAAGAAACGCACAGTGTAGTACATAGTATATGAGTGAGTTGCACTGAAAAACTTAGAATATAAGAAACGCACAGTGTAGTACATAGTATATGAGTGAGTTGCACTGAAAAACTTAGAATATAAGAAACGCACAGTGTAGTACATAGTATATGAGTGAGTTGCACTGAAAAACTTAGAATATAAGAAACGCACAGTGTAGTACATAGTATATGAGTGAGTTGCACTGAAAAACTTAGAATATAAGAAACGCACAGTGTAGTACATAGTATATGAGTGAGTTGCACTCAAAAACTTAGAATATAAGAAACGCACAGTGTAGTACATAGTATATGAGTGAGTTGCACTGAAAAACTTAGAATTTACTGAAAAACCCGCATTACACGAAATGCACAGTGTAGTACATAGTATATGAGTGAGTTGCACTGAAAAACTTAGAATATAAGAAACGCACAGTGTAGTACATAGTATATGAGTGAGTTGCACTGAAAAACGTAGAATATAAGAAACGCACAGTGTAGTACATAGTATATGAGTGAGTTGCACTGAAAAACTTAGAATATAAGAAACGCACAGTGTAGTACATAGTATATGAGTGAGTTGCACTGAAAAACTTAGAATATAAGAAACGCACAGTGTAGTACATAGTATATGAGTGAGTTGCACTGAAAAACTTAGAATATAAGAAACGCACAGTGTAGTACATAGTATATGAGTGAGTTGCACTGAAAAACTTAGAATATAAGAAACGCACAGTGTAGTACATAGTATATGAGTGAGTTGCACTGAAAAACTTAGAATATAAGAAACGCACAGTGTAGTACATAGTATATGAGTGAGTTGCACTGAAAAACTTAGAATTTACTGAAAAACCCGCATTACACGAAATGCACAGTGTAGTACATAGTATATGAGTGAGTTGCACTGAAAAACTTAGAATATAAGAAACGCACAGTGTAGTACATAGTATATGAGTGAGTTGCACTGAAAAACTTAGAATATAAGAAACGCACAGTGTAGTACATAGTATATGAGTGAGTTGCACTGAAAAACTTAGAATATAAGAAACGCACAGTGTAGTACATAGTATATGAGTGATTTGCACTGAAAAACTTAGAATATAAGAAACGCACAGTGTAGTACATAGTATATGAGTGAGTTGCACTGAAAAACTTAGAATATAAGAAACGCACAGTGTAGTACATAGTATATGAGTGAGTTGCACTGAAAAACTTAGAATTTACTGAAAAACCCGCATTACACGAAATGCATAGTGTAGTACATAGTATATGAGTGAGTTGCACTGAAAAACTTAGAATATAAGAAACGCACAGTGTAGTACATAGTATATGAGTGAGTTGCACTGAAAAACTTAGAATATAAGAAACGCACAGTGTAGTACATAGTATATGAGTGAGTTGCACTGAAAAACTTAGAATATAAGAAACGCACAGTGTAGTACATAGTATATGAGTGATTTGCACTGAAAAACTTAGAATATAAGAAACGCACAGTGTAGTACATAGTATATGAGTGAGTTGCACTGAAAAACTTAGAATATAAGAAACGCACAGTGTAGTACATAGTATATGAGTGATTTGCACTGAAAAACTTAGAATATAAGAAACGCACAGTGTAGTACATAGTATATGAGTGAGTTGCACTGAAAAATTTAGAATATAAGAAACGCACTGTGTAGTAGATAGTATATGAATGAGTTGCACTGAAAAACTTAGAATATAAGAAACGCACAGTGTAGTACATAGTATATGAGTGAGTTGCACTGAAAAACTTAGAATATAAGAAACGCACAGTGTAGTACATAGTATATGAGTGAGTTGCACTGAAAAACTTAGAATATAAGAAACGCACAGTGTAGTACATAGTATATGAGTGAGTTGCACTGAAAAACTTAGAATATAAGAAACGCACAGTGTAGTACATAGTATATGAGTGAGTTGCACTGAAAAACTTAGAATATAAGAAACGCACAGTGTAGTACATAGTATATGAGTGAGTTGCACTGAAAAACTTAGAATATAAGCAACGCACAGTGTAGTACATAGTATATGAGTGAGTTGCACTGAAAAACTTAGAATATAAGAAACGCACAGTGTAGTACATAGTATATGAGTGAGTTGCACTCAAAAACTTAGAATATAAGAAACGCACAGTGTAGTACATAGTATATGAGTGAGTTGCACTGAAAAACTTAGAATTTACTGAAAAACCCGCATTACACGAAATGCACAGTGTAGTACATAGTATATGAGTGAGTTGCACTGAAAAACTTAGAATATAAGAAACGCACAGTGTAGTACATAGTATATGAGTGAGTTGCACTGAAAAACGTAGAATATAAGAAACGCACAGTGTAGTACATAGTATATGAGTGAGTTGCACTGAAAAACTTAGAATATAAGAAATGCACAGTGTAGTACATAGTATATGAGTGAGTTGCACTGAAAAACTTAGAATATAAGAAACGCACAGTGTAGTACATAGTATATGAGTGAGTTGCACTGAAAAACTTAGAATATAAGAAACGCACAGTGTAGTACATAGTATATGAGTGAGTTGCACTGAAAAACTTAGAATATAAGAAACGCACAGTGTAGTACATAGTATATGAGTGAGTTGCACTGAAAAACTTAGAATATAAGAAACGCACAGTGTAGTACATAGTATATGAGTGAGTTGCACTGAAAAACTTAGAATATAAGAAACGCACAGTGTAGTACATAGTATATGAGTGAGTTGCACTGAAAAACTTGGAATATAAGAACCGCTCAGTGTAGTACATAGTATATGAGTGAGTTGCACTGAAAAACTTAGAATTTAAGAAACGCACAGTGTAGTACATAGTATATGAGTGAGTTGTACTGAAAAACTTAGAATATAAGAAACGCACAGTGTAGTACATAGTATATGAGTGAGTTGCACTGAAAAACTTAGAATATAAGAAACGCACAGTGTAGTACATAGTATATGAGTGAGTTGCACTGAAAAACTTAGAATATAAGAAACGCACAGTGTAGTACATCGTATATGAGTGAGTTGCACTGAAAAACTTAGAATATAAGAAACGCACATTGTAGTACATCGTATATGAGTGAGTTGCACTGAAAAACTTAGAATATAAGAAACGCACATTGTAGTACATAGTATATGAGTGAGTTGCACTGAAAAACTTAGAATATAAGAAACGCACAGTGTAGTACATAGTATATGAGTGAGTTGCACTGAAAAACTTAGAATATAAGAAACGCACAGTGTAGTACATAGTATATGAGTGAGTTGCACTGAAAAACTTAGAATATAAGAAACGCACAGTGTAGTACATAGTATATGAGTGAGTTGCACTGAAAAACTTAGAATATAAGAAACGCACAGTGTAGTACATAGTATATGAGTGAGTTGCACTGAAAAACTTAGAATTTACTGAAAAACCCGCATTACACGAAATGCACAGTGTAGTACATAGTATATGAGTGAGTTGCACTGAAAAACTTAGAATATAAGAAACGCACAGTGTAGTACATAGTATATGAGTGAGTTGCACTGAAAAACTTAGAATATAAGAAACGCACAGTGTAGTACATAGTATATGAGTGAGTTGCACTGAAAAACTTAGAATATAAGAAACGCACAGTGTAGTACATAGTATATGAGTGAGTTGCACTGAAAAACTTAGAATATAAGAAACGCACAGTGTAGTACATAGTATATGAGTGAGTTGCACTGAAAAACTTAGAATATAAGAAACGCACAGTGTAGTACATAGTATATGAGTGAGTTGCACTGAAAAACTTAGAATATAAGAAACGCACAGTGTAGTACATAGTATATGAGTGAGTTGCACTGAAAAACTTAGAATTTAAGAAACAGACAGTGTAGTACATAGTATATGAGTGAGTTGCACTGAAAAACTTAGAATATAAGAAACGCACAGTGTAGTACATAGTATATGAGTGAGTTGCACTGAAAAACTTAGAATTTACTGAAAAACCCGCATTACACGAAATGCACAGTGTAGTACATAGTATATGAGTGAGTTGCACTGAAAAACTTAGAATATAAGAAACGCACAGTGTAGTACATAGTATATGAGTGAGTTGCACTGAAAAACTTAGAATATAAGAAACGCACAGTGTAGTACATAGTATATGAGTGAGTTGCACTGAAAAACTTAGAATATAAGAAACGCACAGTGTAGTACATAGTATATGAGTGAGTTGCACTGAAAAACTTAGAATATAAGCAACGCACAGTGTAGTACATAGTATATGAGTGAGTTGCACTGAAAAACTTAGAATATAAGAAACGCACAGTGTAGTACATAGTATATGAGTGAGTTGCACTCAAAAACTTAGAATATAAGAAACGCACAGTGTAGTACATAGTATATGAGTGAGTTGCACTGAAAAACTTAGAATTTACTGAAAAACCCGCATTACACGAAATGCACAGTGTAGTACATAGTATATGAGTGAGTTGCACTGAAAAACTTAGAATATAAGAAACGCACAGTGTAGTACATAGTATATGAGTGAGTTGCACTGAAAAACGTAGAATATAAGAAACGCACAGTGTAGTACATAGTATATGAGTGAGTTGCACTGAAAAACTTAGAATATAAGAAACGCACAGTGTAGTACATAGTATATGAGTGAGTTGCACTGAAAAACTTAGAATATAAGAAACGCACAGTGTAGTACATAGTATATGAGTGAGTTGCACTGAAAAACTTAGAATATAAGAAACGCACAGTGTAGTACATAGTATATGAGTGAGTTGCACTGAAAAACTTAGAATATAAGAAACGCACAGTGTAGTACATAGTATATGAGTGAGTTGCACTGAAAAACTTAGAATATAAGAAACGCACAGTGTAGTACATAGTATATGAGTGAGTTGCACTGAAAAACTTAGAATATAAGAAACGCACAGTGTAGTACATAGTATATGAGTGAGTTGCACTGAAAAACTTGGAATATAAGAACCGCTCAGTGTAGTACATAGTATATGAGTGAGTTGCACTGAAAAACTTAGAATTTAAGAAACGCACAGTGTAGTACATAGTATATGAGTGAGTTGTACTGAAAAACTTAGAATATAAGAAACGCACAGTGTAGTACATAGTATATGAGTGAGTTGCACTGAAAAACTTAGAATATAAGAAACGCACAGTGTAGTACATAGTATATGAGTGAGTTGCACTGAAAAACTTAGAATATAAGAAACGCACAGTGTAGTACATCGTATATGAGTGAGTTGCACTGAAAAACTTAGAATATAAGAAACGCACATTGTAGTACATCGTATATGAGTGAGTTGCACTGAAAAACTTAGAATATAAGAAACGCACATTGTAGTACATAGTATATGAGTGAGTTGCACTGAAAAACTTAGAATATAAGAAACGCACAGTGTAGTACATAGTATATGAGTGAGTTGCACTGAAAAACTTAGAATATAAGAAACGCACAGTGTAGTACATAGTATATGAGTGAGTTGCACTGAAAAACTTAGAATATAAGAAACGCACAGTGTAGTACATAGTATATGAGTGAGTTGCACTGAAAAACTTAGAATATAAGAAACGCACAGTGTAGTACATAGTATATGAGTGAGTTGCACTGAAAAACTTAGAATTTACTGAAAAACCCGCATTACACGAAATGCACAGTGTAGTACATAGTATATGAGTGAGTTGCACTGAAAAACTTAGAATATAAGAAACGCACAGTGTAGTACATAGTATATGAGTGAGTTGCACTGAAAAACTTAGAATATAAGAAACGCACAGTGTAGTACATAGTATATGAGTGAGTTGCACTGAAAAACTTAGAATATAAGAAACGCACAGTGTAGTACATAGTATATGAGTGAGTTGCACTGAAAAACTTAGAATATAAGAAACGCACAGTGTAGTACATAGTATATGAGTGAGTTGCACTGAAAAACTTAGAATATAAGAAACGCACAGTGTAGTACATAGTATATGAGTGAGTTGCACTGAAAAACTTAGAATATAAGAAACGCACAGTGTAGTACATAGTATATGAGTGAGTTGCACTGAAAAACTTAGAATTTAAGAAACAGACAGTGTAGTACATAGTATATGAGTGAGTTGCACTGAAAAACTTAGAATATAAGAAACGCACAGTGTAGTACATAGTATATGAGTGAGTTGCACTGAAAAACTTAGAATTTACTGAAAAACCCGCATTACACGAAATGCACAGTGTAGTACATAGTATATGAGTGAGTTGCACTGAAAAACTTAGAATATAAGAAACGCACAGTGTAGTACATAGTATATGAGTGAGTTGCACTGAAAAACTTAGAATATAAGAAACGCACAGTGTAGTACATAGTATATGAGTGAGTTGCACTGAAAAACTTAGAATATAAGAAACGCACAGTGTAGTACATAGTATATGAGTGAGTTGCACTGAAAAACTTAGAATATAAGAAACGCACAGTGTAGTACATAGTATATGAGTGAGTTGCACTGAAAAACTTAGAATATAAGAAACGCACAGTGTAGTACATAGTATATGAGTGAGTTGCACTGAAAAACTTAGAATATAAGAAACGCACAGTGTAGTACATAGTATATGAGTGAGTTGCACTGAAAAACTTAGAATATAAGAAACGCACAGTGTAGTACATAGTATATGAGTGAGTTGCACTGAAAAACTTAATATTTACTGAAAAACCCGCATTACACGAAATGCACAGTGTAGTACATAGTATATGAGTGAGTTGCACTGAAAAACTTAGAATATAAGAAACGCACAGTGTAGTACATAGTATATGAGTGAGTTGCACTGAAAAACTTAGAATATAAGAAACGCACAGTGTAGTACATAGTATATGAGTGAGTTGCACTGAAAAACTTAGAATATAAGAAACGCACAGTGTAGTACATAGTATATGAGTGATTTGCACTGAAAAACTTAGAATATAAGAAACGCACAGTGTAGTACATAGTATATGAGTGAGTTGCTCTGAAAAACTTAGAATATAAGAAACGCACAGTGTAGTACATAGTATATGAGTGAGTTGCACTGAAAAACTTAGAATTTACTGAAAAACCCGCATTACACGAAATGCATAGTGTAGTACATAGTATATGAGTGAGTTGCACTGAAAAACTTAGAATATAAGAAACGCACAGTGTAGTACATAGTATATGAGTGAGTTGCACTGAAAAACTTAGAATATAAGAAACGCACAGTGTAGTACATAGTATATGAGTGAGTTGCACTGAAAAACTTAGAATATAAGAAACGCACAGTGTAGTACATAGTATATGAGTGATTTGCACTGAAAAACTTAGAATATAAGAAACGCACAGTGTAGTACATAGTATATGAGTGAGTTGCACTGAAAAACTTAGAATATAAGAAACGCACAGTGTAGTACATAGTATATGAGTGAGTTGCACTGAAAAACTTAGAATATAAGAAACGCACAGTGTAGTACATAGTATATGAGTGAGTTGCACTGAAAAATTTAGAATATAAGAAACGCACTGTGTAGTAGATAGTATATGAATGAGTTGCACTGAAAAACTTAGAATATAAGAAACGCACAGTGTAGTACATAGTATATGCGTGAGTTGCACTGAAAAACTTAGAATATAAGAAACGCACAGTGTAGTACATAGTATATGAGTGAGTTGCACTGAAAAACTTAGAATTTACTGAAAAACCCGCATTACACGAAATGCACAGTGTAGTACATAGTATATGAGTGAGTTGCACTGAAAAACTTAGAATATAAGAAACGCACAGTGTAGTACATAGTATATGAGTGAGTTGCACTGAAAAACTTAGAATATAAGAAACGCACAGTGTAGTACATAGTATATGAGTGAGTTGCACTGAAAAACTTAGAATATAAGAAACGCACAGTGTAGTACATAGTATATGAGTGAGTTGCACTGAAAAACTTAGAATATAAGAAACGCACAGTGTAGTACATAGTATATGAGTGAGTTGCACTGAAAAACTTAGAATATAAGAAACGCACAGTGTAGTACATAGTATATGAGTGAGTTGCACTCAAAAACTTAGAATATAAGAAACGCACAGTGTAGTACATAGTATATGAGTGATTTGCACTGAAAAACTTAGAATTTACTGAAAAACCCGCATTACACGAAATGCACAGTGTAGTACATAGTATATGAGTGAGTTGCACTGAAAAACTTAGAATATAAGAAACGCACAGTGTAGTACATAGTATATGAGTGAGTTGCACTGAAAAACGTAGAATATAAGAAACGCACAGTGTAGTACATAGTATATGAGTGAGTTGCACTGAAAAACTTAGAATATAAGAAATGCACAGTGTAGTACATAGTATATGAGTGAGTTGCACTGAAAAACTTAGAATATAAGAAACGCACAGTGTAGTAGATAGTATATGAGTGAGTTGCACTGAAAAACTTAGAATATAAGAAACGCACAGTGTAGTACATAGTATATGAGTGAGTTGCACTGAAAAACTTAGAATATAAGAAACGCACAGTGTAGTACATAGTATATGAGTGAGTTGCACTGAAAAACTTAGAATATAAGAAACGCACAGTGTAGTACATAGTATATGAGTGAGTTGCACTGAAAAACTTAGAATATAAGAAACGCACAGTGTAGTACATAGTATATGAGTGAGTTGCACTGAAAAACTTGGAATATAAGAACCGCTCAGTGTAGTACATAGTATATGAGTGAGTTGCACTGAAAAACTTAGAATTTAAGAAACGCACAGTGTAGTACATAGTATATGAGTGAGTTGTACTGAAAAACTTAGAATATAAGAAACGCACAGTGTAGTACATAGTATATGAGTGAGTTGCACTGAAAAACTTAGAATATAAGAAACGCACAGTGTAGTACATAGTATATGAGTGAGTTGCACTGAAAAACTTAGAATATAAGAAACGCACAGTGTAGTACATCGTATATGAGTGAGTTGCACGGAAAAACTTAGAATATAAGAAACGCACATTGTAGTACATCGTATATGAGTGAGTTGCACTGAAAAACTTAGAATATAAGAAACGCACATTGTAGTACATAGTATATGAGTGAGTTGCACTGAAAAACTTAGAATATAAGAAACGCACAGTGTAGTACATAGTATATGAGTGAGTTGCACTGAAAAACTTAGAATATAAGAAACGCACAGTGTAGTACATAGTATATGAGTGAGTTGCACTGAAAAACTTAGAATATAAGAAACGCACAGTGTAGTACATAGTATATGAGTGAGTTGCACTGAAAAACTTAGAATATAAGAAACGCACAGTGTAGTACATAGTATATGAGTGAGTTGCACTGAAAAACTTAGAATTTACTGAAAAACCCGCATTACACGAAATGCACAGTGTAGTACATAGTATATGAGTGAGTTGCACTGAAAAACTTAGAATATAAGAAACGCACAGTGTAGTACATAGTATATGAGTGAGTTGCACTGAAAAACTTAGAATATAAGAAACGCACAGTGTAGTACATAGTATATGAGTGAGTTGCACTGAAAAACTTAGAATATAAGAAACGCACAGTGTAGTACATAGTATATGAGTGAGTTGCACTGAAAAACTTAGAATATAAGAAACGCACAGTGTAGTACATAGTATATGAGTGAGTTGCACTGAAAAACTTAGAATATAAGAAACGCACAGTGTAGTACATAGTATATGAGTGAGTTGCACTGAAAAACTTAGAATATAAGAAACGCACAGTGTAGTACATAGTATATGAGTGAGTTGCACTGAAAAACTTAGAATTTAAGAAACAGACAGTGTAGTACATAGTATATGAGTGAGTTGCACTGAAAAACTTAGAATATAAGAAACGCACAGTGTAGTACATAGTATATGAGTGAGTTGCACTGAAAAACTTAGAATTTACTGAAAAACCCGCATTACACGAAATGCACAGTGTAGTACATAGTATATGAGTGAGTTGCACTGAAAAACTTAGAATATAAGAAACGCACAGTGTAGTACATAGTATATGAGTGAGTTGCACTGAAAAACTTAGAATATAAGAAACGCACAGTGTAGTACATAGTATATGAGTGAGTTGCACTGAAAAACTTAGAATATAAGAAACGCACAGTGTAGTACATAGTATATGAGTGAGTTGCACTGAAAAACTTAGAATATAAGAAACGCACAGTGTAGTACATAGTATATGAGTGAGTTGCACTGAAAAACTTAGAATATAAGAAACGCACAGTGTAGTACATAGTATATGAGTGAGTTGCACTGAAAAACTTAGAATATAAGAAACGCACAGTGTAGTACATAGTATATGAGTGAGTTGCACTGAAAAACTTAGAATATAAGAAACGCACAGTGTAGTACATAGTATATGAGTGAGTTGCACTGAAAAACTTAATATTTACTGAAAAACCCGCATTACACGAAATGCACAGTGTAGTACATAGTATATGAGTGAGTTGCACTGAAAAACTTAGAATATAAGAAACGCACAGTGTAGTACATAGTATATGAGTGAGTTGCACTGAAAAACTTAGAATATAAGAAACGCACAGTGTAGTACATAGTATATGAGTGAGTTGCACTGAAAAACTTAGAATATAAGAAACGCACAGTGTAGTACATAGTATATGAGTGATTTGCACTGAAAAACTTAGAATATAAGAAACGCACAGTGTAGTACATAGTATATGAGTGAGTTGCTCTGAAAAACTTAGAATATAAGAAACGCACAGTGTAGTACATAGTATATGAGTGAGTTGCACTGAAAAACTTAGAATTTACTGAAAAACCCGCATTACACGAAATGCATAGTGTAGTACATAGTATATGAGTGAGTTGCACTGAAAAACTTAGAATATAAGAAACGCACAGTGTAGTACATAGTATATGAGTGAGTTGCACTGAAAAACTTAGAATATAAGAAACGCACAGTGTAGTACATAGTATATGAGTGAGTTGCACTGAAAAACTTAGAATATAAGAAACGCACAGTGTAGTACATAGTATATGAGTGATTTGCACTGAAAAACTTAGAATATAAGAAACGCACAGTGTAGTACATAGTATATGAGTGAGTTGCACTGAAAAACTTAGAATATAAGAAACGCACAGTGTAGTACATAGTATATGAGTGAGTTGCACTGAAAAACTTAGAATATAAGAAACGCACAGTGTAGTACATAGTATATGAGTGAGTTGCACTGAAAAATTTAGAATATAAGAAACGCACTGTGTAGTAGATAGTATATGAATGAGTTGCACTGAAAAACTTAGAATATAAGAAACGCACAGTGTAGTACATAGTATATGAGTGAGTTGCACTGAAAAACTTAGAATATAAGAAACGCACAGTGTAGTACATAGTATATGAGTGAGTTGCACTGAAAAACTTAGAATTTACTGAAAAACCCGCATTACACGAAATGCACAGTGTAGTACATAGTATATGAGTGAGTTGCACTGAAAAACTTAGAATATAAGAAACGCACAGTGTAGTACATAGTATATGAGTGAGTTGCACTGAAAAACTTAGAATATAAGAAACGCACAGTGTAGTACATAGTATATGAGTGAGTTGCACTGAAAAACTTAGAATATAAGAAACGCACAGTGTAGTACATAGTATATGAGTGAGTTGCACTGAAAAACTTAGAATATAAGAAACGCACAGTGTAGTACATAGTATATGAGTGAGTTGCACTGAAAAACTTAGAATATAAGAAACGCACAGTGTAGTACATAGTATATGAGTGAGTTGCACTCAAAAACTTAGAATATAAGAAACGCACAGTGTAGTACATAGTATATGAGTGATTTGCACTGAAAAACTTAGAATTTACTGAAAAACCCGCATTACACGAAATGCACAGTGTAGTACATAGTATATGAGTGAGTTGCACTGAAAAACTTAGAATATAAGAAACGCACAGTGTAGTACATAGTATATGAGTGAGTTGCACTGAAAAACGTAGAATATAAGAAACGCACAGTGTAGTACATAGTATATGAGTGAGTTGCACTGAAAAACTTAGAATATAAGAAATGCACAGTGTAGTACATAGTATATGAGTGAGTTGCACTGAAAAACTTAGAATATAAGAAACGCACAGTGTAGTACATAGTATATGAGTGAGTTGCACTGAAAAACTTAGAATATAAGAAACGCACAGTGTAGTACATAGTATATGAGTGAGTTGCACTGAAAAACTTAGAATATAAGAAACGCACAGTGTAGTACATAGTATATGAGTGAGTTGCACTGAAAAACTTAGAATATAAGAAACGCACAGTGTAGTACATAGTATATGAGTGAGTTGCACTGAAAAACTTAGAATATAAGAAACGCACAGTGTAGTACATAGTATATGAGTGAGTTGCACTGAAAAACTTGGAATATAAGAACCGCTCAGTGTAGTACATAGTATATGAGTGAGTTGCACTGAAAAACTTAGAATTTAAGAAACGCACAGTGTAGTACATAGTATATGAGTGAGTTGTACTGAAAAACTTAGAATATAAGAAACGCACAGTGTAGTACATAGTATATGAGTGAGTTGCACTGAAAAACTTAGAATATAAGAAACGCACAGTGTAGTACATAGTATATGAGTGAGTTGCACTGAAAAACTTAGAATATAAGAAACGCACAGTGTAGTACATCGTATATGAGTGAGTTGCACGGAAAAACTTAGAATATAAGAAACGCACATTGTAGTACATCGTATATGAGTGAGTTGCACTGAAAAACTTAGAATATAAGAAACGCACATTGTAGTACATAGTATATGAGTGAGTTGCACTGAAAAACTTAGAATATAAGAAACGCACAGTGTAGTACATAGTATATGAGTGAGTTGCACTGAAAAACTTAGAATATAAGAAACGCACAGTGTAGTACATAGTATATGAGTGAGTTGCACTGAAAAACTTAGAATATAAGAAACGCACAGTGTAGTACATAGTATATGAGTGAGTTGCACTGAAAAACTTAGAATATAAGAAACGCACAGTGTAGTACATAGTATATGAGTGAGTTGCACTGAAAAACTTAGAATTTACTGAAAAACCCGCATTACACGAAATGCACAGTGTAGTACATAGTATATGAGTGAGTTGCACTGAAAAACTTAGAATATAAGAAACGCACAGTGTAGTACATAGTATATGAGTGAGTTGCACTGAAAAACTTAGAATATAAGAAACGCACAGTGTAGTACATAGTATATGAGTGAGTTGCACTGAAAAACTTAGAATATAAGAAACGCACAGTGTAGTACATAGTATATGAGTGAGTTGCACTGAAAAACTTAGAATATAAGAAACGCACAGTGTAGTACATAGTATATGAGTGAGTTGCACTGAAAAACTTAGAATATAAGAAACGCACAGTGTAGTACATAGTATATGAGTGAGTTGCACTGAAAAACTTAGAATATAAGAAACGCACAGTGTAGTACATAGTATATGAGTGAGTTGCACTGAAAAACTTAGAATTTAAGAAACAGACAGTGTAGTACATAGTATATGAGTGAGTTGCACTGAAAAACTTAGAATATAAGAAACGCACAGTGTAGTACATAGTATATGAGTGAGTTGCACTGAAAAACTTAGAATATAAGAAACGCACTGTGTAGTACATAGTATATGAGTGAGTTGCACTGAAAAACTTAGAATTTACTGAAAAACCCGCATTACACGAAATGCACAGTGTAGTACATAGTATATGAGTGAGTTGCACTGAAAAACTTAGAATATAAGAAACGCACAGTGTAGTACATAGTATATGAGTGAGTTGCACTGAAAAACTTAGAATATAAGAAACGCACAGTGTAGTACATAGTATATGAGTGAGTTGCACTGAAAAACTTAGAATATAAGAAACTCACAGTGTAGTACATAGTATATGAGTGAGTTGCACTGAAAAACTTAGAATATAAGAAACGCTCAGTGTAGTACATAGTATATGAGTGAGTTGCACTGAAAAACTTAGAATTTAAGAAACGCACAGTGTAGTACATAGTATATGAGTGAGTTGCACTGAAAAACTTAGAATATAAGAAACGCACAGTGTAGTACATAGTATATGAGTGAGTTGCACTGAAAAACTTAGAATATAAGAAACGCACAGTGTAGTACATAGTATATGAGTGAGTTGCACTGAAAAACTTAGAATATAAGAAACGCACAGTGTAGTACATCGTATATGAGTGAGTTGCACTGAAAAACTTAGAATATAAGAAACGCACATTGTAGTACATCGTATATGAGTGAGTTGCACTGAAAAACTTAGAATATAAGAATCGCACATTGTAGTACATAGTATATGAGTGAGTTGCACTGAAAAACTTAGAATATAAGAAACGCACAGTGTAGTACATAGTATATGAGTGAGTTGCACTGAAAAACTTAGAATATAAGAAACGCACAGTGTAGTACATAGTATATGAGTGAGTTGCACTGAAAAACTTAGAATATAAGAAACGCACAGTGTAGTACATAGTATATGAGTGAGTTGCACTGAAAAACTTAGAATATAAGAAACGCACAGTGTAGTACATAGTATATGAGTGAGTTGCACTGAAAAACTTAGAATTTACTGAAAAACCCGCATTACACGAAATGCACAGTGTAGTACATAGTATATGAGTGAGTTGCACTGAAAAACTTAGAATATAAGAAACGCACAGTGTAGTACATAGTATATGAGTGAGTTGCACTGAAAAACTTAGAATATAAGAAACGCACAGTGTAGTACATAGTATATGAGTGAGTTGCACTGAAAAACTTAGAATATAAGAAATGCACAGTGTAGTACATAGTATATGAGTGAGTTGCACTGAAAAACTTAGAATATAAGAAACGCACAGTGTAGTACATAGTATATGAGTGAGTTGCACTGAAAAACTTAGAATATAAGAAACGCACAGTGTAGTACATAGTATATGAGTGAGTTGCACTGAAAAACTTAGAATATAAGAAACGCACAGTGTAGTACATAGTATATGAGTGAGTTGCACTGAAAAACTTAGAATTTACTGAAAAACCCGCATTACACGAAATGCACAGTGTAGTACATAGTATATGAGTGAGTTGCACTGAAAAACTTAGAATATAAGAAACGCACAGTGTAGTACATAGTATATGAGTGAGTTGCACTGAAAAACTTAGAATATAAGAAACGCACAGTGTAGTACATATTATATGAGTGAGTTGCACTGAAAAACTTAGAATATAAGAAACGCACAGTGTAGTACATAGTATATGAGTGAGTTGCACTGAAAAACTTAGAATATAAGAAACGCACAGTGTAGTACATAGTATATGAGTGAGTTGCACTGAAAAACTTAGAATATAAGAAACGCACAGTGTAGTACATAGTATATGAGTGAGTTGCACTGAAAAACTTAGAATATAAGAAACGCACAGTGTAGTACATAGTATATGAGTGAGTTGCACTGAAAAACTTAGAATTTACTGAAAAACCCGCATTACACGAAATGCACAGTGTAGTACATAGTATATGAGTGAGTTGCACTGAAAAACTTAGAATATAAGAAACGCACAGTGTAGTACATAGTATATGAGTGAGTTGCACTGAAAAACTTAGAATATAAGAAACGCACAGTGTAGTACATAGTATATGAGTGAGTTGCACTGAAAAACTTAGAATATAAGAAACGCACAGTGTAGTACATAGTATATGAGTGAGTTGCACTGAAAAACTTAGAATATAAGAAACGCACAGTGTAGTACATAGTATATGAGTGAGTTGCACTGAAAAACTTAGAATATAAGAAACGCACAGTGTAGTACATAGTATATGAGTGAGTTGCACTGAAAAACTTAGAATATAAGAAACGCACAGTGTAGTACATAGTATATGAGTGAGTTGCACTGAAAAACTTAGAATTTAAGAAACAGACAGTGTAGTACATAGTATATGAGTGAGTTGCACTGAAAAACTTAGAATATAAGAAACGCACAGTGTAGTACATAGTATATGAGTGAGTTGCACTGAAAAACTTAGAATATAAGAAACGCACTGTGTAGTACATAGTATATGAGTGAGTTGCACTGAAAAACTTAGAATTTACTGAAAAACCCGCATTACACGAAATGCACAGTGTAGTACATAGTATATGAGTGAGTTGCACTGAAAAACTTAGAATATAAGAAACGCACAGTGTAGTACATAGTATATGAGTGAGTTGCACTGAAAAACTTAGAATATAAGAAACGCACAGTGTAGTACATAGTATATGAGTGAGTTGCACTGAAAAACTTAGAATATAAGAAACGCACAGTGTAGTACATAGCATATGAGTGAGTTGCACTGAAAAACTTAGAATTTACTGAAAAACCCGCATTACACGAAATGCACAGTGTAGTACATAGTATATGAGTGAGTTGCACTGAAAAACTTAGAATATAAGAAACGCACAGTGTAGTACATAGTATATGAGTGAGTTGCACTGAAAAACTTAGAATATAAGAAACGCACAGTGTAGTACATAGTATATGAGTGAGTTGCACTGAAAAACTTAGAATATAAGAAACGCACAGTGTAGTACATAGTATATGAGTGAGTTGCACTGAAAAACTTAGAATATAAGAAACGCACAGTGTAGTACATAGTATATGAGTGAGTTGCACTGAAAAACTTAGAATTTAAGAAACAGACAGTGTAGTACATAGTATATGAGTGAGTTGCACTGAAAAACTTAGAATATAAGAAACGCACAGTGTAGTACATAGTATATGAGTGAGTTGCACTGAAAAACTTAGAATATAAGAAACGCACTGTGTAGTACATAGTATATGAGTGAGTTGCACTGAAAAACTTAGAATTTACTGAAAAACCCGCATTACACGAAATGCACAGTGTAGTACATAGTATATGAGTGAGTTGCACTGAAAAACTTAGAATATAAGAAACGCACAGTCTAGTACATAGTATATGAGTGAGTTGCACTGAAAAACTTAGAATATAAGAAACGCACAGTGTAGTACATAGTATATGAGTGAGTTGCACTGAAAAACTTAGAATATAAGAAACTCACAGTGTAGTACATAGTATATGAGTGAGTTGCACTGAAAAACTTAGAATATAAGAAACGCTCAGTGTAGTACATAGTATATGAGTGAGTTGCACTGAAAAACTTAGAATTTAAGAAACGCACAGTGTAGTACATAGTATATGAGTGAGTTGCACTGAAAAACTTAGAATATAAGAAACGCACAGTGTAGTACATAGTATATGAGTGAGTTGCACTGAAAAACTTAGAATATAAGAAACGCACAGTGTAGTACATAGTATATGAGTGAGTTGCACTGAAAAACTTAGAATATAAGAAACGCACAGTGTAGTACATCGTATATGAGTGAGTTGCACTGAAAAACTTAGAATATAAGAAACGCACATTGTAGTACATCGTATATGAGTGAGTTGCACTGAAAAACTTAGAATATAAGAAACGCACATTGTAGTACATCGTATATGAGTGAGTTGCACTGAAAAACTTAGAATATAAGAAACGCACAGTGTAGTACATAGTATATGAGTGAGTTGCACTGAAAAACTTAGAATATAAGAAACGCACAGTGTAGTACATAGTATATGAGTGAGTTGCACTGAAAAACTTAGAATATAAGAAACGCACAGTGTAGTACATAGTATATGAGTGAGTTGCACTGAAAAACTTAGAATATAAGAAACGCACAGTGTAGTACATAGTATATGAGTGAGTTGCACTGAAAAACTTAGAATTTACTGAAAAACCCGCATTACACGAAATGCACAGTGTAGTACATAGTATATGAGTGAGTTGCACTGAAAAACTTAGAATATAAGAAACGCACAGTGTAGTACATAGTATATGAGTGAGTTGCACTGAAAAACTTAGAATATAAGAAACGCACAGTGTAGTACATAGTATATGAGTGAGTTGCACTGAAAAACTTAGAATATAAGAAACGCACAGTGTAGTACATAGTATATGAGTGAGTTGCACTGAAAAACTTAGAATATAAGAAACGCACAGTGTAGTACATAGTATATGAGTGAGTTGCACTGAAAAACTTAGAATATAAGAAACGCACAGTGTAGTACATAGTATATGAGTGAGTTGCACTCAAAAACTTAGAATATAAGAAACGCACAGTGTAGTACATAGTATATGAGTGAGTTGCACTGAAAAACTTAGAATTTACTGAAAAACCCGCATTACACGAAATGCACAGTGTAGTACATAGTATATGAGTGAGTTGCACTGAAAAACTTAGAATATAAGAAACGCACAGTGTAGTACATAGTATATGAGTGAGTTGCACTGAAAAACGTAGAATATAAGAAACGCACAGTGTAGTACATAGTATATGAGTGAGTTGCACTGAAAAACTTAGAATATAAGAAACGCACAGTGTAGTACATAGTATATGAGTGAGTTGCACTGAAAAACTTAGAATATAAGAAACGCACAGTGTAGTACATAGTATATGAGTGAGTTGCACTGATAAACTTAGAATATAAGAAACGCACAGTGTAGTACATAGTATATGAGTGAGTTGCACTGAAAAACTTAGAATATAAGAAACGCACAGTGTAGTACATAGTATATGAGTGAGTTGCACTGAAAAACTTAGAATATAAGAAACGAACAGTGTAGTACATAGTATATGAGTGAGTTGCACTGAAAAACTTAGAATATAAGAAACGCACAGTGTAGTACATAGTATATGAGTGAGTTGCACTGAAAAACTTAGAATTTACTGAAAAACCCGCATTACACGAAATGCACAGTGTAGTACATAGTATATGAGTGAGTTGCACTGAAAAACTTAGAATATAAGAAACGCACAGTGTAGTACATAGTATATGAGTGAGTTGCACTGAAAAACTTAGAATATAAGAAACGCACAGTGTAGTACATAGTATATGAGTGAGTTGCACTGAAAAACTTAGAATATAAGAAACGCACAGTGTAGTACATAGTATATGAGTGATTTGCACTGAAAAACTTAGAATATAAGAAACGCACAGTGTAGTACATAGTATATGAGTGAGTTGCACTGAAAAACTTAGAATATAAGAAACGCACAGTGTAGTACATAGTATATGAGTGAGTTGCACTGAAAAACTTAGAATATAAGAAACGCACAGTGTAGTACATAGTATATGAGTGAGTTGCACTCAAAAACTTAGAATATAAGAAACGCACAGTGTAGTACATAGTATATGAGTGAGTTGCACTGAAAAACTTAGAATTTACTGAAAAACCCGCATTACACGAAATGCACAGTGTAGTACATAGTATATGAGTGAGTTGCACTGAAAAACTTAGAATATAAGAAACGCACAATGTAGTACATAGTATATGAGTGAGTTGCACTGAAAAACTTAGAATATAAGAAACGCACAGTGTAGTACATAGTATATGAGTGAGTTGCACTGAAAAACTTAGAATATAAGAAACGCACAGTGTAGTACATAGTATATGAGTGAGTTGCACTGAAAAACTTAGAATATAAGAAACGCACAGTGTAGTACATAGTATATGAGTGAGTTGCACTGAAAAACTTAGAATATAAGAAACGCACAGTGTAGTACATAGTATATGAGTGAGTTGCACTGAAAAACTTAGAATATAAGAAACGCACAGTGTAGTAGATAGTATATGAATGAGTTGCACTGAAAAACTTAGAATATAAGAAACGCACAGTGTAGTACATAGTATATGAGTGAGTTGTACTGAAAAACTTAGAATATAAGAAACGCACAGTGTAGTACATAGTATATGAGTGAGTTGCACTGAAAAACTTAGAATTTACTGAAAAACCCGCATTACACGAAATGCACAGTGTAGTACATAGTATATGAGTGAGTTGCACTGAAAAACTTAGAATATAAGAAACGCACAGTGTAGTACATAGTATATGAGTGAGTTGCACTGAAAAACTTAGAATATAAGAAACGCACAGTGTAGTACATAGTATATGAGTGAGTTGCACTGAAAAACTTAGAATATAAGAAACGCACAGTGTAGTACATAGTATATGAGTGAGTTGCACTGAAAAACTTAGAATATAAGAAACGCACAGTGTAGTACATAGTATATGAGTGAGTTGCACTGAAAAACTTAGAATATAAGAAACGCACAGTGTAGTACATAGTATATGAGTGAGTTGCACTGAAAAACTTAGAATATAAGAAACGCACAGTGTAGTACATAGTATATGAGTGAGTTGCACTGAAAAACTTAGAATATAAGAAACGCACAGTGTAGTACATAGTATATGAGTGAGTTGCACTGAAAAACTTAGAATTTACTGAAAAACCCGCATTACACGAAATGCACAGTGTAGTACATAGTATATGAGTGAGTTGCACTGAAAAACTTAGAATATAAGAAACGCACAGTGTAGTACATAGTATATGAGTGAGTTGCACTGAAAAACGTAGAATATAAGAAACGCACAGTGTAGTACATAGTATATGAGTGAGTTGCACTGAAAAACTTAGAATATAAGAAACGCACAGTGTAGTACATAGTATATGAGTGAGTTGCACTGAAAAACTTAGAATTATAACGAAACGCACAGTGTAGTACATAGTATATGAGTGAGTTGCACTGAAAAACTTAGAATATAAGAAACGCACAGTGTAGTACATAGTATATGAGTGAGTTGCACTGAAAAACTTAGAATATAAGAAACGCACAGTGTAGTACATAGTATATGAGTGAGTTGCACTGAAAAACTTAGAATATAAGAAACGCACAGTGTAGTACATAGTATATGAGTGAGTTGCACTGAAAAACTTAGAATATAAGAAACGCACAGTGTAGTACATAGTATATGAGTGAGTTGCACTGAAAAACTTAGAATATAAGAAACGCACAGTGTAGTACATAGTATATGAGTGAGTTGCACTGAAAAACTTAGAATATAAGAAACGCACAGTGTAGTACATAGTATATGAGTGAGTTGCACTGAAAAACTTAGAATATAAGAAACGCACAGTGTAGTACATAGTATATGAGTGAGTTGCACTGAAAAACTTAGAATATAAGAAACGCACAGTGTAGTACATAGTATATGAGTGAGTTGCACTGAAAAACTTAGAATTTACTGAAAAACCCGCATTACACGAAATGCACAGTGTAGTACATAGTATATGAGTGAGTTGCACTGAAAAACTTAGAATATAAGAAACGCACAGTGTAGTACATAGTATATGAGTGAGTTGCACTGAAAAACTTAGAATATAAGAAACGCACAGTGTAGTACATAGTATATGAGTGAGTTGCACTGAAAAACTTAGAATATAAGAAACGCACAGTGTAGTACATAGTATATGAGTGAGTTGCACTGAAAAACTTAGAATATAAGAAACGCACAGAGTGTAGTACATAGTATATGAGTGAGTTGCACTGAAAAACTTAGAATATAAGAAACGCACAGTGTAGTACATAGTATATGAGTGAGTTGCACTGAAAAACTTAGAATATAAGAAACGCACAGTGTAGTACATAGTATATGAGTGAGTTGCACTGAAAAACTTAGAATATAAGAAACGCACAGTGTAGTACATAGTATATGAGTGAGTTGCACTGAAAAACTTAGAATTACTGAAACCGCATAACGAAACGCACAGTGTAGTACATAGTATATGAGTGAGTTGCACTGAAAAACTTAGAATATAAGAAACGCACAGTGTAGTACATAGTATATGAGTGAGTTGCACTGAAAAACTTAGAATATAAGAAACGCACAGTGTAGTACATAGTATATGAGTGAGTTGCACTGAAAAACTTAGAATATAAGAAACGCACAGTGTAGTACATAGTATATGAGTGAGTTGCACTGAAAAACTTAGAATATAAGAAACGCACAGTGTAGTACATAGTATATGAGTGAGTTGCACTGAAAAACTTAGAATATAAGAAACGCACAGTGTAGTACATAGTATATGAGTGAGTTGCACTGAAAAACTTAGAATATAAGAAACGCACAGTGTAGTACATAGTATATGAGTGAGTTGCACTGAAAAACTTAGAATATAAGAAACGCACAGTGTAGTACATAGTATATGAGTGAGTTGCACTGAAAAACTTAGAATATACTGAAAAACCCGCATTACACGAAATGCACAGTGTAGTACATAGTATATGAGTGAGTTGCACTGAAAAACTTAGAATATAAGAAACGCACAGTGTAGTACATAGTATATGAGTGAGTTGCACTGAAAAACTTAGAATATAAGAAACGCACAGTGTAGTACATAGTATATGAGTGAGTTGCACTGAAAAACTTAGAATATAAGAAACGCACAGTGTAGTACATAGTATATGAGTGAGTTGCACTGAAAAAACTTAGAATAACTAAGAAACGCACAGTGTAGTACATAGTATATGAGTGAGTTGCACTGAAAAACTTAGAATATAAGAAACGCACAGTGTAGTACATAGTATATGAGTGAGTTGCACTGAAAAACTTAGAATATAAGAAACGCACAGTGTAGTACATAGTATATGAGTGAGTTGCACTGAAAAACTTAGAATATAAGAAACGCACAGTGTAGTACATAGTATATGAGTGAGTTGCACTGAAAAACTTAGAATATAATGAAAACCGCATTACACGAAATGCACAGTGTAGTACATAGTATATGAGTGAGTTGCACTGAAAAACTTAGAATATAAGAAACGCACATGTAGTA
>NW_028227279.1:7945219-8256966 GCF_978045245.1 Mus caroli
GCAACTCACTCATATACTATGTACTACACTGTGCGTTTCTTATATTCTAAGTTTTTCAGTGCAACTCACTCTTATACTATGTACTACACTGTGCGTTTCTTATATTCTAAGTTTTTCAGTGCAACTCACTCATATACTATGTACTACACTGTGCGTTTCTTATATTCTAAGTTTTTCAGTGCAACTCACTCATATACTATGTACTACACTGTGCGTTTCTTATATTCTAAGTTTTTCAGTGCAACTCACTCATATACTATGTACTACACTGTGCGTTTCTTATATTCTAAGTTTTTCAGTGCAACTCACTCATATACTATGTACTACACTGTGCGTTTCTTATATTCTAAGTTTTTCAGTGCAACTCACTCATATACTATGTACTACACTGTGCATTTCGTGTAATGCGGGTTTTTCAGTAAATTCTAAGTTTTTCAGTGCAACTCACTCATATACTATGTACTACACTGTGCGTTTCTTATATTCTAAGTTTTTCAGTACAACTCACTCATATACTATGTACTACACTGTGCGTTTCTTATATTCTAAGTTTTTCAGTGCAACTCATTCATATACTATCTACTACACTGTGCGTTTCTTATATTCTAAGTTTTTCAGTGCAACTCACTCATATACTATGTACTACACTGTGCGTTTCTTATATTCTAAGTTTTTCAGTGCAACTCACTCATATACTATGTACTACACTGTGCGTTTCTTATATTCTAAGTTTTTCAGTGCAACTCACTCATATACTATGTACTACACTGTGCGTTTCTTATATTCTAAGTTTTTCAGTGCAACTCACTCATATACTATGTACTACACTGTGCGTTTCTTATATTCTAAGTTTTTCAGTGCAACTCACTCATATACTATGTACTACATTGTGCGTTTCTTATATTCTAAGTTTTTCAGTGCAACTCACTCATATACTATGTACTACACTGTGCATTTCGTGTAATGCGGGTTTTTCAGTAAATTCTAAGTTTTTCAGTGCAACTCACTCATATACTATGTACTACACTGTGCGTTTCTTATATTCTAAGTTTTTGAGTGCAACTCACTCATATACTATGTACTACACTGTGCGTTTCTTATATTCTAAGTTTTTCAGTGCAACTCACTCATATACTATGTACTACACTGTGCGTTTCTTATATTCTAAGTTTTTCAGTGCAACTCACTCATATACTATGTACTACACTGTGCGTTTCTTATATTCTAAGTTTTTCAGTGCAAATCACTCATATACTATGTACTACACTGTGCGTTTCTTATATTCTAAGTTTTTCAGTGCAACTCACTCATATACTATGTACTACACTGTGCGTTTCTTATATTCTAAGTTTTTCAGTGCAACTCACTCATATACTATGTACTACACTGTGCGTTTCTTATATTCTAAGTTTTTCAGTGCAACTCACTCATATACTATGTACTACACTGTGCATTTCGTGTAATGCGGGTTTTTCAGTAAATTCTAAGTTTTTCAGTGCAACTCACTCATATACTATGTACTACACTGTGCGTTTCTTATATTCTAAGTTTTTCAGTGCAACTCACTCATATACTATGTACTACACTGTTCGTTTCTTATATTCTAAGTTTTTCAGTGCAACTCACTCATATACTATGTACTACACTGTGCGTTTCTTATATTCTAAGTTTTTCAGTGCAACTCACTCATATACTATGTACTACACTGTGCGTTTCTTATATTCTAAGTTTTTCAGTGCAACTCACTCATATACTATGTACTACACTGTGCGTTTCTTATATTCTAAGTTTTTCAGTGCAACTCACTCATATACTATGTACTACACTGTGCGTTTCTTATATTCTAAGTTTTTCAGTGCAACTCACTCATATACTATGTACTACACTGTGCGTTTCTTATATTCTAAGTTTTTCAGTGCAACTCACTCATATACTATGTACTACACTGTGCGTTTCTTATATTCTAAGTTTTTCAGTGCAACTCACTCATATACTATGTACTACACTGTGCATTTCGTGTAATGCGGGTTTTTCAGTAAATTCTAAGTTTTTCAGTGCAACTCACTCATATACTATGTACTACACTGTGCGTTTCTTATATTCTAAGTTTTTGAGTGCAACTCACTCATATACTATGTACTACACTGTGCGTTTCTTATATTCTAAGTTTTTCAGTGCAACTCACTCATATACTATGTACTACACTGTGCGTTTCTTATATTCTAAGTTTTTCAGTGCAACTCACTCATATACTATGTACTACACTGTGCGTTTCTTATATTCTAAGTTTTTCAGTGCAACTCACTCATATACTATGTACTACACTGTGCGTTTCTTATATTCTAAGTTTTTCAGTGCAACTCACTCATATACTATGTACTACACTGTGCGTTTCTTATATTCTAAGTTTTTCAGTGCAACTCACTCATATACTATGTACTACACTGTGCATTTCGTGTAATGCGGGTTTTTCAGTAAATTCTAAGTTTTTCAGTGCAACTCACTCATATACTATGTACTACACTGTGCGTTTCTTATATTCTAAGTTTTTCAGTGCAACTCACTCATATACTATGTACTACACTGTGCGTTTCTTATATTCTAAGTTTTTCAGTGCAACTCACTCATATACTATGTACTACACTGTGCGTTTCTTATATTCTAAGTTTTTCAGTGCAACTCACTCATATACTATGTACTACACTGTGCGTTTCTTATATTCTAAGTTTTTCAGTGCAACTCACTCATATACTATGTACTACAATGTGCGTTTCTTATATTCTAAGTTTTTCAGTGCAACTCACTCATATACGATGTACTACAATGTGCGTTTCTTATATTCTAAGTTTTTCAGTGCAACTCACTCATATACGATGTACTACACTGTGCGTTTCTTATATTCTAAGTTTTTCAGTGCAACTCACTCATATACTATGTACTACACTGTGCGTTTCTTATATTCTAAGTTTTTCAGTGCAACTCACTCATATACTATGTACTACACTGTGCGTTTCTTATATTCTAAGTTTTTCAGTGCAACTCACTCATATACTATGTACTACACTGTGCGTTTCTTAAATTCTAAGTTTTTCAGTGCAACTCACTCATATACTATGTACTACACTGAGCGTTTCTTATATTCTAAGTTTTTCAGTGCAACTCACTCATATACTATGTACTACACTGTGAGTTTCTTATATTCTAAGTTTTTCAGTGCAACTCACTCATATACTATGTACTACACTGTGCGTTTCTTATATTCTAAGTTTTTCAGTGCAACTCACTCATATACTATGTACTACACTGTGCGTTTCTTATATTCTAAGTTTTTCAGTGCAACTCACTCATATACTATGTACTACACTGTGCATTTCGTGTAATGCGGGTTTTTCAGTAAATTCTAAGTTTTTCAGTGCAACTCACTCATATACTATGTACTACACAGTGCGTTTCTTATATTCTAAGTTTTTCAGTGCAACTCACTCATATACTATGTACTACACTGTGCGTTTCTTATATTCTAAGTTTTTCAGTGCAACTCACTCATATACTATGTACTACACTGTCTGTTTCTTAAATTCTAAGTTTTTCAGTGCAACTCACTCATATACTATGTACTACACTGTGCGTTTCTTATATTCTAAGTTTTTCAGTGCAACTCACTCATATACTATGTACTACACTGTGCGTTTCTTATATTCTAAGTTTTTCAGTGCAACTCACTCATATACTATGTACTACACTGTGCGTTTCTTATATTCTAAGTTTTTCAGTGCAACTCACTCATATACTATGTACTACACTGTGCGTTTCTTATATTCTAAGTTTTTCAGTGCAACTCACTCATATACTATGTACTACACTGTGCGTTTCTTATATTCTAAGTTTTTCAGTGCAACTCACTCATATACTATGTACTACACTGTGCGTTTCTTATATTCTAAGTTTTTCAGTGCAACTCACTCATATACTATGTACTACACTGTGCATTTCGTGTAATGCGGGTTTTTCAGTAAATTCTAAGTTTTTCAGTGCAACTCACTCATATGCTATGTACTACACTGTGCGTTTCTTATATTCTAAGTTTTTCAGTGCAACTCACTCATATACTATGTACTACACTGTGCGTTTCTTATATTCTAAGTTTTTCAGTGCAACTCACTCATATACTATGTACTACACTGTGCGTTTCTTATATTCTAAGTTTTTCAGTGCAACTCACTCATATACTATGTACTACACTGTGCATTTCGTGTAATGCGGGTTTTTCAGTAAATTCTAAGTTTTTCAGTGCAACTCACTCATATACTATGTACTACACAGTGCGTTTCTTATATTCTAAGTTTTTCAGTGCAACTCACTCATATACTATGTACTACACTGTGCGTTTCTTATATTCTAAGTTTTTCAGTGCAACTCACTCATATACTATGTACTACACTGTCTGTTTCTTAAATTCTAAGTTTTTCAGTGCAACTCACTCATATACTATGTACTACACTGTGCGTTTCTTATATTCTAAGTTTTTCAGTGCAACTCACTCATATACTATGTACTACACTGTGCGTTTCTTATATTCTAAGTTTTTCAGTGCAACTCACTCATATACTATGTACTACACTGTGCGTTTCTTATATTCTAAGTTTTTCAGTGCAACTCACTCATATACTATGTACTACACTGTGCGTTTCTTATATTCTAAGTTTTTCAGTGCAACTCACTCATATACTATGTACTACACTGTGCGTTTCTTATATTCTAAGTTTTTCAGTGCAACTCACTCATATACTATGTACTACACTGTGCGTTTCTTATATTCTAAGTTTTTCAGTGCAACTCACTCATATACTATGTACTACACTGTGCATTTCGTGTAATGCGGGTTTTTCAGTAAATTCTAAGTTTTTCAGTGCAACTCACTCATATACTATGTACTACACTGTGCGTTTCTTATATTCTAAGTTTTTCAGTGCAACTCACTCATATACTATGTACTACACTGTGCGTTTCTTATATTCTAAGTTTTTCAGTGCAACTCACTCATATACTATGTACTACACTGTGCGTTTCTTATATTCTAAGTTTTTCAGTGCAACTCACTCATATACTATGTACTACACTGTGCGTTTCTTATATTCTAAGTTTTTCAGTGCAACTCACTCATATAATATGTACTACACTGTGCGTTTCTTATATTCTAAGTTTTTCAGTGCAACTCACTCATATACTATGTACTACACTGTGCGTTTCTTATATTCTAAGTTTTTCAGTGCAACTCACTCATATACTATGTACTACACTGTGCGTTTCTTATATTCTAAGTTTTTCAGTGCAACTCACTCATATACTATGTACTACACTGTGCGTTTCTTATATTCTACGTTTTTCAGTGCAACTCACTCATATACTATGTACTACACTGTGCGTTTCTTATATTCTAAGTTTTTCAGTGCAACTCACTCATATACTATGTACTACACTGTGCATTTCGTGTAATGCGGGTTTTTCAGTAAATTCTAAGTTTTTCAGTGCAACTCACTCATATACTATGTACTACACTGTGCGTTTCTTATATTCTAAGTTTTTCAGTGCAACTCACTCATATACTATGTACTACACTGTGCGTTTCTTATATTCTAAGTTTTTCAGTGCAACTCACTCATATACTATGTACTACACTGTGCGTTTCTTATATTCTAAGTTTTTCAGTGCAACTCACTCATATACTATGTACTACACTGTGCATTTCTTATATTCTAAGTTTTTCAGTGCAACTCACTCATATACTATGTACTACACTGTGCGTTTCTTATATTCTACGTTTTTCAGTGCAACTCACTCATATACTATGTACTACACTGTGCGTTTCTTATATTCTAAGTTTTTCAGTGCAACTCACTCATATACTATGTACTACACTGTGCATTTCGTGTAATGCGGGTTTTTCAGTAAATTCTAAGTTTTTCAGTGCAACTCACTCATATACTATGTACTACACTGTGCGTTTCTTATATTCTAAGTTTTTCAGTGCAACTCACTCATATACTATGTACTACACTGTGCGTTTCTTATATTCTAAGTTTTTCAGTGCAACTCACTCATATACTATGTACTACACTGTGCGTTTCTTATATTCTAAGTTTTTCAGTGCAACTCACTCATATACTATGTACTACACTGTGCGTTTCTTATATTCTAAGTTTTTCAGTGCAACTCACTCATATACTATGTACTACAATGTGCGATTCTTATATTCTAAGTTTTTCAGTGCAACTCACTCATATACGATGTACTACAATGTGCGTTTCTTATATTCTAAGTTTTTCAGTGCAACTCACTCATATACGATGTACTACACTGTGCGTTTCTTATATTCTAAGTTTTTCAGTGCAACTCACTCATATACTATGTACTACACTGTGCGTTTCTTATATTCTAAGTTTTTCAGTGCAACTCACTCATATACTATGTACTACACTGTGCGTTTCTTATATTCTAAGTTTTTCAGTGCAACTCACTCATATACTATGTACTACACTGTGCGTTTCTTAAATTCTAAGTTTTTCAGTGCAACTCACTCATATACTATGTACTACACTGAGCGTTTCTTATATTCTAAGTTTTTCAGTGCAACTCACTCATATACTATGTACTACACTGTGAGTTTCTTATATTCTAAGTTTTTCAGTGCAACTCACTCATATACTATGTACTACACTGTGCGTTTCTTATATTCTAAGTTTTTCAGTGCAACTCACTCATATACTATGTACTACACTGTGCGTTTCTTATATTCTAAGTTTTTCAGTGCAACTCACTCATATACTATGTACTACACTGTGCATTTCGTGTAATGCGGGTTTTTCAGTAAATTCTAAGTTTTTCAGTGCAACTCACTCATATACTATGTACTACACAGTGCGTTTCTTATATTCTAAGTTTTTCAGTGCAACTCACTCATATACTATGTACTACACTGTGCGTTTCTTATATTCTAAGTTTTTCAGTGCAACTCACTCATATACTATGTACTACACTGTCTGTTTCTTAAATTCTAAGTTTTTCAGTGCAACTCACTCATATACTATGTACTACACTGTGCGTTTCTTATATTCTAAGTTTTTCAGTGCAACTCACTCATATACTATGTACTACACTGTGCGTTTCTTATATTCTAAGTTTTTCAGTGCAACTCACTCATATACTATGTACTACACTGTGCGTTTCTTATATTCTAAGTTTTTCAGTGCAACTCACTCATATACTATGTACTACACTGTGCGTTTCTTATATTCTAAGTTTTTCAGTGCAACTCACTCATATACTATGTACTACACTGTGCGTTTCTTATATTCTAAGTTTTTCAGTGCAACTCACTCATATACTATGTACTACACTGTGCGTTTCTTATATTCTAAGTTTTTCAGTGCAACTCACTCATATACTATGTACTACACTGTGCATTTCGTGTAATGCGGGTTTTTCAGTAAATTCTAAGTTTTTCAGTGCAACTCACTCATATACTATGTACTACACTGTGCGTTTCTTATATTCTAAGTTTTTCAGTGCAACTCACTCATATACTATGTACTACACTGTGCGTTTCTTATATTCTAAGTTTTTCAGTGCAACTCACTCATATACTATGTACTACACTGTGCGTTTCTTATATTCTAAGTTTTTCAGTGCAACTCACTCATATACTATGTACTACACTGTGCGTTTCTTATATTCTAAGTTTTTCAGTGCAACTCACTCATATACTATGTACTACAATGTGCGTTTCTTATATTCTAAGTTTTTCAGTGCAACTCACTCATATACGATGTACTACAATGTGCGTTTCTTATATTCTAAGTTTTTCCGTGCAACTCACTCATATACGATGTACTACACTGTGCGTTTCTTATATTCTAAGTTTTTCAGTGCAACTCACTCATATACTATGTACTACACTGTGCGTTTCTTATATTCTAAGTTTTTCAGTGCAACTCACTCATATACTATGTACTACACTGTGCGTTTCTTATATTCTAAGTTTTTCAGTACAACTCACTCATATACTATGTACTACACTGTGCGTTTCTTAAATTCTAAGTTTTTCAGTGCAACTCACTCATATACTATGTACTACACTGAGCGGTTCTTATATTCCAAGTTTTTCAGTGCAACTCACTCATATACTATGTACTACACTGTGCGTTTCTTATATTCTAAGTTTTTCAGTGCAACTCACTCATATACTATGTACTACACTGTGCGTTTCTTATATTCTAAGTTTTTCAGTGCAACTCACTCATATACTATGTACTACACTGTGCGTTTCTTATATTCTAAGTTTTTCAGTGCAACTCACTCATATACTATGTACTACACTGTGCGTTTCTTATATTCTAAGTTTTTCAGTGCAACTCACTCATATACTATGTACTACACTGTGCGTTTCTTATATTCTAAGTTTTTCAGTGCAACTCACTCATATACTATGTACTACACTGTGCATTTCTTATATTCTAAGTTTTTCAGTGCAACTCACTCATATACTATGTACTACACTGTGCGTTTCTTATATTCTACGTTTTTCAGTGCAACTCACTCATATACTATGTACTACACTGTGCGTTTCTTATATTCTAAGTTTTTCAGTGCAACTCACTCATATACTATGTACTACACTGTGCATTTCGTGTAATGCGGGTTTTTCAGTAAATTCTAAGTTTTTCAGTGCAACTCACTCATATACTATGTACTACACTGTGCGTTTCTTATATTCTAAGTTTTTGAGTGCAACTCACTCATATACTATGTACTACACTGTGCGTTTCTTATATTCTAAGTTTTTCAGTGCAACTCACTCATATACTATGTACTACACTGTGCGTTTCTTATATTCTAAGTTTTTCAGTGCAACTCACTCATATACTATGTACTACACTGTGCGTTTCTTATATTCTAAGTTTTTCAGTGCAACTCACTCATATACTATGTACTACACTGTGCGTTTCTTATATTCTAAGTTTTTCAGTGCAACTCACTCATATACTATGTACTACACTGTGCGTTTCTTATATTCTAAGTTTTTCAGTGCAACTCACTCATATACTATGTACTACACTGTGCATTTCGTGTAATGCGGGTTTTTCAGTAAATTCTAAGTTTTTCAGTGCAACTCACTCATATACTATGTACTACACTGTGCGTTTCTTATATTCTAAGTTTTTCAGTGCAACTCACTCATATACTATGTACTACACTGTGCGTTTCTTATATTCTAAGTTTTTCAGTGCAACTCATTCATATACTATCTACTACACAGTGCGTTTCTTATATTCTAAATTTTTCAGTGCAACTCACTCATATACTATGTACTACACTGTGCGTTTCTTATATTCTAAGTTTTTCAGTGCAACTCACTCATATACTATGTACTACACTGTGCGTTTCTTATATTCTAAGTTTTTCAGTGCAACTCACTCATATACTATGTACTACACTGTGCGTTTCTTATATTCTAAGTTTTTCAGTGCAAATCACTCATATACTATGTACTACACTGTGCGTTTCTTATATTCTAAGTTTTTCAGTGCAACTCACTCATATACTATGTACTACACTGTGCGTTTCTTATATTCTAAGTTTTTCAGTGCAACTCACTCATATACTATGTACTACACTGTGCGTTTCTTATATTCTAAGTTTTTCAGTGCAACTCACTCATATACTATGTACTACACTATGCATTTCGTGTAATGCGGGTTTTTCAGTAAATTCTAAGTTTTTCAGTGCAACTCACTCATATACTATGTACTACACTGTGCGTTTCTTATATTCTAAGTTTTTCAGAGCAACTCACTCATATACTATGTACTACACTGTGCGTTTCTTATATTCTAAGTTTTTCAGTGCAAATCACTCATATACTATGTACTACACTGTGCGTTTCTTATATTCTAAGTTTTTCAGTGCAACTCACTCATATACTATGTACTACACTGTGCGTTTCTTATATTCTAAGTTTTTCAGTGCAACTCACTCATATACTATGTACTACACTGTGCGTTTCTTATATTCTAAGTTTTTCAGTGCAACTCACTCATATACTATGTACTACACTGTGCATTTCGTGTAATGCGGGTTTTTCAGTAAATATTAAGTTTTTCAGTGCAACTCACTCATATACTATGTACTACACTGTGCGTTTCTTATATTCTAAGTTTTTCAGTGCAACTCACTCATATACTATGTACTACACTGTGCGTTTCTTATATTCTAAGTTTTTCAGTGCAACTCACTCATATACTATGTACTACACTGTGCGTTTCTTATATTCTAAGTTTTTCAGTGCAACTCACTCATATACTATGTACTACACTGTGCGTTTCTTATATTCTAAGTTTTTCAGTGCAACTCACTCATATACTATGTACTACACTGTGCGTTTCTTATATTCTAAGTTTTTCAGTGCAACTCACTCATATACTATGTACTACACTGTGCGTTTCTTATATTCTAAGTTTTTCAGTGCAACTCACTCATATACTATGTACTACACTGTGCGTTTCTTATATTCTAAGTTTTTCAGTGCAACTCACTCATATACTATGTACTACACTGTGCATTTCGTGTAATGCGGGTTTTTCAGTAAATTCTAAGTTTTTCAGTGCAACTCACTCATATACTATGTACTACACTGTGCGTTTCTTATATTCTAAGTTTTTCAGTGCAACTCACTCATATACTATGTACTACACTGTCTGTTTCTTAAATTCTAAGTTTTTCAGTGCAACTCACTCATATACTATGTACTACACTGTGCGTTTCTTATATTCTAAGTTTTTCAGTGCAACTCACTCATATACTATGTACTACACTGTGCGTTTCTTATATTCTAAGTTTTTCAGTGCAACTCACTCATATACTATGTACTACACTGTGCGTTTCTTATATTCTAAGTTTTTCAGTGCAACTCACTCATATACTATGTACTACACTGTGCGTTTTTTATATTCTAAGTTTTTCAGTGCAACTCACTCATATACTATGTACTACACTGTGCGTTTCTTATATTCTAAGTTTTTCAGTGCAACTCACTCATATACTATGTACTACACTGTGCGTTTCTTATATTCTAAGTTTTTCAGTGCAACTCACTCATATACTATGTACTACAATGTGCGTTTCTTATATTCTAAGTTTTTCAGTGCAACTCACTCATATACGATGTACTACAATGTGCGTTTCTTATCATCTAAGTTTTTCAGTGCAACTCACTCATATACGATGTACTACACTGTGCGTTTCTTATATTCTAAGTTTTTCAGTGCAACTCACTCATATACTATGTACTACACTGTGCGTTTCTTATATTCTAAGTTTTTCAGTGCAACTCACTCATATACTATGTACTACACTGTGCGTTTCTTATATTCTAAGTTTTTCAGTACAACTCACTCATATACTATGTACTACACTGTGCGTTTCTTAAATTCTAAGTTTTTCAGTGCAACTCACTCATATACTATGTACTACACTGAGCGGTTCTTATATTCCAAGTTTTTCAGTGCAACTCACTCATATACTATGTACTACACTGTGCGTTTCTTATATTCTAAGTTTTTCAGTGCAACTCACTCATATACTATGTACTACACTGTGCGTTTCTTATATTCTAAGTTTTTCAGTGCAACTCACTCATATACTATGTACTACACTGTGCGTTTCTTATATTCTAAGTTTTTCAGTGCAACTCACTCATATACTATGTACTACACTGTGCGTTTCTTATATTCTAAGTTTTTCAGTGCAACTCACTCATATACTATGTACTACACTGTGCGTTTCTTATATTCTAAGTTTTTCAGTGCAACTCACTCATATACTATGTACTACACTGTGCATTTCTTATATTCTAAGTTTTTCAGTGCAACTCACTCATATACTATGTACTACACTGTGCGTTTCTTATATTCTACGTTTTTCAGTGCAACTCACTCATATACTATGTACTACACTGTGCGTTTCTTATATTCTAAGTTTTTCAGTGCAACTCACTCATATACTATGTACTACACTGTGCATTTCGTGTAATGCGGGTTTTTCAGTAAATTCTAAGTTTTTCAGTGCAACTCACTCATATACTATGTACTACACTGTGCGTTTCTTATATTCTAAGTTTTTGAGTGCAACTCACTCATATACTATGTACTACACTGTGCGTTTCTTATATTCTAAGTTTTTCAGTGCAACTCACTCATATACTATGTACTACACTGTGCGTTTCTTATATTCTAAGTTTTTCAGTGCAACTCACTCATATACTATGTACTACACTGTGCGTTTCTTATATTCTAAGTTTTTCAGTGCAACTCACTCATATACTATGTACTACACTGTGCGTTTCTTATATTCTAAGTTTTTCAGTGCAACTCACTCATATACTATGTACTACACTGTGCGTTTCTTATATTCTAAGTTTTTCAGTGCAACTCACTCATATACTATGTACTACACTGTGCGTTTCTTATATTCTAAGTTTTTCAGTGCAACTCACTCATATACTATGTACTACACTGTGCGTTTCTTATATTCTAAGTTTTTCAGTGCAACTCATTCATATACTATCTACTACACAGTGCGTTTCTTATATTCTAAATTTTTCAGTGCAACTCACTCATATACTATGTACTACACTGTGCGTTTCTTATATTCTAAGTTTTTCAGTGCAACTCACTCATATACTATGTACTACACTGTGCGTTTCTTATATTCTAAGTTTTTCAGTGCAACTCACTCATATACTATGTACTACACTGTGCGTTTCTTATATTCTAAGTTTTTCAGTGCAAATCACTCATATACTATGTACTACACTGTGCGTTTCTTATATTCTAAGTTTTTCAGTGCAACTCACTCATATACTATGTACTACACTGTGCGTTTCTTATATTCTAAGTTTTTCAGTGCAACTCACTCATATACTATGTACTACACTGTGCGTTTCTTATATTCTAAGTTTTTCAGTGCAACTCACTCATATACTATGTACTACACTATGCATTTCGTGTAATGCGGGTTTTTCAGTAAATTCTAAGTTTTTCAGTGCAACTCACTCATATACTATGTACTACACTGTGCGTTTCTTATATTCTAAGTTTTTCAGTGCAACTCACTCATATACTATGTACTACACTGTGCGTTTCTTATATTCTAAGTTTTTCAGTGCAAATCACTCATATACTATGTACTACACTGTGCGTTTCTTATATTCTAAGTTTTTCAGTGCAACTCACTCATATACTATGTACTACACTGTGCGTTTCTTATATTCTAAGTTTTTCAGTGCAACTCACTCATATACTATGTACTACACTGTGCGTTTCTTATATTCTAAGTTTTTCAGTGCAACTCACTCATATACTATGTACTACACTGTGCATTTCGTGTAATGCGGGTTTTTCAGTAAATTCTAAGTTTTTCAGTGCAACTCACTCATATACTATGTACTACACTGTGCGTTTCTTATATTCTAAGTTTTTCAGTGCAACTCACTCATATACTATGTACTACACTGTGCGTTTCTTATATTCTAAGTTTTTCAGTGCAACTCACTCATATACTATGTACTACACTGTGCGTTTCTTATATTCTAAGTTTTTCAGTGCAACTCACTCATATACTATGTACTACACTGTGCGTTTCTTATATTCTAAGTTTTTCAGTGCAACTCACTCATATACTATGTACTACACTGTGCGTTTCTTATATTCTAAGTTTTTCAGTGCAACTCACTCATATACTATGTACTACACTGTGCGTTTCTTATATTCTACGTTTTTCAGTGCAACTCACTCATATACTATGTACTACACTGTGCGTTTCTTATATTCTAAGTTTTTCAGTGCAACTCACTCATATACTATGTACTACACTGTGCATTTCGTGTAATGCGGGTTTTTCAGTAAATTCTAAGTTTTTCAGTGCAACTCACTCATATACTATGTACTACACTGTGCGTTTCTTATATTCTAAGTTTTTGAGTGCAACTCACTCATATACTATGTACTACACTGTGCGTTTCTTATATTCTAAGTTTTTCAGTGCAACTCACTCATATACTATGTACTACACTGTGCGTTTCTTATATTCTAAGTTTTTCAGTGCAACTCACTCATATACTATGTACTACACTGTGCGTTTCTTATATTCTAAGTTTTTCAGTGCAACTCACTCATATACTATGTACTACACTGTGCGTTTCTTATATTCTAAGTTTTTCAGTGCAACTCACTCATATACTATGTACTACACTGTGCGTTTCTTATATTCTAAGTTTTTCAGTGCAACTCACTCATATACTATGTACTACACTGTGCATTTCGTGTAATGCGGGTTTTTCAGTAAATTCTAAGTTTTTCAGTGCAACTCACTCATATACTATGTACTACACTGTGCGTTTCTTATATTCTAAGTTTTTCAGTGCAACTCACTCATATACTATGTACTACACTGTGCGTTTCTTATATTCTAAGTTTTTCAGTGCAACTCACTCATATACTATGTACTACACTGTGCGTTTCTTATATTCTAAGTTTTTCAGTGCAACTCACTCATATACTATGTACTACACTGTGCGTTTCTTATATTCTAAGTTTTTCAGTGCAACTCACTCATATACTATGTACTACAATGTGCGTTTCTTATATTCTAAGTTTTTCAGTGCAACTCACTCATATACGATGTACTACAATGTGCGTTTCTTATATTCTAAGTTTTTCAGTGCAACTCACTCATATACGATGTACTACACTGTGCGTTTCTTATATTCTAAGTTTTTCAGTGCAACTCACTCATATACTATGTACTACACTGTGCGTTTCTTATATTCTAAGTTTTTCAGTGCAACTCACTCATATACTATGTACTACACTGTGCGTTTCTTATATTCTAAGTTTTTCAGTGCAACTCACTCATATACTATGTACTACACTGTGCGTTTCTTATATTCTAAGTTTTTCAGTGCAACTCACTCATATACTATGTACTACACTGTGCATTTCGTGTAATGCGGGTTTTTCAGTAAATTCTAAGTTTTTCAGTGCAACTCACTCATATACTATGTACTACACTGTGCGTTTCTTATATTCTAAGTTTTTCAGTGCAACTCACTCATATACTATGTACTACACTGTGCGTTTCTTATATTCTAAGTTTTTCAGTGCAACTCACTCATATACTATGTACTACACTGTGCGTTTCTTATATTCTAAGTTTTTCAGTGCAACTCACTCATATACTATGTACTACACTGTGCGTTTCTTATATTCTAAGTTTTTCAGTGCAACTCACTCATATACTATGTACTACAATGTGCGTTTCTTATATCCTAAGTTTTTCAGTGCAACTCACTCATATACGATGTACTACAATGTGCGTTTCTTATATTCTAAGTTTTTCAGTGCAACTCACTCATATACGATGTACTACACTGTGCGTTTCTTATATTCTAAGTTTTTCAGTGCAACTCACTCATATACTATGTACTACATTGTGCGTTTCTTATATTCTAAGTTTTTCAGTGCAACTCACTCATATACTATGTACTACACTGTGCGTTTCTTATATTCTAAGTTTTTCAGTGCAACTCACTCATATACTATGTACTACACTGTGCGTTTCTTATATTCTAAGTTTTTCAGTGCAACTCACTCATATACTATGTACTACACTGTGCGTTTCTTATATTCTAAGTTTTTCAGTGCAACTCACTCATATACTATGTACTACACTGTGCGTTTCTTATATTCTAAGTTTTTCAGTGCAACTCACTCATATACTATGTACTACACTGTGCGTTTCTTATATTCTACGTTTTTCAGTGCAACTCACTCATATACTATGTACTACACTGTGCGTTTCTTATATTCTAAGTTTTTCAGTGCAACTCACTCATATACTATGTACTACACTGTGCATTTCGTGTAATGCGGGTTTTTCAGTAAATTCTAAGTTTTTCAGTGCAACTCACTCATATACTATGTACTACACTGTGCGTTTCTTATATTCTAAGTTTTTGAGTGCAACTCACTCATATACTATGTACTACACTGTGCGTTTCTTATATTCTAAGTTTTTCAGTGCAACTCACTCATATACTATGTACTACACTGTGCGTTTCTTATATTCTAAGTTTTTCAGTGCAACTCACTCATATACTATGTACTACACTGTGCGTTTCTTATATTCTAAGTTTTTCAGTGCAACTCACTCATATACTATGTACTACACTGTGCGTTTCTTATATTCTAAGTTTTTCAGTGCAACTCACTCATATACTATGTACTACACTGTGCGTTTCTTATATTCTAAGTTTTTCAGTGCAACTCACTCATATACTATGTACTACACTGTGCGTTTCTTATATTCTAAGTTTTTCAGTGCAACTCACTCATATACTATGTACTACACTGTGCGTTTCTTATATTCTAAGTTTTTCAGTGCAACTCACTCTTATACTATGTACTACACTGTGCATTTCGTGTAATGCGGGTTTTTCAGTAAATTCTAAGTTTTTCAGTGCAACTCACTCATATACTATGTACTACACTGTGCGTTTCTTATATTCTAAGTTTTTCAGTACAACTCACTCATATACTATGTACTACACTGTGCGTTTCTTATATTCTAAGTTTTTCAGTGCAACTCATTCATATACTATCTACTACACTGTGCGTTTCTTATATTCTAAGTTTTTCAGTGCAACTCACTCATATACTATGTACTACACTGTGCGTTTCTTATATTCTAAGTTTTTCAGTGCAACTCACTCATATACTATGTACTACACTGTGCGTTTCTTATATTCTAAGTTTTTCAGTGCAACTCACTCATATACTATGTACTACACTGTGCGTTTCTTATATTCTAAGTTTTTCAGTGCAACTCACTCATATACTATGTACTACACTGTGCGTTTCTTATATTCTAAGTTTTTCAGTGCAACTCACTCATATACTATGTACTACATTGTGCGTTTCTTATATTCTAAGTTTTTCAGTGCAACTCACTCATATACTATGTACTACACTGTGCATTTCGTGTAATGCGGGTTTTTCAGTAAATTCTAAGTTTTTCAGTGCAACTCACTCATATACTATGTACTACACTGTGCGTTTCTTATATTCTAAGTTTTTGAGTGCAACTCACTCATATACTATGTACTACACTGTGCGTTTCTTATATTCTAAGTTTTTCAGTGCAACTCACTCATATACTATGTACTACACTGTGCGTTTCTTATATTCTAAGTTTTTCAGTGCAACTCACTCATATACTATGTACTACACTGTGCGTTTCTTATATTCTAAGTTTTTCAGTGCAAATCACTCATATACTATGTACTACACTGTGCGTTTCTTATATTCTAAGTTTTTCAGTGCAACTCACTCATATACTATGTACTACACTGTGCGTTTCTTATATTCTAAGTTTTTCAGTGCAACTCACTCATATACTATGTACTACACTGTGCGTTTCTTATATTCTAAGTTTTTCAGTGCAACTCACTCATATACTATGTACTACACTGTGCATTTCGTGTAATGCGGGTTTTTCAGTAAATTCTAAGTTTTTCAGTGCAACTCACTCATATACTATGTACTACACTGTGCGTTTCTTATATTCTAAGTTTTTCAGTGCAACTCACTCATATACTATGTACTACACTGTTCGTTTCTTATATTCTAAGTTTTTCAGTGCAACTCACTCATATACTATGTACTACACTGTGCGTTTCTTATATTCTAAGTTTTTCAGTGCAACTCACTCATATACTATGTACTACACTGTGCGTTTCTTATATTCTAAGTTTTTCAGTGCAACTCACTCATATACTATGTACTACACTGTGCGTTTCTTATATTCTAAGTTTTTCAGTGCAACTCACTCATATACTATGTACTACACTGTGCGTTTCTTATATTCTAAGTTTTTCAGTGCAACTCACTCATATACTATGTACTACACTGTGCGTTTCTTATATTCTACGTTTTTCAGTGCAACTCACTCATATACTATGTACTACACTGTGCGTTTCTTATATTCTAAGTTTTTCAGTGCAACTCACTCATATACTATGTACTACACTGTGCATTTCGTGTAATGCGGGTTTTTCAGTAAATTCTAAGTTTTTCAGTGCAACTCACTCATATACTATGTACTACACTGTGCGTTTCTTATATTCTAAGTTTTTGAGTGCAACTCACTCATATACTATGTACTACACTGTGCGTTTCTTATATTCTAAGTTTTTCAGTGCAACTCACTCATATACTATGTACTACACTGTGCGTTTCTTATATTCTAAGTTTTTCAGTGCAACTCACTCATATACTATGTACTACACTGTGCGTTTCTTATATTCTAAGTTTTTCAGTGCAACTCACTCATATACTATGTACTACACTGTGCGTTTCTTATATTCTAAGTTTTTCAGTGCAACTCACTCATATACTATGTACTACACTGTGCGTTTCTTATATTCTAAGTTTTTCAGTGCAACTCACTCATATACTATGTACTACACTGTGCATTTCGTGTAATGCGGGTTTTTCAGTAAATTCTAAGTTTTTCAGTGCAACTCACTCATATACTATGTACTACAATGTGCGTTTCTTATATTCTAAGTTTTTCAGTGCAACTCACTCATATACGATGTACTACAATGTGCGTTTCTTATATTCTAAGTTTTTCAGTGCAACTCACTCATATACGATGTACTACACTGTGCGTTTCTTATATTCTAAGTTTTTCAGTGCAACTCACTCATATACTATGTACTACACTGTGCGTTTCTTATATTCTAAGTTTTTCAGTGCAACTCACTCATATACTATGTACTACACTGTGCGTTTCTTATATTCTAAGTTTTTCAGTGCAACTCACTCATATACTATGTACTACACTGTGCGTTTCTTAAATTCTAAGTTTTTCAGTGCAACTCACACATATACTATGTACTACACTGAGCGTTTCTTATATTCTAAGTTTTTCAGTGCAACTCACTCATATACTATGTACTACACTGTGAGTTTCTTATATTCTAAGTTTTTCAGTGCAACTCACTCATATACTATGTACTACACTGTGCGTTTCTTATATTCTAAGTTTTTCAGTGCAACTCACTCATATACTATGTACTACACTGTGCGTTTCTTATATTCTAAGTTTTTCAGTGCAACTCACTCATATACTATGTACTACACTGTGCATTTCGTGTAATGCGGGTTTTTCAGTAAATTCTAAGTTTTTCAGTGCAACTCACTCATATACTATGTACTACACAGTGCGTTTCTTATATTCTAAGTTTTTCAGTGCAACTCACTCATATACTATGTACTACACTGTGCGTTTCTTATATTCTAAGTTTTTCAGTGCAACTCACTCATATACTATGTACTACACTGTCTGTTTCTTAAATTCTAAGTTTTTCAGTGCAACTCACTCATATACTATGTACTACACTGTGCGTTTCTTATATTCTAAGTTTTTCAGTGCAACTCACTCATATACTATGTACTACACTGTGCGTTTCTTATATTCTAAGTTTTTCAGTGCAACTCACTCATATACTATGTACTACACTGTGCGTTTCTTATATTCTAAGTTTTTCAGTGCAACTCACTCATATACTATGTACTACACTGTGCGTTTCTTATATTCTAAGTTTTTCAGTGCAACTCACTCATATACTATGTACTACACTGTGCGTTTCTTATATTCTAAGTTTTTCAGTGCAACTCACTCATATACTATGTACTACACTGTGCGTTTCTTATATTCTAAGTTTTTCAGTGCAACTCACTCATATACTATGTACTACACTGTGCATTTCGTGTAATGCGGGTTTTTCAGTAAATTCTAAGTTTTTCAGTGCAACTCACTCATATACTATGTACTACACTGTGCGTTTCTTATATTCTAAATTTTTCAGTGCAACTCACTCATATACTATGTACTACACTGTGCGTTTCTTATATTCTAAGTTTTTCAGTGCAACTCACTCATATACTATGTACTACACTGTGCGTTTCTTATATTCTAAGTTTTTCAGTGCAACTCACTCATATACTATGTACTACACTGTGCGTTTCTTATATTCTAAGTTTTTCAGTGCAACTCACTCATATACGATGTACTACAATGTGCGTTTCTTATATTCTAAGTTTTTCAGTGCAACTCACTCATATACGATGTACTACAATGTGCGTTTCTTATATTCTAAGTTTTTCAGTGCAACTCACTCATATACGATGTACTACACTGTGCGTTTCTTATATTCTAAGTTTTTCAGTGCAACTCACTCATATACTATGTACTACACTGTGCGTTTCTTATATTCTAAGTTTTTCAGTGCAACTCACTCATATACTATGTACTACACTGTGCGTTTCTTATATTCTAAGTTTTTCAGTGCAACTCACTCATATACTATGTACTACACTGTGCGTTTCTTAAATTCTAAGTTTTTCAGTGCAACTCACTCATATACTATGTACTACACTGAGCGTTTCTTATATTCCAAGTTTTTCAGTGCAACTCACTCATATACTATGTACTACACTGTGCGTTTCTTATATTCTAAGTTTTTCAGTGCAACTCACTCATATACTATGTACTACACTGTGCGTTTCTTATATTCTAAGTTTTTCAGTGCAACTCACTCATATACTATGTACTACACTGTGCGTTTCTTATATTCTAAGTTTTTCAGTGCAACTCACTCATATACTATGTACTACACTGTGCGTTTCTTATATTCTAAGTTTTTCAGTGCAACTCACTCATATACTATGTACTACACTGTGCGTTTCTTATATTCTAAGTTTTTCAGTGCAACTCACTCATATACTATGTACTACACTGTGCGTTTCTTATATTCTACGTTTTTCAGTGCAACTCACTCATATACTATGTACTACACTGTGCGTTTCTTATATTCTACGTTTTTCAGTGCAACTCACTCATATACTATGTACTACACTGTGCGTTTCTTATATTCTAAGTTTTTCAGTGCAACTCACTCATATACTATGTACTACACTGTGCATTTCGTGTAATGCGGGTTTTTCAGTAAATTCTAAGTTTTTCAGTGCAACTCACTCATATACTATGTACTACACTGTGCGTTTCTTATATTCTAAGTTTTTGAGTGCAACTCACTCATATACTATGTACTACACTGTGCGTTTCTTATATTCTAAGTTTTTCAGTGCAACTCACTCATATACTATGTACTACACTGTGCGTTTCTTATATTCTAAGTTTTTCAGTGCAACTCACTCATATACTATGTACTACACTGTGCGTTATATTCTAAGTTTTTCAGTGCAACTCACTCATATACTATGTACTACACTGTGCGTTTCTTATATTCTACGTTTTTCAGTGCAACTCACTCATATACTATGTACTACACTGTGCGTTTCTTATATTCTACGTTTTTCAGTGCAACTCACTCATATACTATGTACTACACTGTGCGTTTCTTATATTCTAAGTTTTTCAGTGCAACTCACTCATATACTATGTACTACACTGTGCATTTCGTGTAATGCGGGTTTTTCAGTAAATTCTAAGTTTTTCAGTGCAACTCACTCATATACTATGTACTACACTGTGCGTTTCTTATATTCTAAGTTTTTCAGTGCAACTCACTCATATACTATGTACTACACTGTGCGTTTCTTATATTCTAAGTTTTTCAGTGCAACTCACTCATATACTATGTACTACACTGTGCGTTTCTTATATTCTAAGTTTTTCAGTGCAACTCACTCATATACTATGTACTACACTGTGCGTTTCTTATATTCTAAGTTTTTCAGTGCAACTCACTCATATACTATGTACTACACTGTGCGTTTCTTATATTCTAAGTTTTTCAGTGCAACTCACTCATATACTATGTACTACACTGTGCGTTTCTTATATTCTAAGTTTTTCAGTGCAACTCACTCATATACTATGTACTACACTGTGCATTTCGTGTAATGCGGGTTTTTCAGTAAATTCTAAGTTTTTCAGTGCAACTCACTCATATACTATGTACTATACTGTGCGTTTCTTATATTCTAAGTTTTTCAGTGCAACTCACTCATATACTATGTACTACACTGTGCGTTTCTTATATTCTAAGTTTTTCAGTGCAACTCACTCATATACTATGTACTACACTGTGCGTTTCTTATATTCTAAGTTTTTCAGTGCACTCACTCATATACTATGTACTACACTGTGCGTTTCTTATATTCTAAGTTTTTCAGTGCAACTCACTCATATACTATGTACTACACTGTGCGTTTCTTATATTCTAAGTTTTTCAGTGCAACTCACTCATATACTATGTACTACACTGTGCATTTCGTGTAATGCGGGTTTTTCAGTAAATTCTAAGTTTTTCAGTGCAACTCACTCATATACTATGTACTACACTGTGCGTTTCTTATATTCTAAGTTTTTCAGTGCAACTCACTCATATACTATGTACTACACTGTGCGTTTCTTATATTCTAAGTTTTTCAGTGCAACTCATTCATATACTATCTACTACACTGTGCGTTTCTTATATTCTAAATTTTTCAGTGCAACTCACTCATATACTATGTACTACACTGTGCGTTTCTTATATTCTAAGTTTTTCAGTGCAACTCACTCATATACTATGTACTACACTGTGCGTTTCTTATATTCTAAGTTTTTCAGTGCAACTCACTCATATACTATGTACTACACTGTGCGTTTCTTATATTCTAAGTTTTTCAGTGCAAATCACTCATATACTATGTACTACACTGTGCGTTTCTTATATTCTAAGTTTTTCAGTGCAACTCACTCATATACTATGTACTACACTGTGCGTTTCTTATATTCTAAGTTTTTCAGTGCAACTCACTCATATACTATGTACTACACTGTGCGTTTCTTATATTCTAAGTTTTTCAGTGCAACTCACTCATATACTATGTACTACACTATGCATTTCGTGTAATGCGGGTTTTTCAGTAAATTCTAAGTTTTTCAGTGCAACTCACTCATATACTATGTACTACACTGTGCGTTTCTTATATTCTAAGTTTTTCAGTGCAACTCACTCATATACTATGTACTACACTGTGCGTTTCTTATATTCTAAGTTTTTCAGTGCAACTCATTCATATACTATGTACTACACTGTGCGTTTCTTATATTCTAAGTTTTTCAGTGCAAATCACTCATATACTATGTACTACACTGTGCGTTTCTTATATTCTAAGTTTTTCAGTGCAACTCACTCATATACTATGTACTACACTGTGCGTTTCTTATATTCTAAGTTTTTCAGTGCAACTCACTCATATACTATGTACTACACTGTGCGTTTCTTATATTCTAAGTTTTTCAGTGCAACTCACTCATATACTATGTACTACACTGTGCATTTCGTGTAATGCGGGTTTTTCAGTAAATTCTAAGTTTTTCAGTGCAACTCACTCATATACTATGTACTACACTGTGCGTTTCTTATATTCTAAGTTTTTCAGTGCAACTCACTCATATACTATGTACTACACTGTGCGTTTCTTATATTCTAAGTTTTTCAGTGCAACTCACTCATATACTATGTACTACACTGTGCGTTTCTTATATTCTAAGTTTTTCAGTGCAACTCACTCATATACTATGTACTACACTGTGCGTTTCTTATATTCTAAGTTTTTCAGTGCAACTCACTCATATACTATGTACTACACTGTGCGTTTCTTATATTCTAAGTTTTTCAGTGCAACTCACTCATATACTATGTACTACACTGTGCGTTTCTTATATTCTAAGTTTTTCAGTGCAACTCACTCATATACTATGTACTACACTGTGCGTTTCTTATATTCTAAGTTTTTCAGTGCAACTCACTCATATACTATGTACTACACTGTGCATTTCGTGTAATGCGGGTTTTTCAGTAAATTCTAAGTTTTTCAGTGCAACTCACTCATATACTATGTACTATACTGTGCGTTTCTTATATTCTAAGTTTTTCAGTGCAACTCACTCATATACTATGTACTACACTGTGCGTTTCTTATATTCTAAGTTTTTCAGTGCAACTCACTCATATACTATGTACTACACTGTGCGTTTCTTATATTCTAAGTTTTTCAGTGCAACTCACTCATATACTATGTACTACACTGTGCGTTTCTTATATTCTAAGTTTTTCAGTGCAACTCACTCATATACTATGTACTACACTGTGCGTTTCTTATATTCTAAGTTTTTCAGTGCAACTCACTCATATACTATGTACTACACTGTGCATTTCGTGTAATGCGGGTTTTTCAGTAAATTCTAAGTTTTTCAGTGCAACTCACTCATATACTATGTACTACACTGTGCGTTTCTTATATTCTAAGTTTTTCAGTGCAACTCACTCATATACTATGTACTACACTGTGCGTTTCTTATATTCTAAGTTTTTCAGTGCAACTCATTCATATACTATCTACTACACTGTGCGTTTCTTATATTCTAAATTTTTCAGTGCAACTCACTCATATACTATGTACTACACTGTGCGTTTCTTATATTCTAAGTTTTTCAGTGCAACTCACTCATATACTATGTACTACACTGTGCGTTTCTTATATTCTAAGTTTTTCAGTGCAACTCACTCATATACTATGTACTACACTGTGCGTTTCTTATATTCTAAGTTTTTCAGTGCAAATCACTCATATACTATGTACTACACTGTGCGTTTCTTATATTCTAAGTTTTTCAGTGCAACTCACTCATATACTATGTACTACACTGTGCGTTTCTTATATTCTAAGTTTTTCAGTGCAACTCACTCATATACTATGTACTACACTGTGCGTTTCTTATATTCTAAGTTTTTCAGTGCAACTCACTCATATACTATGTACTACACTATGCATTTCGTGTAATGCGGGTTTTTCAGTAAATTCTAAGTTTTTCAGTGCAACTCACTCATATACTATGTACTACACTGTGCGTTTCTTATATTCTAAGTTTTTCAGTGCAACTCACTCATATACTATGTACTACACTGTGCGTTTCTTATATTCTAAGTTTTTCAGTGCAACTCATTCATATACTATGTACTACACTGTGCGTTTCTTATATTCTAAGTTTTTCAGTGCAAATCACTCATATACTATGTACTACACTGTGCGTTTCTTATATTCTAAGTTTTTCAGTGCAACTCACTCATATACTATGTACTACACTGTGCGTTTCTTATATTCTAAGTTTTTCAGTGCAACTCACTCATATACTATGTACTACACTGTGCGTTTCTTATATTCTAAGTTTTTCAGTGCAACTCACTCATATACTATGTACTACACTGTGCATTTCGTGTAATGCGGGTTTTTCAGTAAATTCTAAGTTTTTCAGTGCAACTCACTCATATACTATGTACTACACTGTGCGTTTCTTATATTCTAAGTTTTTCAGTGCAACTCACTCATATACTATGTACTACACTGTGCGTTTCTTATATTCTAAGTTTTTCAGTGCAACTCACTCATATACTATGTACTACACTGTGCGTTTCTTATATTCTAAGTTTTTCAGTGCAACTCACTCATATACTATGTACTACACTGTGCGTTTCTTATATTCTAAGTTTTTCAGTGCAACTCACTCATATACTATGTACTACACTGTGCGTTTCTTATATTCTAAGTTTTTCAGTGCAACTCACTCATATACTATGTACTACACTGTGCGTTTCTTATATTCTAAGTTTTTCAGTGCAACTCACTCATATACTATGTACTACACTGTGCGTTTCTTATATTCTACGTTTTTCAGTGCAACTCACTCATATACTATGTACTACACTGTGCGTTTCTTATATTCTAAGTTTTTCAGTGCAACTCACTCATATACTATGTACTACACTGTGCATTTCGTGTAATGCGGGTTTTTCAGTAAATTCTAAGTTTTTCAGTGCAACTCACTCATATACTATGTACTACACTGTGCGTTTCTTATATTCTAAGTTTTTCAGTGCAACTCACTCATATACTATGTACTACACTGTGCGTTTCTTATATTCTAAGTTTTTCAGTGCAACTCACTCATATACTATGTACTACACTGTGCGTTTCTTATATTCTAAGTTTTTCAGTGCAACTCACTCATATACTATGTACTACACTGTGCGTTTCTTATATTCTAAGTTTTTCAGTGCAACTCACTCATATACTATGTACTACAATGTGCGTTTCTTATATTCTAAGTTTTTCAGTGCAACTCACTCATATACGATGTACTACAATGTGCGTTTCTTATATTCTAAGTTTTTCAGTGCAACTCACTCATATACGATGTACTACACTGTGCGTTTCTTATATTCTAAGTTTTTCAGTGCAACTCACTCATATACTATGTACTACACTGTGCGTTTCTTATATTCTAAGTTTTTCAGTGCAACTCACTCATATACTATGTACTACACTGTGCGTTTCTTATATTCTAAGTTTTTCAGTGCAACTCACTCATATACTATGTACTACACTGTGCGTTTCTTAAATTCTAAGTTTTTCAGTGCAACTCACTCATATACTATGTACTACACTGAGCGTTTCTTATATTCTAAGTTTTTCAGTGCAACTCACTCATATACTATGTACTACACTGTGCGTTTCTTATATTCTAAGTTTTTCAGTGCAACTCACTCATATACTATGTACTACACTGTGCGTTTCTTATATTCTAAGTTTTTCAGTGCAACTCACTCATATACTATGTACTACACTGTGCGTTTCTTATATTCTAAGTTTTTCAGTGCAACTCACTCATATACTATGTACTACACTGTGCATTTCGTGTAATGCGGGTTTTTCAGTAAATTCTAAGTTTTTCAGTGCAACTCACTCATATACTATGTACTACACAGTGCGTTTCTTATATTCTAAGTTTTTCAGTGCAACTCACTCATATACTATGTACTACACTGTGCGTTTCTTATATTCTAAGTTTTTCAGTGCAACTCACTCATATACTATGTACTACACTGTCTGTTTCCTAAATTCTAAGTTTTTCAGTGCAACTCACTCATATACTATGTACTACACTGTCTGTTTCCTAAATTCTAAGTTTTTCAGTGCAACTCACTCATATACTATGTACTACACTGTGCGTTTCTTATATTCTAAGTTTTTCAGTGCAACTCACTCATATACTATGTACTACACTGTGCGTTTCTTATATTCTAAGTTTTTCAGTGCAACTCACTCATATACTATGTACTACACTGTGCGTTTCTTATATTCTAAGTTTTTCAGTGCAACTCACTCATATACTATGTACTATACTGTGCGTTTCTTATATTCTAAGTTTTTCAGTGCAACTCACTCATATACTATGTACTACACTGTGCGTTTCTTATATTTTAAGTTTTTCAGTGCAACTCACTCATATACTATGTACTACACTGTGCGTTTCTTAAATTCTAAGTTTTTCAGTGCAACTCACTCATATACTATGTACTACACTGAGCGTTTCTTATATTCTAAGTTTTTCAGTGCAACTCACTCATATACTATGTACTACACTGTGCGTTTCTTATATTCTAAGTTTTTCAGTGCAACTCACTCATATACTATGTACTACACTGTGCGTTTCTTATATTCTAAGTTTTTCAGTGCAACTCACTCATATACTATGTACTACACTGTGCGTTTCTTATATTCTAAGTTTTTCAGTGCAACTCACTCATATACTATGTACTACACTGTGCGTTTCTTATATTCTAAGTTTTTCAGTGCAACTCACTCATATACTATGTACTACACTATGCATTTCGTGTAATGCGGGTTTTTCAGTAAATTCTAAGTTTTTCAGTGCAACTCACTCATATACTATGTACTACACTGTGCGTTTCTTATATTCTAAGTTTTTCAGTGCAACTCACTCATATACTATGTACTACACTGTGCGTTTCTTATATTCTAAGTTTTTCAGTGCAACTCATTCATATACTATCTACTACACTGTGCGTTTCTTATATTCTAAATTTTTCAGTGCAACTCACTCATATACTATGTACTACACTGTGCGTTTCTTATATTCTAAGTTTTTCAGTGCAACTCACTCATATACTATGTACTACACTGTGCGTTTCTTATATTCTAAGTTTTTCAGTGCAACTCACTCATATACTATGTACTACACTGTGCGTTTCTTATATTCTAAGTTTTTCAGTGCAACTCATTCATATACTATCTACTACACTGTGCGTTTCTTATATTCTAAATTTTTCAGTGCAACTCACTCATATACTATGTACTACACTGTGCGTTTCTTATATTCTAAGTTTTTCAGTGCAACTCACTCATATACTATGTACTACACTGTGCGTTTCTTATATTCTAAGTTTTTCAGTGCAACTCATTCATATACTATCTACTACACTGTGCGTTTCTTATATTCTAAATTTTTCAGTGCAACTCACTCATATACTATGTACTACACTGTGCGTTTCTTATATTCTAAGTTTTTCAGTGCAACTCACTCATATACTATGTACTACACTGTGCGTTTCTTATATTCTAAGTTTTTCAGTGCAACTCACTCATATACTATGTACTACACTGTGCGTTTCTTATATTCTAAGTTTTTCAGTGCAAATCACTCATATACTATGTACTACACTGTGCGTTTCTTATATTCTAAGTTTTTCAGTGCAACTCACTCATATACTATGTACTACACTGTGCGTTTCTTATATTCTAAGTTTTTCAGTGCAACTCACTCATATACTATGTACTACACTGTGCGTTTCTTATATTCTAAGTTTTTCAGTGCAACTCACTCATATACTATGTACTACACTATGCATTTCGTGTAATGCGGGTTTTTCAGTAAATTCTAAGTTTTTCAGTGCAACTCACTCATATACTATGTACTACACTGTGCGTTTCTTATATTCTAAGTTTTTCAGTGCAACTCACTCATATACTATGTACTACACTGTGCGTTTCTTATATTCTAAGTTTTTCAGTGCAACTCATTCATATACTATGTACTACACTGTGCGTTTCTTATATTCTAAGTTTTTCAGTGCAAATCACTCATATACTATGTACTACACTGTGCGTTTCTTATATTCTAAGTTTTTCAGTGCAACTCACTCATATACTATGTACTACACTGTGCGTTTCTTATATTCTAAGTTTTTCAGTGCAACTCACTCATATACTATGTACTACACTGTGCGTTTCTTATATTCTAAGTTTTTCAGTGCAACTCACTCATATACTATGTACTACACTGTGCATTTCGTGTAATGCGGGTTTTTCAGTAAATTCTAAGTTTTTCAGTGCAACTCACTCATATACTATGTACTACACTGTGCGTTTCTTATATTCTAAGTTTTTCAGTGCAACTCACTCATATACTATGTACTACACTGTGCGTTTCTTATATTCTAAGTTTTTCAGTGCAACTCACTCATATACTATGTACTACACTGTGCGTTTCTTATATTCTAAGTTTTTCAGTGCAACTCACTCATATACTATGTACTACACTGTGCGTTTCTTATATTCTAAGTTTTTCAGTGCAACTCACTCATATACTATGTACTACACTGTGCGTTTCTTATATTCTAAGTTTTTCAGTGCAACTCACTCATATACTATGTACTACACTGTGCGTTTCTTATATTCTAAGTTTTTCAGTGCAACTCACTCATATACTATGTACTACACTGTGCGTTTCTTATATTCTACGTTTTTCAGTGCAACTCACTCATATACTATGTACTACACTGTGCGTTTCTTATATTCTAAGTTTTTCAGTGCAACTCACTCATATACTATGTACTACACTGTGCATTTCGTGTAATGCGGGTTTTTCAGTAAATTCTAAGTTTTTCAGTGCAACTCACTCATATACTATGTACTACACTGTGCGTTTCTTATATTCTAAGTTTTTCAGTGCAACTCACTCATATACTATGTACTACACTGTGCGTTTCTTATATTCTAAGTTTTTCAGTGCAACTCACTCATATACTATGTACTACACTGTGCGTTTCTTATATTCTAAGTTTTTCAGTGCAACTCACTCATATACTATGTACTACACTGTGCGTTTCTTATATTCTAAGTTTTTCAGTGCAACTCACTCATATACTATGTACTACAATGTGCGTTTCTTATATTCTAAGTTTTTCAGTGCAACTCACTCATATACGATGTACTACAATGTGCGTTTCTTATATTCTAAGTTTTTCAGTGCAACTCACTCATATACGATGTACTACACTGTGCGTTTCTTATATTCTAAGTTTTTCAGTGCAACTCACTCATATACTATGTACTACACTGTGCGTTTCTTATATTCTAAGTTTTTCAGTGCAACTCACTCATATACTATGTACTACACTGTGCGTTTCTTATATTCTAAGTTTTTCAGTGCAACTCACTCATATACTATGTACTACACTGTGCGTTTCTTAAATTCTAAGTTTTTCAGTGCAACTCACTCATATACTATGTACTACACTGAGCGTTTCTTATATTCTAAGTTTTTCAGTGCAACTCACTCATATACTATGTACTACACTGTGCGTTTCTTATATTCTAAGTTTTTCAGTGCAACTCACTCATATACTATGTACTACACTGTGCGTTTCTTATATTCTAAGTTTTTCAGTGCAACTCACTCATATACTATGTACTACACTGTGCGTTTCTTATATTCTAAGTTTTTCAGTGCAACTCACTCATATACTATGTACTACACTGTGCATTTCGTGTAATGCGGGTTTTTCAGTAAATTCTAAGTTTTTCAGTGCAACTCACTCATATACTATGTACTACACAGTGCGTTTCTTATATTCTAAGTTTTTCAGTGCAACTCACTCATATACTATGTACTACACTGTGCGTTTCTTATATTCTAAGTTTTTCAGTGCAACTCACTCATATACTATGTACTACACTGTCTGTTTCCTAAATTCTAAGTTTTTCAGTGCAACTCACTCATATACTATGTACTACACTGTCTGTTTCCTAAATTCTAAGTTTTTCAGTGCAACTCACTCATATACTATGTACTACACTGTGCGTTTCTTATATTCTAAGTTTTTCAGTGCAACTCACTCATATACTATGTACTACACTGTGCGTTTCTTATATTCTAAGTTTTTCAGTGCAACTCACTCATATACTATGTACTACACTGTGCGTTTCTTATATTCTAAGTTTTTCAGTGCAACTCACTCATATACTATGTACTATACTGTGCGTTTCTTATATTCTAAGTTTTTCAGTGCAACTCACTCATATACTATGTACTACACTGTGCGTTTCTTATATTTTAAGTTTTTCAGTGCAACTCACTCATATACTATGTACTACACTGTGCGTTTCTTAAATTCTAAGTTTTTCAGTGCAACTCACTCATATACTATGTACTACACTGAGCGTTTCTTATATTCTAAGTTTTTCAGTGCAACTCACTCATATACTATGTACTACACTGTGCGTTTCTTATATTCTAAGTTTTTCAGTGCAACTCACTCATATACTATGTACTACACTGTGCGTTTCTTATATTCTAAGTTTTTCAGTGCAACTCACTCATATACTATGTACTACACTGTGCGTTTCTTATATTCTAAGTTTTTCAGTGCAACTCACTCATATACTATGTACTACACTGTGCGTTTCTTATATTCTAAGTTTTTCAGTGCAACTCACTCATATACTATGTACTACACTATGCATTTCGTGTAATGCGGGTTTTTCAGTAAATTCTAAGTTTTTCAGTGCAACTCACTCATATACTATGTACTACACTGTGCGTTTCTTATATTCTAAGTTTTTCAGTGCAACTCACTCATATACTATGTACTACACTGTGCGTTTCTTATATTCTAAGTTTTTCAGTGCAACTCATTCATATACTATCTACTACACTGTGCGTTTCTTATATTCTAAATTTTTCAGTGCAACTCACTCATATACTATGTACTACACTGTGCGTTTCTTATATTCTAAGTTTTTCAGTGCAACTCACTCATATACTATGTACTACACTGTGCGTTTCTTATATTCTAAGTTTTTCAGTGCAACTCACTCATATACTATGTACTACACTGTGCGTTTCTTATATTCTAAGTTTTTCAGTGCAACTCATTCATATACTATCTACTACACTGTGCGTTTCTTATATTCTAAATTTTTCAGTGCAACTCACTCATATACTATGTACTACACTGTGCGTTTCTTATATTCTAAGTTTTTCAGTGCAACTCACTCATATACTATGTACTACACTGTGCGTTTCTTATATTCTAAGTTTTTCAGTGCAACTCATTCATATACTATCTACTACACTGTGCGTTTCTTATATTCTAAATTTTTCAGTGCAACTCACTCATATACTATGTACTACACTGTGCGTTTCTTATATTCTAAGTTTTTCAGTGCAACTCACTCATATACTATGTACTACACTGTGCGTTTCTTATATTCTAAGTTTTTCAGTGCAACTCACTCATATACTATGTACTACACTGTGCGTTTCTTATATTCTAAGTTTTTCAGTGCAAATCACTCATATACTATGTACTACACTGTGCGTTTCTTATATTCTAAGTTTTTCAGTGCAACTCACTCATATACTATGTACTACACTGTGCGTTTCTTATATTCTAAGTTTTTCAGTGCAACTCACTCATATACTATGTACTACACTGTGCATTTCGTGTAATGCGGGTTTTTCAGTAAATTCTAAGTTTTTCAGTGCAACTCACTCATATACTATGTACTACACAGTGCGTTTCTTATATTCTAAGTTTTTCAGTGCAACTCACTCATATACTATGTACTACACTGTGCGTTTCTTATATTCTAAGTTTTTCAGTGCAACTCACTCATATACTATGTACTACACTCTGCGTTTCTTATATTCTAAGTTTTTCAGTGCAACTCACTCATATACTATGTACTACACTGTGCGTTTCTTATATTCTAAGTTTTTCAGTGCAACTCACTCATATACTATGTACTACACTGTGCGTTTCTTATATTCTAAGTTTTTCAGTGCAACTCACTCATATACTATGTACTATACTGTGCGTTTCTTATATTCTAAGTTTTTCAGTGCAACTCACTCATATACTATGTACTACACTGTCTGTTTCTTAAATTCTAAGTTTTTCAGTGCAACTCACTCATATACTATGTACTACACTGTGCGTTTCTTATATTCTAAGTTTTTCAGTGCAACTCACTCATATACTATGTACTACACTGTGCGTTTCTTATATTCTAAGTTTTTCAGTGCAACTCACTCATATACTATGTACTACACTGTGCGTTTCTTATATTCTAAGTTTTTCAGTGCAACTCACTCATATACTATGTACTATACTGTGCGTTTCTTATATTCTAAGTTTTTCAGTGCAACTCACTCATATACTATGTACTACACTGTGCGTTTCTTATATTCTAAGTTTTTCAGTGCAACTCACTCATATACTATGTACTACACTGTGCGTTTCTTATATTCTAAGTTTTTCAGTGCAACTCACTCATATACTATGTACTACACTGTGCGTTTCTTATATTCTAAGTTTTTGAGTGCAACTCACTCATATACTATGTACTACACTGTGCGTTTCTTATATTCTAAGTTTTTCAGTGCAACTCACTCATATACTATGTACTACACTGTCTGTTTCTTAAATTCTAAGTTTTTCAGTGCAACTCACTCATATACTATGTACTACACTGTGCGTTTCTTATATTCTAAGTTTTTCAGTGCAACTCACTCATATACTATGTACTACACTGTGCGTTTCTTATATTCTAAGTTTTTCAGTGCAACTAACTCATATACTATGTACTACACTGTGCGTTTCTTATATTCTAAGTTTTTCAGTGCAACTCACTCATATACTATGTACTATACTGTGCGTTTCTTATATTCTAAGTTTTTCAGTGCAACTCACTCATATACTATGTACTACACTGTGCGTTTCTTATATTCTAAGTTTTTCAGTGCAACTCACTCATATACTATGTACTACACTGTGCGTTTCTTATATTTTAAGTTTTTCAGTGCAACTCACTCATATACTATGTACTACACTGTGCGTTTCTTATATTCTAAGTTTTTCAGTGCAACTCACTCATATACTATGTACTACACTATGCATTTCGTGTAATGCGGGTTTTTCAGTAAATTCTAAGTTTTTCAGTGCAACTCACTCATATACTATGTACTACACTGTGCGTTTCTTATATTCTAAGTTTTTCAGTGCAACTCACTCATATACTATGTACTACACTGTGCGTTTCTTATATTCTAAGTTTTTCAGTGCAACTTACTCATATACTATGTACTACAATGTGCGTTTCTTATATTCTAAGTTTTTCAGTGCAACTCACTCATATACGATGTACTACAATGTGCGTTTCTTATATTCTAAGTTTTTCAGTGCAACTCACTCATATACGATGTACTACACTGTGCGTTTCTATATTCTAAGTTTTTCAGTGCAACTCACTCATATACTATGTACTACACTGTGCGTTTCTTATATTCTAAGTTTTTCAGTGCAACTCACTCATATACTATGTACTACACTGTGCATTTCGTGTAATGCGGGTTTTTCAGTAAATTCTAAGTTTTTCAGTGCAACTCACTCATATACTATGTACTACACAGTGCGTTTCTTATATTCTAAGTTTTTCAGTGCAACTCACTCATATACTATGTACTACACTGTGCGTTTCTTATATTCTAAGTTTTTCAGTGCAACTCACTCATATACTATGTACTACACTGTCTGTTTCTTAAATTCTAAGTTTTTCAGTGCAACTCACTCATATACTATGTACTACACTGTGCGTTTCTTATATTCTAAGTTTTTCAGTGCAACTCACTCATGTACTATGTACTACACTGTGCGTTTCTTATATTCTAAGTTTTTCAGTGCAACTCGCTCATATACTATGTACTACACTGTGTGTTTCTTATATTCTAAGTTTTTCAGTGCAACTCACTCATATACTATGTACTACACTGTGCGTTTCTTATATTCTAAGTTTTTCAGTGCAACTCACTCATATACTATGTACTACACTGTGCGTTTCTTATATTTTAAGTTTTTCAGTGCAACTCACTCATATACTATGTACTACACTGTGCGTTTCTTAAATTCTAAGTTTTTCAGTGCAACTCACTCATATACTATGTACTACACTGAGCGTTTCTTATATTCTAAGTTTTTCAGTGCAACTCACTCATATACTATGTACTACACTGTGCGTTTCTTATATTCTAAGTTTTTCAGTGCAACTCACTCATATACTATGTACTACACTGTGCATTTCGTGTAATGCGGGTTTTTCAGTAAATTCTAAGTTTTTCAGTGCAACTCACTCATATACTATGTACTACACAGTGCGTTTCTTATATTCTAAGTTTTTCAGTGCAACTCACCATATACTATGTACTACACTGTGCGTTTCTTATATTCTAAGTTTTTCAGTGCAACTCACTCATATACTATGTACTACACTGTCTGTTTCTTAAATTCTAAGTTTTTCAGTGCAACTCACTCATATACTATGTACTACACTGAGCGTTTCTTATATTCTAAGTTTTTCAGTGCAACTCACTCATATACTATGTACTACACTGTGCGTTTCTTATATTCTACGTTTTTCAGTGCAACTCACTCATATACTATGTACTACACTGTGCGTTTCTTATATTCTAAGTTTTTCAGTGCAACTCACTCATATACTATGTACTACACTGTGCGTTTCTTATATTCTAAGTTTTTCAGTGCAACTCACTCATATACTATGTACTACACTGTGCGTTTCTTATATTCTAAGTTTTTCAGTGCAACTCACTCATATACTATGTACTACACTGTGCATTTCGTGTAATGCGGGTTTTTCAGTAAATTCTAAGTTTTTCAGTGCAACTCACTCATATACTATGTACTACACTGTGCGTTTCTTATATTCTAAGTTTTTCAGTGCAACTCACTCATATACTATGTACTACACTGTGCGTTTCTTATATTCTAAGTTTTTCAGTGCAACTCACTCATATACTATGTACTACACTGTGCGTTTCTTATATTCTAAGTTTTTCAGTGCAACTCAATCATATACTATGTACTACACTGTGCGTTTCTTATATTCTAAGTTTTTCAGTGCAACTCACTCATATACTATGTACTACACTGGCGTTTCTTATATTCTAAGTTTTTCAGTGCAACTAACTCATATACTATGTACTACACTGTGCGTTTCTTATATTCTAAGTTTTTCAGTGCAACTCACTCATATACTATGTACTACACTGTGCGTTTCTTATATTCTAAGTTTTTCAGTGCAACTCACTCATATACTATGTACTACACTGTGCATTTCGTGTAATGCGGGTTTTTCAGTAAATTCTAAGTTTTTCAGTGCAACTCACTCATATACTATGTACTACACTGTGCGTTTCTTATATTCTAAGTTTTTCAGTGCAACTCACTCATATACTATGTACTACACTGTGCGTTTCTTATATTCTAAGTTTTTGAGTGCAACTCACTCATATACTATGTACTACACTGTCTGTTTCTTAAATTCTAAGTTTTTCAGTGCAACTCACTCATATACTATGTACTACACTGTGCATTTCTTATATTCTAAGTTTTTGAGTGCAACTCACTCATATACTATGTACTACACTGTGCGTTTCTTATATTCTAAGTTTTTCAGTGCAACTCACTCATATACTATGTACTACACTGTGCGTTTCTTATATTCTAAGTTTTTCAGTGCAACTCACTCATATACTATGTACTACACTGTGCGTTTCTTATATTCTAAGTTTTTCAGTGCAACTCACTCATGTACTATGTACTACACTGTGCGTTTCTTATATTCTAAGTTTTTCAGTGCAACTCGCTCATATACTATGTACTACACTGTGTGTTTCTTATATTCTAAGTTTTTCAGTGCAACTCACTCATATACTATGTACTACACTCTGCGTTTCTTATATTCTAAGTTTTTCAGTGCAACTCACTCATATACTATGTACTACACTGTGCGTTTCTTATATTTTAAGTTTTTCAGTGCAACTCACTCATATACTATGTACTACACTGTGCGTTTCTTAAATTCTAAGTTTTTCAGTGCAACTCACTCATATACTATGTACTACACTGAGCGTTTCTTATATTCTAAGTTTTTCAGTGCAACTCACTCATATACTATGTACTACACTGTGCGTTTCTTATATTCTAAGTTTTTCAGTGCAACTCACTCATATACTATGTACTACACTGTGCGTTTCTTATATTCTAAGTTTTTCAGTGCAACTCACTCATATACTATGTACTACACTGTGCGTTTCTTATATTCTAAGTTTTTCAGTGCAACTCACTCATATACTATGTACTACACTGTGCATTTCGTGTAATGCGGGTTTTTCAGTAAATTCTAAGTTTTTCAGTGCAACTCACTCATATACTATGTACTACACAGTGCGTTTCTTATATTCTAAGTTTTTCAGTGCAACTCACTCATATACTATGTACTACACTGTGCGTTTCTTATATTCTAAGTTTTTCAGTGCAACTCACTCATATACTATGTACTACACTGTCTGTTTCTTAAATTCTAAGTTTTTCAGTGCAACTCACTCATATACTATGTACTACACTGAGCGTTTCTTATATTCTAAGTTTTTCAGTGCAACTCACTCATATACTATGTACTACACTGTGCGTTTCTTATATTCTAAGTTTTTCAGTGCAACTCACTCATATACTATGTACTACACTGTGCGTTTCTTATATTCTAAGTTTTTCAGTGCAACTCACTCATATAATATGTACTACACTGTGCGTTTCTTATATTCTAAGTTTTTCAGTGCAACTCACTCATATACTATGTACTACACTGTGCGTTTCTTATATTCTAAGTTTTTCAGTGCAACTCACTCATATACTATGTACTACACTGTGCATTTCGTGTAATGCGGGTTTTTCAGTAAATTCTAAGTTTTTCAGTGCAACTCACTCATATACTATGTACTACACTGTGCGTTTCTTATATTCTAAGTTTTTCAGTGCAACTCACTCATATACTATGTACTACACTGTGCGTTTCTTATATTCTAAGTTTTTCAGTGCAACTCACTCATATACTATGTACTACACTGTGCGTTTCTTATATTCTAAGTTTTTCAGTGCAACTCACTCATATACTATGTACTACACTGTGCGTTTCTTATATTCTAAGTTTTTCAGTGCAACTCACTCATATACTATGTACTACACTGTGCATTTCGTGTAATGCGGGTTTTTCAGTAAATTCTAAGTTTTTCAGTGCAACTCACTCATATACTATGTACTACACTGTGCGTTTCTTATATTCTAAGTTTTTCAGTGCAACTCACTCATATACTATGTACTACACTGTGCGTTTCTTATATTCTAAGTTTTTCAGTGCAACTCACTCATATACTATGTACTACACTGTGCATTTCGTGTAATGCGGGTTTTTCAGTAAATTCTAAGTTTTTCAGTGCAACTCACTCATATACTATGTACTACACTGTGCGTTTCTTATATTCTAAGTTTTTCAGTGCAACTCACTCATATACTATGTACTACACTGTGCGTTTCTTATATTCTAAGTTTTTGAGTGCAACTCACTCATATACTATGTACTACACTGTCTGTTTCTTAAATTCTAAGTTTTTCAGTGCAACTCACTCATATACTATGTACTACACTGTGCATTTCTTATATTCTAAGTTTTTGAGTGCAACTCACTCATATACTATGTACTACACTGTGCGTTTCTTATATTCTAAGTTTTTCAGTGCAACTCACTCATATACTATGTACTACACTGTGCGTTTCTTATATTCTAAGTTTTTCAGTGCAACTCACTCATATACTATGTACTACACTGTGCGTTTCTTATATTCTAAGTTTTTCAGTGCAACTCACTCATATACTATGTACTACACTGTGCGTTTCTTATATTCTAAGTTTTTCAGTGCAACTCACTCATATACTATGTACTACACTTGCGTTATATAAATTCTAAGTTTTTCAGTGCAACTCACTCATATACTATGTACTACACTGTGCGTTTCTTATATTCTAAGTTTTTCAGTGCAACTCACTCATATACTATGTACTACACTGTGCGTTTCTTATATTCTAAGTTTTTCAGTGCAACTCACTCATATACTATGTACTACACTGTGCGTTTCTTATATTCTAAGTTTTTCAGTGCAACTCACTCATATACTATGTACTACACTGTGCGTTTCTTATATTCTAAGTTTTTCAGTGCAACTCACTCATATACTATGTACTACACTGTGCATTTCTTATATTCTAAGTTTTTGAGTGCAACTCACTCATATACTATGTACTACACTGTGCGTTTCTTATATTCTAAGTTTTTCAGTGCAACTCACTCATATACTATGTACTACACTGTGCGTTTCTTATATTCTAAGTTTTTCAGTGCAACTCACTCATATACTATGTACTACACTGTGCGTTTCTTATATTCTAAGTTTTTCAGTGCAACTCACTCATATACTATGTACTACACTGTGCGTTTCTTATATTCTAAGTTTTTCAGTGCAACTCACTCATATACTATGTACTACATTGTGCGTTTCTTATATTCTAAGTTTTTCAGTGCAACTCACTCATATACTATGTACTACACTGTGCGTTTCTTATATTCTACGTTTTTCAGTGCAACTCACTCATATACTATGTACTACACTGTGCGTTTCTTATATTCTAAGTTTTTCAGTGCAACTCACTCATATACTATGTACTACACTGTGCATTTCGTGTAATGCGGGTTTTTCAGTAAATTCTAAGTTTTTCAGTGCAACTCACTCATATACTATGTACTACACTGTGCGTTTCTTATATTCTAAGTTTTTGAGTGCAACTCACTCATATACTATGTACTACACTGTGCGTTTCTTATATTCTAAGTTTTTCAGTGCAACTCACTCATATACTATGTACTACACTGTGCGTTTCTTATATTCTAAGTTTTTCAGTGCAACTCACTCATATACTATGTACTACACTGTGCGTTTCTTATATTCTAAGTTTTTCAGTGCAACTCACTCATATACTATGTACTACACTGTGCGTTGCTTATATTCTAAGTTTTTCAGTGCAACTCACTCATATACTATGTACTACACTGTGCGTTTCTTATATTCTAAGTTTTTCAGTGCAACTCACTCATATACTATGTACTACAATGTGCATTTCGTGTAATGCGGGTTTTTCAGTAAATTCTAAGTTTTTCAGTGCAACTCACTCATATACTATGTACTACACTGTGCGTTTCTTATATTCTAAGTTTTTCAGTGCAACTCACTCATATACTATGTACTACACTGTGCGTTTCTTATATTCTAAGTTTTTCAGTGCAACTCACTCATATACTATGTACTACACTGTGCGTTTCTTATATTCTAAGTTTTTCAGTGCAACTCACTCATATACTATGTACTACACTGTGCGTTTCTTATATTCTAAGTTTTTCAGTGCAACTCACTCATATACTATGTACTACAATGTGCGTTTCTTATATTCTAAGTTTTTCAGTGCAACTCACTCATATACGATGTACTACAATGTGCGTTTCTTATATTCTAAGTTTTTCAGTGCAACTCACTCATATACGATGTACTACACTGTGCGTTTCTTATATTCTAAGTTTTTCAGTGCAACTCACTCATATACTATGTACTACACTGTGCGTTTCTTATATTCTAAGTTTTTCAGTGCAACTCACTCATATACTATGTACTACACTGTGCGTTTCTTATATTCTAAGTTTTTCAGTGCAACTCACTCATATATATGTACTACACTGTGCGTTTCTTAAATTCTAAGTTTTTCAGTGCAACTCACTCATATACTATGTACTACACTGAGCGTTTCTTATATTCTAAGTTTTTCAGTGCAACTCACTCATATACTATGTACTACACTGTGAGTTTCTTATATTCTAAGTTTTTCAGTGCAACTCACTCATATACTATGTACTACACTGTGCGTTTCTTATATTCTAAGTTTTTCAGTGCAACTCAGTCATATACTATGTACTACACTGTGCGTTTCTTATATTCTAAGTTTTTCAGTGCAACTCACTCATATACTATGTACTACACTGTGCATTTCGTGTAATGCGGGTTTTTCAGTAAATTCTAAGTTTTTCAGTGCAACTCACTCATATACTATGTACTACACAGTGCGTTTCTTATATTCTAAGTTTTTCAGTGCAACTCACCATATACTATGTACTACACTGTGCGTTTCTTATATTCTAAGTTTTTCAGTGCAACTCACTCATATACTATGTACTACACTGTCTGTTTCTTAAATTCTAAGTTTTTCAGTGCAACTCACTCATATACTATGTACTACACTGAGCGTTTCTTATATTCTAAGTTTTTCAGTGCAACTCACTCATATACTATGTACTACACTGTGCGTTTCTTATATTCTACGTTTTTCAGTGCAACTCACTCATATACTATGTACTACACTGTGCGTTTCTTATATTCTAAGTTTTTCAGTGCAACTCACTCATATACTATGTACTACACTGTGCGTTTCTTATATTCTAAGTTTTTCAGTGCAACTCACTCATATACTATGTACTACACTGTGCGTTTCTTATATTCTAAGTTTTTCAGTGCAACTCACTCATATACTATGTACTACACTGTGCATTTCGTGTAATGCGGGTTTTTCAGTAAATTCTAAGTTTTTCAGTGCAACTCACTCATATACTATGTACTACACTGTGCGTTTCTTATATTCTAAGTTTTTCAGTGCAACTCACTCATATACTATGTACTACACTGTGCGTTTCTTATATTCTAAGTTTTTCAGTGCAACTCACTCATATACTATGTACTACACTGTGCGTTTCTTATATTCTAAGTTTTTCAGTGCAACTCAATCATATACTATGTACTACACTGTGCGTTTCTTATATTCTAAGTTTTTCAGTGCAACTCACTCATATACTATGTACTACACTGGCGTTTCTTATATTCTAAGTTTTTCAGTGCAACTAACTCATATACTATGTACTACACTGTGCGTTTCTTATATTCTAAGTTTTTCAGTGCAACTCACTCATATACTATGTACTACACTGTGCGTTTCTTATATTCTAAGTTTTTCAGTGCAACTCACTCATATACTATGTACTACACTGTGCATTTCGTGTAATGCGGGTTTTTCAGTAAATTCTAAGTTTTTCAGTGCAACTCACTCATATACTATGTACTACACTGTGCGTTTCTTATATTCTAAGTTTTTCAGTGCAACTCACTCATATACTATGTACTACACTGTGCGTTTCTTATATTCTAAGTTTTTGAGTGCAACTCACTCATATACTATGTACTACACTGTCTGTTTCTTAAATTCTAAGTTTTTCAGTGCAACTCACTCATATACTATGTACTACACTGTGCATTTCTTATATTCTAAGTTTTTGAGTGCAACTCACTCATATACTATGTACTACACTGTGCGTTTCTTATATTCTAAGTTTTTCAGTGCAACTCACTCATATACTATGTACTACACTGTGCGTTTCTTATATTCTAAGTTTTTCAGTGCAACTCACTCATATACTATGTACTACACTGTGCGTTTCTTATATTCTAAGTTTTTCAGTGCAACTCACTCATGTACTATGTACTACACTGTGCGTTTCTTATATTCTAAGTTTTTCAGTGCAACTCGCTCATATACTATGTACTACACTGTGTGTTTCTTATATTCTAAGTTTTTCAGTGCAACTCACTCATATACTATGTACTACACTCTGCGTTTCTTATATTCTAAGTTTTTCAGTGCAACTCACTCATATACTATGTACTACACTGTGCGTTTCTTATATTTTAAGTTTTTCAGTGCAACTCACTCATATACTATGTACTACACTGTGCGTTTCTTAAATTCTAAGTTTTTCAGTGCAACTCACTCATATACTATGTACTACACTGAGCGTTTCTTATATTCTAAGTTTTTCAGTGCAACTCACTCATATACTATGTACTACACTGTGCGTTTCTTATATTCTAAGTTTTTCAGTGCAACTCACTCATATACTATGTACTACACTGTGCGTTTCTTATATTCTAAGTTTTTCAGTGCAACTCACTCATATACTATGTACTACACTGTGCGTTTCTTATATTCTAAGTTTTTCAGTGCAACTCACTCATATACTATGTACTACACTGTGCATTTCGTGTAATGCGGGTTTTTCAGTAAATTCTAAGTTTTTCAGTGCAACTCACTCATATACTATGTACTACACAGTGCGTTTCTTATATTCTAAGTTTTTCAGTGCAACTCACTCATATACTATGTACTACACTGTGCGTTTCTTATATTCTAAGTTTTTCAGTGCAACTCACTCATATACTATGTACTACACTGTCTGTTTCTTAAATTCTAAGTTTTTCAGTGCAACTCACTCATATACTATGTACTACACTGAGCGTTTCTTATATTCTAAGTTTTTCAGTGCAACTCACTCATATACTATGTACTACACTGTGCGTTTCTTATATTCTAAGTTTTTCAGTGCAACTCACTCATATACTATGTACTACACTGTGCGTTTCTTATATTCTAAGTTTTTCAGTGCAACTCACTCATATAATATGTACTACACTGTGCGTTTCTTATATTCTAAGTTTTTCAGTGCAACTCACTCATATACTATGTACTACACTGTGCGTTTCTTATATTCTAAGTTTTTCAGTGCAACTCACTCATATACTATGTACTACACTGTGCATTTCGTGTAATGCGGGTTTTTCAGTAAATTCTAAGTTTTTCAGTGCAACTCACTCATATACTATGTACTACACTGTGCGTTTCTTATATTCTAAGTTTTTCAGTGCAACTCACTCATATACTATGTACTACACTGTGCGTTTCTTATATTCTAAGTTTTTCAGTGCAACTCACTCATATACTATGTACTACACTGTGCGTTTCTTATATTCTAAGTTTTTCAGTGCAACTCACTCATATACTATGTACTACACTGTGCGTTTCTTATATTCTAAGTTTTTCAGTGCAACTCACTCATATACTATGTACTACACTGTGCATTTCGTGTAATGCGGGTTTTTCAGTAAATTCTAAGTTTTTCAGTGCAACTCACTCATATACTATGTACTACACTGTGCGTTTCTTATATTCTAAGTTTTTCAGTGCAACTCACTCATATACTATGTACTACACTGTGCGTTTCTTATATTCTAAGTTTTTCAGTGCAACTCACTCATATACTATGTACTACACTGTGCATTTCGTGTAATGCGGGTTTTTCAGTAAATTCTAAGTTTTTCAGTGCAACTCACTCATATACTATGTACTACACTGTGCGTTTCTTATATTCTAAGTTTTTCAGTGCAACTCACTCATATACTATGTACTACACTGTGCGTTTCTTATATTCTAAGTTTTTGAGTGCAACTCACTCATATACTATGTACTACACTGTCTGTTTCTTAAATTCTAAGTTTTTCAGTGCAACTCACTCATATACTATGTACTACACTGTGCATTTCTTATATTCTAAGTTTTTGAGTGCAACTCACTCATATACTATGTACTACACTGTGCGTTTCTTATATTCTAAGTTTTTCAGTGCAACTCACTCATATACTATGTACTACACTGTGCGTTTCTTATATTCTAAGTTTTTCAGTGCAACTCACTCATATACTATGTACTACACTGTGCGTTTCTTATATTCTAAGTTTTTCAGTGCAACTCACTCATATACTATGTACTACACTGTGCGTTTCTTATATTCTAAGTTTTTCAGTGCAACTCACTCATATACTATGTACTACACTTGCGTTATATAAATTCTAAGTTTTTCAGTGCAACTCACTCATATACTATGTACTACACTGTGCGTTTCTTATATTCTAAGTTTTTCAGTGCAACTCACTCATATACTATGTACTACACTGTGCGTTTCTTATATTCTAAGTTTTTCAGTGCAACTCACTCATATACTATGTACTACACTGTGCGTTTCTTATATTCTAAGTTTTTCAGTGCAACTCACTCATATACTATGTACTACACTGTGCGTTTCTTATATTCTAAGTTTTTCAGTGCAACTCACTCATATACTATGTACTACACTGTGCATTTCTTATATTCTAAGTTTTTGAGTGCAACTCACTCATATACTATGTACTACACTGTGCGTTTCTTATATTCTAAGTTTTTCAGTGCAACTCACTCATATACTATGTACTACACTGTGCGTTTCTTATATTCTAAGTTTTTCAGTGCAACTCACTCATATACTATGTACTACACTGTGCGTTTCTTATATTCTAAGTTTTTCAGTGCAACTCACTCATATACTATGTACTACACTGTGCGTTTCTTATATTCTAAGTTTTTCAGTGCAACTCACTCATATACTATGTACTACATTGTGCGTTTCTTATATTCTAAGTTTTTCAGTGCAACTCACTCATATACTATGTACTACACTGTGCGTTTCTTATATTCTACGTTTTTCAGTGCAACTCACTCATATACTATGTACTACACTGTGCGTTTCTTATATTCTAAGTTTTTCAGTGCAACTCACTCATATACTATGTACTACACTGTGCATTTCGTGTAATGCGGGTTTTTCAGTAAATTCTAAGTTTTTCAGTGCAACTCACTCATATACTATGTACTACACTGTGCGTTTCTTATATTCTAAGTTTTTGAGTGCAACTCACTCATATACTATGTACTACACTGTGCGTTTCTTATATTCTAAGTTTTTCAGTGCAACTCACTCATATACTATGTACTACACTGTGCGTTTCTTATATTCTAAGTTTTTCAGTGCAACTCACTCATATACTATGTACTACACTGTGCGTTTCTTATATTCTAAGTTTTTCAGTGCAACTCACTCATATACTATGTACTACACTGTGCGTTGCTTATATTCTAAGTTTTTCAGTGCAACTCACTCATATACTATGTACTACACTGTGCGTTTCTTATATTCTAAGTTTTTCAGTGCAACTCACTCATATACTATGTACTACAATGTGCATTTCGTGTAATGCGGGTTTTTCAGTAAATTCTAAGTTTTTCAGTGCAACTCACTCATATACTATGTACTACACTGTGCGTTTCTTATATTCTAAGTTTTTCAGTGCAACTCACTCATATACTATGTACTACACTGTGCGTTTCTTATATTCTAAGTTTTTCAGTGCAACTCACTCATATACTATGTACTACACTGTGCGTTTCTTATATTCTAAGTTTTTCAGTGCAACTCACTCATATACTATGTACTACACTGTGCGTTTCTTATATTCTAAGTTTTTCAGTGCAACTCACTCATATACTATGTACTACAATGTGCGTTTCTTATATTCTAAGTTTTTCAGTGCAACTCACTCATATACGATGTACTACAATGTGCGTTTCTTATATTCTAAGTTTTTCAGTGCAACTCACTCATATACGATGTACTACACTGTGCGTTTCTTATATTCTAAGTTTTTCAGTGCAACTCACTCATATACTATGTACTACACTGTGCGTTTCTTATATTCTAAGTTTTTCAGTGCAACTCACTCATATACTATGTACTACACTGTGCGTTTCTTATATTCTAAGTTTTTCAGTGCAACTCACTCATATATATGTACTACACTGTGCGTTTCTTAAATTCTAAGTTTTTCAGTGCAACTCACTCATATACTATGTACTACACTGAGCGTTTCTTATATTCTAAGTTTTTCAGTGCAACTCACTCATATACTATGTACTACACTGTGAGTTTCTTATATTCTAAGTTTTTCAGTGCAACTCACTCATATACTATGTACTACACTGTGCGTTTCTTATATTCTAAGTTTTTCAGTGCAACTCAGTCATATACTATGTACTACACTGTGCGTTTCTTATATTCTAAGTTTTTCAGTGCAACTCACTCATATACTATGTACTACACTGTGCATTTCGTGTAATGCGGGTTTTTCAGTAAATTCTAAGTTTTTCAGTGCAACTCACTCATATACTATGTACTACACAGTGCGTTTCTTATATTCTAAGTTTTTCAGTGCAACTCACTCATATACTATGTACTACACTGTGCGTTTCTTATATTCTAAGTTTTTCAGTGCAACTCACTCATATACTATGTACTACACTGTCTGTTTCTTAAATTCTAAGTTTTTCAGTGCAACTCACTCATATACTATGTACTACACTGTGCGTTTCTTATATTCTAAGTTTTTCAGTGCAACTCACTCATATACTATGTACTACACTGTGCGTTTCTTATATTCTAAGTTTTTCAGTGCAACTCACTCAATATACTATGTACTACACTGTGCGTTTCTTATATTCTAAGTTTTTCAGTGCAACTCACTCATATACTATGTACTACACTGTGCGTTTCTTATATTCTAAGTTTTTCAGTGCAACTCACTCATATACTATGTACTACACTGTGCGTTTCTTATATTCTAAGTTTTTCAGTGCAACTCACTCATATACTATGTACTACACTGTGCGTTTCTTATATTCTAAGTTTTTCAGTGCAACTCACTCATATACTATGTACTACACTGTGCATTTCGTGTAATGCGGGTTTTTCAGTAAATTCTAAGTTTTTCAGTGCAACTCACTCATATACTATGTACTACACTGTGCGTTTCTTATATTCTAAGTTTTTCAGTGCAACTCACTCATATACTATGTACTACACTGTGCGTTTCTTATATTCTAAGTTTTTCAGTGCAACTCACTCATATACTATGTACTACACTGTGCGTTTCTTATATTCTAAGTTTTTCAGTGCAACTCACTCATATACTATGTACTACACTGTGCGTTTCTTATATTCTAAGTTTTTCAGTGCAACACACTCATATACTATGTACTACAATGTGCGTTTCTTATATTCTAAGTTTTTCAGTGCAACTCACTCATATACGATGTACTACAATGTGCGTTTCTTATATTCTAAGTTTTTCAGTGCAACTCACTCATATACGATGTACTACACTGTGCGTTTCTTGTATTCTAAGTTTTTCAGTGCAACTCACTCATATACTATGTACTACACTGTGCGTTTCTTATATTCTAAGTTTTTCAGTGCAACTCACTCATATACTATGTACTACACTGTGCGTTTCTTATATTCTAAGTTTTTCAGTGCAACTCACTCATATACTATGTACTACACTGTGCGTTTCTTAAATTCTAAGTTTTTCAGTGCAACTCACTCATATACTATGTACTACACTGAGCGTTTCTTATATTCCAAGTTTTTCAGTGCAACTCACTCATATACTATGTACTACACTGTGCGTTTCTTATATTCTAAGTTTTTCAGTGCAACTCACTCATATACTATGTACTACACTGTGCGTTTCTTATATTCTAAGTTTTTCAGTGCAACTCACTCATATACTATGTAATACACTGTGCGTTTCTTATATTCTAAGTTTTTCAGTGCAACTCACTCATATACTATGTACTACACTGTGCGTTTCTTATATTCTAAGTTTTTCAGTGCAACTCACTCATATACTATGTACTACACTGTGCGTTTCTTATATTCTAAGTTTTTCAGTGCAACTCACTCATATACTATGTACTACACTGTGCGTTTCTTATATTCTAAGTTTTTCAGTGCAACTCACTCATATACTATGTACTACACTGTGCGTTTCTTATATTCTACGTTTTTCAGTGCAACTCAATCATATACTATGTACTACACTGTGCGTTTCTTATATTCTAAGTTTTTCAGTGCAACTCACTCATATACTATGTACTACACTGTGCATTTCGTGTAATGCGGGTTTTTCAGTAAATTCTAAGTTTTTCAGTGCAACTCACTCATATACTATGTACTACACTGTGCGTTTCTTATATTCTAAGTTTTTGAGTGCAACTCACTCATATACTATGTACTACACTGTGCGTTTCTTATATTCTAAGTTTTTCAGTGCAACTCACTCATATACTATGTACTACACTGTGCGTTTCTTATATTCTAAGTTTTTCAGTGCAACTCACTCATATACTATGTACTACACTGTGCGTTTCTTATATTCTAAGTTTTTCAGTGCAACTCACTCATATACTATGTACTACACTGTGCGTTTCTTATATTCTAAGTTTTTCAGTGCAACTCACTCATATACTATGTACTACACTGTGCGTTTCTTATATTCTAAGTTTTTCAGTGCAACTCACTCATATACTATGTACTACACTGTGCATTTCGTGTAATGCGGGTTTTTCAGTAAATTCTAAGTTTTTCAGTGCAACTCACTCATATACTATGTACTACACTGTGCGTTTCTTATATTCTAAGTTTTTCAGTGCAACTCACTCATATACTATGTACTACACTGTGCGTTTCTTATATTCTAAGTTTTTCAGTGCAACTCATTCATATATTATCTACTACACTGTGCGTTTCTTATATTCTAAATTTTTCAGTGCAACTCACTCATATACTATGTACTACACTGTGCGTTTCTTATATTCTAAGTTTTTCAGTGCAACTCACTCATATACTATGTACTACACTGTGCGTTTCTTATATTCTAAGTTTTTCAGTGCAACTCACTCATATACTATGTACTACACTGTGCGTTTCTTATATTCTAAGTTTTTCAGTGCAAATCACTCATATACTATGTACTACACTGTGCGTTTCTTATATTCTAAGTTTTTCAGTGCAACTCACTCATATACTATGTACTACACTGTGCGTTTCTTATATTCTAAGTTTTTCAGTGCAACTCACTCATATACTATGTACTACACTGTGCGTTTCTTATATTCTAAGTTTTTCAGTGCAACTCACTCATATACTATGTACTACACTATGCATTTCGTGTAATGCGGGTTTTTCAGTAAATTCTAAGTTTTTCAGTGCAACTCACTCATATACTATGTACTACACTGTGCGTTTCTTATATTCTAAGTTTTTCAGTGCAACTCACTCATATACTATGTACTACACTGTGCGTTTCTTATATTCTAAGTTTTTCAGTGCAAATCACTCATATAATATGTACTACACTGTGCGTTTCTTATATTCTAAGTTTTTCAGTGCAACTCACTCATATACTATGTACTACACTGTGCGTTTCTTATATTCTAAGTTTTTCAGTGCAACTCACTCATATACTATGTACTACACTGTGCGTTTCTTATATTCTAAGTTTTTCAGTGCAACTCACTCATATACTATGTACTACACTGTGCATTTCGTGTAATGCGGGTTTTTCAGTAAATTCTAAGTTTTTCAGTGCAACTCACTCATATACTATGTACTACACTGTGCGTTTCTTATATTCTAAGTTTTTCAGTGCAACTCACTCATATACTATGTACTACACTGTGCGTTTCTTATATTCTAAGTTTTTCAGTGCAACTCACTCATATACTATGTACTACACTGTGCGTTCCTTATATTCTAAGTTTTTCAGTGCAACTCACTCATATACTATGTACTACACTGTGCGTTTCTTATATTCTAAGTTTTTCAGTGCAACTCACTCATATACTATGTACTACACTGTGCGTTTCTTATATTCTAAGTTTTTCAGTGCAACTCACTCATATACTATGTACTACACTGTGCGTTTCTTATATTCTAAGTTTTTCAGTGCAACTCACTCATATACTATGTACTACACTGTGCATTTCGTGTAATGCGGGTTTTTCAGTAAATTCTAAGTTTTTCAGTGCAACTCACTCATATACTATGTACTACACTGTGCGTTTCTTATATTCTAAGTTTTTCAGTGCAACTCACTCATATACTATGTACTACACTGTGCGTTTCTTATATTCTAAGTTTTTCAGTGCAACTCACTCATATACTATGTACTACACTGTGCGTTTCTTATATTCTAACTTTTTCAGTGCAACTCACTCATATACTATGTACTACACTGTGCGTTTCTTATATTCTAAGTTTTTCAGTGCAACTCACTCATATACTATGTACTACAATGTGCGTTTCTTATATTCTAAGTTTTTCAGTGCAACTCACTCATATACGATGTACTACAATGTGCGTTTCTTATATTCTAAGTTTTTCAGTGCAACTCACTCATATACGATGTACTACACTGTGCGTTTCTTATATTCTAAGTTTTTCAGTGCAACTCACTCATATACTATGTACTACACTGTGCGTTTCTTATATTCTAAGTTTTTCAGTGCAACTCACTCATATACTATGTACTACACTGTGCGTTTCTTATATTCTAAGTTTTTCAGTGCAACTCACTCATATACTATGTACTACACTGTGCGTTTCTTAAATTCTAAGTTTTTCAGTGCAACTCACTCATATACTATGTACTACACTGAGCGTTTCTTATATTCCAAGTTTTTCAGTGCAACTCACTCATATACTATGTACTACACTGTGCGTTTCTTATATTCTAAGTTTTTCAGTGCAACTCACTCATATACTATGTACTACACTGTGCATTTCGTGTAATGCGGGTTTTTCAGTAAATTCTAAGTTTTTCAGTGCAACTCACTCATATACTATGTACTACACTGTGCGTTTCTTATATTCTAAGTTTTTCAGTGCAACTCACTCATATACTATGTACTACACTGTGCGTTTCTTATATTCTAAGTTTTTCAGTGCAACTCACTCATATACTATGTACTACACTGTGCGTTTCTTATATTCTAAGTTTTTCAGTGCAACTCACTCATATACTATGTACTACACTGTGCGTTTCTTATATTCTAAGTTTTTCAGTGCAACTCACTCATATACTATGTACTACACTGTGCGTTTCTTATATTCTAAGTTTTTCAGTGCAACTCACTCATATACTATGTACTACACTGTGCGTTTCTTATATTCTAAGTTTTTCAGTGCAACTCACTCATATACTATGTACTACACTGTGCATTTCGTGTAATGCGGGTTTTTCAGTAAATTCTAAGTTTTTCAGTGCAACTCACTCATATACTATGTACTACACTGTGCGTTTCTTATATTCTAAGTTTTTCAGTGCAACTCACTCATATACTATGTACTACACTGTGCGTTTCTTATATTCTAAGTTTTTCAGTGCAACTCATTCATATATTATCTACTACACTGTGCGTTTCTTATATTCTAAATTTTTCAGTGCAACTCACTCATATACTATGTACTACACTGTGCGTTTCTTATATTCTAAGTTTTTCAGTGCAACTCACTCATATACTATGTACTACACTGTGCGTTTCTTATATTCTAAGTTTTTCAGTGCAACTCACTCATATACTATGTACTACACTGTGCGTTTCTTATATTCTAAGTTTTTCAGTGCAAATCACTCATATACTATGTACTACACTGTGCGTTTCTTATATTCTAAGTTTTTCAGTGCAACTCACTCATATACTATGTACTACACTGTGCGTTTCTTATATTCTAAGTTTTTCAGTGCAACTCACTCATATACTATGTACTACACTGTGCGTTTCTTATATTCTAAGTTTTTCAGTGCAACTCACTCATATACTATGTACTACACTATGCATTTCGTGTAATGCGGGTTTTTCAGTAAATTCTAAGTTTTTCAGTGCAACTCACTCATATACTATGTACTACACTGTGCGTTTCTTATATTCTAAGTTTTTCAGTGCAACTCACTCATATACTATGTACTACACTGTGCGTTTCTTATATTCTAAGTTTTTCAGTGCAAATCACTCATATAATATGTACTACACTGTGCGTTTCTTATATTCTAAGTTTTTCAGTGCAACTCACTCATATACTATGTACTACACTGTGCGTTTCTTATATTCTAAGTTTTTCAGTGCAACTCACTCATATACTATGTACTACACTGTGCGTTTCTTATATTCTAAGTTTTTCAGTGCAACTCACTCATATACTATGTACTACACTGTGCATTTCGTGTAATGCGGGTTTTTCAGTAAATTCTAAGTTTTTCAGTGCAACTCACTCATATACTATGTACTACACTGTGCGTTTCTTATATTCTAAGTTTTTCAGTGCAACTCACTCATATACTATGTACTACACTGTGCGTTTCTTATATTCTAAGTTTTTCAGTGCAACTCACTCATATACTATGTACTACACTGTGCGTTTCTTATATTCTAAGTTTTTCAGTGCAACTCACTCATATACTATGTACTACACTGTGCGTTTCTTATATTCTAAGTTTTTCAGTGCAACTCACTCATATACTATGTACTACACTGTGCGTTTCTTATATTCTAAGTTTTTCAGTGCAACTCACTCATATACTATGTACTACACTGTGCGTTTCTTATATTCTAAGTTTTTCAGTGCAACTCACTCATATACTATGTACTACACTGTGCATTTCGTGTAATGCGGGTTTTTCAGTAAATTCTAAGTTTTTCAGTGCAACTCACTCATATACTATGTACTACACTGTGCGTTTCTTATATTCTAAGTTTTTCAGTGCAACTCACTCATATACTATGTACTACACTGTGCGTTTCTTATATTCTAAGTTTTTCAGTGCAACTCACTCATATACTATGTACTACACTGTGCGTTTCTTATATTCTAACTTTTTCAGTGCAACTCACTCATATACTATGTACTACACTGTGCGTTTCTTATATTCTAAGTTTTTCAGTGCAACTCACTCATATACTATGTACTACAATGTGCGTTTCTTATATTCTAAGTTTTTCAGTGCAACTCACTCATATACGATGTACTACAATGTGCGTTTCTTATATTCTAAGTTTTTCAGTGCAACTCACTCATATACGATGTACTACACTGTGCGTTTCTTATATTCTAAGTTTTTCAGTGCAACTCACTCATATACTATGTACTACACTGTGCGTTTCTTATATTCTAAGTTTTTCAGTGCAACTCACTCATATACTATGTACTACACTGTGCGTTTCTTATATTCTAAGTTTTTCAGTGCAACTCACTCATATACTATGTACTACACTGTGCGTTTCTTAAATTCTAAGTTTTTCAGTGCAACTCACTCATATACTATGTACTACACTGAGCGTTTCTTATATTCCAAGTTTTTCAGTGCAACTCACTCATATACTATGTACTACACTGTGCGTTTCTTATATTCTAAGTTTTTCAGTGCAACTCACTCATATACTATGTACTACACTGTGCGTTTCTTATATTCTACGTTTTTCAGTGCAACTCACTCATATACTATGTACTACACTGTGCGTTTCTTATATTCTAAGTTTTTCAGTGCAACTCACTCATATACTATGTACTACACTGTGCATTTCGTGTAATGCGGGTTTTTCAGTAAATTCTAAGTTTTTCAGTGCAACTCACTCATATACTATGTACTACACTGTGCGTTTCTTATATTCTAAGTTTTTGAGTGCAACTCACTCATATACTATGTACTACACTGTGCGTTTCTTATATTCTAAGTTTTTCAGTGCAACTCACTCATATACTATGTACTACACTGTGCGTTTCTTATATTCTAAGTTTTTCAGTGCAACTCACTCATATACTATGTACTACACTGTGCGTTTCTTATATTCTAAGTTTTTCAGTGCAACTCACTCATATACTATGTACTACACTGTGCGTTTCTTATATTCTAAGTTTTTCAGTGCAACTCACTCATATACTATGTACTACACTGTGCGTTTCTTATATTCTAAGTTTTTCAGTGCAACTCACTCATATACTATGTACTACACTGTGCATTTCGTGTAATGCGGGTTTTTCAGTAAATTCTAAGTTTTTCAGTGCAACTCACTCATATACTATGTACTACACTGTGCGTTTCTTATATTCTAAGTTTTTCAGTGCAACTCACTCATATACTATGTACTACACTGTGCGTTTCTTATATTCTAAGTTTTTCAGTGCAACTCATTCATATACTATCTACTACACTGTGCGTTTCTTATATTCTAAATTTTTCAGTGCAACTCACTCATATACTATGTACTACACTGTGCGTTTCTTATATTCTAAGTTTTTCAGTGCAACTCACTCATATACTATGTACTACACTGTGCGTTTCTTATATTCTAAGTTTTTCAGTGCAACTCACTCATATACTATGTACTACACTGTGCGTTTCTTATATTCTAAGTTTTTCAGTGCAAATCACTCATATACTATGTACTACACTGTGCGTTTCTTATATTCTAAGTTTTTCAGTGCAACTCACTCATATACTATGTACTACACTGTGCGTTTCTTATATTCTAAGTTTTTCAGTGCAACTCACTCATATACTATGTACTACACTGTGCGTTTCTTATATTCTAAGTTTTTCAGTGCAACTCACTCATATACTATGTACTACACTATGCATTTCGTGTAATGCGGGTTTTTCAGTAAATTCTAAGTTTTTCAGTGCAACTCACTCATATACTATGTACTACACTGTGCGTTTCTTATATTCTAAGTTTTTCAGTGCAACTCACTCATATACTATGTACTACACTGTGCGTTTCTTATATTCTAAGTTTTTCAGTGCAAATCACTCATATAATATGTACTACACTGTGCGTTTCTTATATTCTAAGTTTTTCAGTGCAACTCACTCATATACTATGTACTACACTGTGCGTTTCTTATATTCTAAGTTTTTCAGTGCAACTCACTCATATACTATGTACTACACTGTGCGTTACTTATATTCTAAGTTTTTCAGTGCAACTCACTCATATACTATGTACTACACTGTGCATTTCGTGTAATGCGGGTTTTTCAGTAAATTCTAAGTTTTTCAGTGCAACTCACTCATATACTATGTACTACACTGTGCGTTTCTTATATTCTAAGTTTTTCAGTGCAACTCACTCATATACTATGTACTACACTGTGCGTTTCTTATATTCTAAGTTTTTCAGTGCAACTCACTCATATACTATGTACTACACTGTGCGTTTCTTATATTCTAAGTTTTTCAGTGCAACTCACTCATATACTATGTACTACACTGTGCGTTTCTTATATTCTAAGTTTTTCAGTGCAACTCACTCATATACTATGTACTACACTGTGCGTTTCTTATATTCTAAGTTTTTCAGTGCAACTCACTCATATACTATGTACTACACTGTGCATTTCGTGTAATGCGGGTTTTTCAGTAAATTCTAAGTTTTTCAGTGCAACTCACTCATATACTATGTACTACACTGTGCGTTTCTTATATTCTAAGTTTTTCAGTGCAACTCACTCATATACTATGTACTACACTGTGCGTTTCTTATATTCTAAGTTTTTCAGTGCAACTCACTCATATACTATGTACTACACTGTGCGTTTCTTATATTCTAAGTTTTTCAGTGCAACTCACTCATATACTATGTACTACACTGTGCGTTTCTTATATTCTAAGTTTTTCAGTGCAACTCACTCATATACTATGTACTACAATGTGCGTTTCTTATATTCTAAGTTTTTCAGTGCAACTCACTCATATACGATGTACTACAATGTGCGTTTCTTATATTCTAAGTTTTTCAGTGCAACTCACTCATATACGATGTACTACACTGTGCGTTTCTTGTATTCTAAGTTTTTCAGTGCAACTCACTCATATACTATGTACTACACTGTGCGTTTCTTATATTCTAAGTTTTTCAGTGCAACTCACTCATATACTATGTACTACACTGTGCGTTTCTTATATTCTAAGTTTTTCAGTGCAACTCACTCATATACTATGTACTACACTGTGCGTTTCTTAAATTCTAAGTTTTTCAGTGCAACTCACTCATATACTATGTACTACACTGAGCGTTTCTTATATTCCAAGTTTTTCAGTGCAACTCACTCATATACTATGTACTACACTGTGCGTTTCTTATATTCTAAGTTTTTCAGTGCAACTCACTCATATACTATGTACTACACTGTGCGTTTCTTATATTCTAAGTTTTTCAGTGCAACTCACTCATATACTATGTACTACACTGTGCGTTTCTTATATTCTAAGTTTTTCAGTGCAACTCACTCATATACTATGTACTACACTGTGCGTTTCTTATATTCTAAGTTTTTCAGTGCAACTCACTCATATACTATGTACTACACTGTGCGTTTCTTATATTCTAAGTTTTTCAGTGCAACTCACTCATATACTATGTACTACACTGTGCGTTTCTTATATTCTAAGTTTTTCAGTGCAACTCACTCATATACTATGTACTACACTGTGCGTTTCTTATATTCTACGTTTTTCAGTGCAACTCACTCATATACTATGTACTACACTGTGCGTTTCTTATATTCTAAGTTTTTCAGTGCAACTCACTCATATACTATGTACTACACTGTGCATTTCGTGTAATGCGGGTTTTTCAGTAAATTCTAAGTTTTTCAGTGCAACTCACTCATATACTATGTACTACACTGTGCGTTTCTTATATTCTAAGTTTTTGAGTGCAACTCACTCATATACTATGTACTACACTGTGCGTTTCTTATATTCTAAGTTTTTCAGTGCAACTCACTCATATACTATGTACTACACTGTGCGTTTCTTATATTCTAAGTTTTTCAGTGCAACTCACTCATATACTATGTACTACACTGTGCGTTTCTTATATTCTAAGTTTTTCAGTGCAACTCACTCATATACTATGTACTACACTGTGCGTTTCTTATATTCTAAGTTTTTCAGTGCAACTCACTCATATACTATGTACTACACTGTGCGTTTCTTATATTCTAAGTTTTTCAGTGCAACTCACTCATATACTATGTACTACACTGTGCATTTCGTGTAATGCGGGTTTTTCAGTAAATTCTAAGTTTTTCAGTGCAACTCACTCATATACTATGTACTACACTGTGCGTTTCTTATATTCTAAGTTTTTCAGTGCAACTCACTCATATACTATGTACTACACTGTGCGTTTCTTATATTCTAAGTTTTTCAGTGCAACTCATTCATATACTATCTACTACACTGTGCGTTTCTTATATTCTAAATTTTTCAGTGCAACTCACTCATATACTATGTACTACACTGTGCGTTTCTTATATTCTAAGTTTTTCAGTGCAACTCACTCATATACTATGTACTACACTGTGCGTTTCTTATATTCTAAGTTTTTCAGTGCAACTCACTCATATACTATGTACTACACTGTGCGTTTCTTATATTCTAAGTTTTTCAGTGCAAATCACTCATATACTATGTACTACACTGTGCGTTTCTTATATTCTAAGTTTTTCAGTGCAACTCACTCATATACTATGTACTACACTGTGCGTTTCTTATATTCTAAGTTTTTCAGTGCAACTCACTCATATACTATGTACTACACTGTGCGTTTCTTATATTCTAAGTTTTTCAGTGCAACTCACTCATATACTATGTACTACACTATGCATTTCGTGTAATGCGGGTTTTTCAGTAAATTCTAAGTTTTTCAGTGCAACTCACTCATATACTATGTACTACACTGTGCGTTTCTTATATTCTAAGTTTTTCAGTGCAACTCACTCATATACTATGTACTACACTGTGCGTTTCTTATATTCTAAGTTTTTCAGTGCAAATCACTCATATAATATGTACTACACTGTGCGTTTCTTATATTCTAAGTTTTTCAGTGCAACTCACTCATATACTATGTACTACACTGTGCGTTTCTTATATTCTAAGTTTTTCAGTGCAACTCACTCATATACTATGTACTACACTGTGCGTTTCTTATATTCTAAGTTTTTCAGTGCAACTCACTCATATACTATGTACTACACTGTGCATTTCGTGTAATGCGGGTTTTTCAGTAAATTCTAAGTTTTTCAGTGCAACTCACTCATATACTATGTACTACACTGTGCGTTTCTTATATTCTAAGTTTTTCAGTGCAACTCACTCATATACTATGTACTACACTGTGCGTTTCTTATATTCTAAGTTTTTCAGTGCAACTCACTCATATACTATGTACTACACTGTGCGTTTCTTATATTCTAAGTTTTTCAGTGCAACTCACTCATATACTATGTACTACACTGTGCGTTTCTTATATTCTAAGTTTTTCAGTGCAACTCACTCATATACTATGTACTACACTGTGCGTTTCTTATATTCTAAGTTTTTCAGTGCAACTCACTCATATACTATGTACTACACTGTGCGTTTCTTATATTCTAAGTTTTTCAGTGCAACTCACTCATATACTATGTACTACACTGTGCATTTCGTGTAATGCGGGTTTTTCAGTAAATTCTAAGTTTTTCAGTGCAACTCACTCATATACTATGTACTACACTGTGCGTTTCTTATATTCTAAGTTTTTCAGTGCAACTCACTCATATACTATGTACTACACTGTGCGTTTCTTATATTCTAAGTTTTTCAGTGCAACTCACTCATATACTATGTACTACACTGTGCGTTTCTTATATTCTAACTTTTTCAGTGCAACTCACTCATATACTATGTACTACACTGTGCGTTTCTTATATTCTAAGTTTTTCAGTGCAACTCACTCATATACTATGTACTACAATGTGCGTTTCTTATATTCTAAGTTTTTCAGTGCAACTCACTCATATACGATGTACTACAATGTGCGTTTCTTATATTCTAAGTTTTTCAGTGCAACTCACTCATATACGATGTACTACACTGTGCGTTTCTTATATTCTAAGTTTTTCAGTGCAACTCACTCATATACTATGTACTACACTGTGCGTTTCTTATATTCTAAGTTTTTCAGTGCAACTCACTCATATACTATGTACTACACTGTGCGTTTCTTATATTCTAAGTTTTTCAGTGCAACTCACTCATATACTATGTACTACACTGTGCGTTTCTTAAATTCTAAGTTTTTCAGTGCAACTCACTCATATACTATGTACTACACTGAGCGTTTCTTATATTCCAAGTTTTTCAGTGCAACTCACTCATATACTATGTACTACACTGTGCGTTTCTTATATTCTAAGTTTTTCAGTGCAACTCACTCATATACTATGTACTACACTGTGCGTTTCTTATATTCTAAGTTTTTCAGTGCAACTCACTCATATACTATGTACTACACTGTGCGTTTCTTATATTCTAAGTTTTTCAGTGCAACTCACTCATATACTATGTACTACACTGTGCGTTTCTTATATTCTAAGTTTTTCAGTGCAACTCACTCATATACTATGTACTACACTGTGCGTTTCTTATATTCTACGTTTTTCAGTGCAACTCACTCATATACTATGTACTACACTGTGCGTTTCTTATATTCTAAGTTTTTCAGTGCAACTCACTCATATACTATGTACTACACTGTGCATTTCGTGTAATGCGGGTTTTTCAGTAAATTCTAAGTTTTTCAGTGCAACTCACTCATATACTATGTACTACACTGTGCGTTTCTTATATTCTAAGTTTTTGAGTGCAACTCACTCATATACTATGTACTACACTGTGCGTTTCTTATATTCTAAGTTTTTCAGTGCAACTCACTCATATACTATGTACTACACTGTGCGTTTCTTATATTCTAAGTTTTTCAGTGCAACTCACTCATATACTATGTACTACACTGTGCGTTTCTTATATTCTAAGTTTTTCAGTGCAACTCACTCATATACTATGTAATACACTGTGCGTTTCTTATATTCTAAGTTTTTCAGTGCAACTCACTCATATACTATGTACTACACTGTGCGTTTCTTATATTCTAAGTTTTTCAGTGCAACTCACTCATATACTATGTACTACACTGTGCATTTCGTGTAATGCGGGTTTTTCAGTAAATTCTAAGTTTTTCAGTGCAACTCACTCATATACTATGTACTACACTGTGCGTTTCTTATATTCTAAGTTTTTCAGTGCAACTCACTCATATACTATGTACTACACTGTGCGTTTCCTATATTCTAAGTTTTTCAGTGCAACTCATTCATATACTATCTACTACACTGTGCGTTTCTTATATTCTAAATTTTTCAGTGCAACTCACTCATATACTATGTACTACACTGTGCGTTTCTTATATTCTAAGTTTTTCAGTGCAACTCACTCATATACTATGTACTACACTGTGCGTTTCTTATATTCTAAGTTTTTCAGTGCAACTCACTCATATACTATGTACTACACTGTGCGTTTCTTATATTCTAAGTTTTTCAGTGCAAATCACTCATATACTATGTACTACACTGTGCGTTTCTTATATTCTAAGTTTTTCAGTGCAACTCACTCATATACTATGTACTACACTGTGCGTTTCTTATATTCTAAGTTTTTCAGTGCAACTCACTCATATACTATGTACTACACTGTGCGTTTCTTATATTCTAAGTTTTTCAGTGCAACTCACTCATATACTATGTACTACACTATGCATTTCGTGTAATGCGGGTTTTTCAGTAAATTCTAAGTTTTTCAGTGCAACTCACTCATATACTATGTACTACACTGTGCGTTTCTTATATTCTAAGTTTTTCAGTGCAACTCACTCATATACTATGTACTACACTGTGCGTTTCTTATATTCTAAGTTTTTCAGTGCAAATCACTCATATAATATGTACTACACTGTGCGTTTCTTATATTCTAAGTTTTTCAGTGCAACTCACTCATATACTATGTACTACACTGTGCGTTTCTTATATTCTAAGTTTTTCAGTGCAACTCACTCATATACTATGTACTACACTGTGCGTTTCTTATATTCTAAGTTTTTCAGTGCAACTCACTCATATACTATGTACTACACTGTGCATTTCGTGTAATGCGGGTTTTTCAGTAAATTCTAAGTTTTTCAGTGCAACTCACTCATATACTATGTACTACACTGTGCGTTTCTTATATTCTAAGTTTTTCAGTGCAACTCACTCATATACTATGTACTACACTGTGCGTTTCTTATATTCTAAGTTTTTCAGTGCAACTCACTCATATACTATGTACTACACTGTGCGTTTCTTATATTCTAAGTTTTTCAGTGCAACTCACTCATATACTATGTACTACACTGTGCGTTTCTTATATTCTAAGTTTTTCAGTGCAACTCACTCATATACTATGTACTACACTGTGCGTTTCTTATATTCTAAGTTTTTCAGTGCAACTCACTCATATACTATGTACTACACTGTGCGTTTCTTATATTCTAAGTTTTTCAGTGCAACTCACTCATATACTATGTACTACACTGTGCGTTTCTTATATTCTACGTTTTTCAGTGCAACTCACTCATATACTATGTACTACACTGTGCGTTTCTTATATTCTAAGTTTTTCAGTGCAACTCACTCATATACTATGTACTACACTGTGCATTTCGTGTAATGCGGGTTTTTCAGTAAATTCTAAGTTTTTCAGTGCAACTCACTCATATATTATGTACTACACTGTGCGTTTCTTATATTCTAAGTTTTTGAGTGCAACTCACTCATATACTATGTACTACACTGTGCGTTTCTTATATTCTAAGTTTTTCAGTGCAACTCACTCATATACTATGTACTACACTGTGCGTTTCTTATATTCTAAGTTTTTCAGTGCAACTCACTCATATACTATGTACTACACTGTGCGTTTCTTATATTCTAAGTTTTTCAGTGCAACTCACTCATATACTATGTACTACACTGTGCGTTTCTTATATTCTAAGTTTTTCAGTGCAACTCACTCATATACTATGTACTACACTGTGCGTTTCTTAAATTCTAAGTTTTTCAGTGCAACTCACTCATATACTATGTACTACACTGTGCATTTCGTGTAATGCGGGTTTTTCAGTAAATTCTAAGTTTTTCAGTGCAACTCACTCATATACTATGTACTACACTGTGCGTTTCTTATATTCTAAGTTTTTGAGTGCAACTCACTCATATACTATGTACTACACTGTGCGTTTCTTATATTCTAAGTTTTTCAGTGCAACTCACTCATATACTATGTACTACACTGTGCGTTTCTTATATTCTAAGTTTTTCAGTGCAACTCACTCATATACTATGTACTACACTGTGCGTTTCTTATATTCTAAGTTTTTCAGTGCAACTCACTCATATACTATGTACTACACTGTGCGTTTCTTATATTCTAAGTTTTTCAGTGCAACTCACTCATATACTATGTACTACACTGTGCGTTTCTTATATTCTAAGTTTTTCAGTGCAACTCACTCATATACTATGTACTACACTGTGCATTTCGTGTAATGCGGGTTTTTCAGTAAATTCTAAGTTTTTCAGTGCAACTCACTCATATACTATGTACTACACTGTGCGTTTCTTATATTCTAAGTTTTTCAGTGCAACTCACTCATATACTATGTACTACACTGTGCGTTTCTTATATTCTAAGTTTTTCAGTGCAACTCACTCATATACTATGTACTACACTGTGCGTTTCTTATATTCTAAGTTTTTCAGTGCAACTCACTCATATACTATGTACTACACTGTGCGTTTCTTATATTCTAAGTTTTTCAGTGCAACTCACTCATATACTATGTACTACAATGTGCGTTTCTTATATTCTAAGTTTTTCAGTGCAACTCACTCATATACGATGTACTACAATGTGCGTTTCTTATATTCTAAGTTTTTCAGTGCAACTCACTCATATACGATGTACTACACTGTGCGTTTCTTATATTCTAAGTTTTTCAGTGCAACTCACTCATATACTATGTACTACACTGTGCGTTTCTTATATTCTAAGTTTTTCAGTGCAACTCACTCATATACTATGTACTACACTGTGCGTTTCTTATATTCTAAGTTTTTCAGTGCAACTCACTCATATACTATGTACTACACTGTGCGTTTCTTAAATTCTAAGTTTTTCAGTGCAACTCACTCATATACTATGTACTACACTGAGCGTTTCTTATATTCTAAGTTTTTCAGTGCAACTCACTCATATACTATGTACTACACTGTGAGTTTCTTATATTCTAAGTTTTTCAGTGCAACTCACTCATATACTATGTACTACACTGTGCGTTTCTTATATTCTAAGTTTTTCAGTGCAACTCACTCATATACTATGTACTACACTGTGCGTTTCTTATATTCTAAGTTTTTCAGTGCAACTCACTCATATACTATGTACTACACTGTGCATTTCGTGTAATGCGGGTTTTTCAGTAAATTCTAAGTTTTTCAGTGCAACTCACTCATATACTATGTACTACACAGTGCGTTTCTTATATTCTAAGTTTTTCAGTGCAACTCACTCATATACTATGTACTACACTGTGCGTTTCTTATATTCTAAGTTTTTCAGTGCAACTCACTCATATACTATGTACTACACTGTCTGTTTCTTAAATTCTAAGTTTTTCAGTGCAACTCACTCATATACTATGTACTACACTGTGCGTTTCTTATATTCTAAGTTTTTCAGTGCAACTCACTCATATACTATGTACTACACTGTGCGTTTCTTATATTCTAAGTTTTTCAGTGCAACTCACTCATATACTATGTACTACACTGTGCATTTCGTGTAATGCGGGTTTTTCAGTAAATTCTAAGTTTTTCAGTGCAACTCACTCATATACTATGTACTACACTGTGCGTTTCTTATATTCTAAGTTTTTCAGTGCAACTCACTCATATACTATGTACTACACTGTGCGTTTCTTATATTCTAAGTTTTTCAGTGCAACTCACTCATATACTATGTACTACACTGTGCGTTTCTTATATTCTAAGTTTTTCAGTGCAACTCACTCATATACTATGTACTACACTGTGCGTTTCTTATATTCTAAGTTTTTCAGTGCAACTCACTCATATACTATGTACTACAATGTGCGTTTCTTATATTCTAAGTTTTTCAGTGCAACTCACTCATATACGATGTACTACAATGTGCGTTTCTTATATTCTAAGTTTTTCAGTGCAACTCACTCATATACGATGTACTACACTGTGCGTTTCTTATATTCTAAGTTTTTCAGTGCAACTCACTCATATACTATGTACTACACTGTGCGTTTCTTATATTCTAAGTTTTTCAGTGCAACTCACTCATATACTATGTACTACACTGTGCGTTTCTTATATTCTAAGTTTTTCAGTGCAACTCACTCATATACTATGTACTACACTGTGCGTTTCTTAAATTCTAAGTTTTTCAGTGCAACTCACTCATATACTATGTACTACACTGAGCGTTTCTTATATTCCAAGTTTTTCAGTGCAACTCACTCATATACTATGTACTACACTGTGCGTTTCTTATATTCCAAGTTTTTCAGTGCAACTCACTCATATACTATGTACTACACTGTGCGTTTCTTATATTCTAAGTTTTTCAGTGCAACTCACTCATATACTATGTACTACACTGTGCGTTTCTTATATTCTAAGTTTTTCAGTGCAACTCACTCATATACTATGTACTACACTGTGCGTTTCTTATATTCTACGTTTTTCAGTGCAACTCACTCATATACTATGTACTACACTGTGCGTTTCTTATATTCTAAGTTTTTCAGTGTAACTCACTCATATACTATGTACTACACTGTGCGTTTCTTATATTCTAAGTTTTTCAGTGCAACTCACTCATATACTATGTACTACACTGTGCGTTTCTTATATTCTACGTTTTTCAGTGCAACTCACTCATATACTATGTACTACACTGTGCGTTTCTTATATTCTAAGTTTTTCAGTGCAACTCACTCATATACTATGTACTACACTGTGCATTTCGTGTAATGCGGGTTTTTCAGTAAATTCTAAGTTTTTCAGTGCAACTCACTCATATACTATGTACTACACTGTGCGTTTCTTATATTCTAAGTTTTTCAGTGCAACTCACTCATATACTATGTACTACACTGTGCGTTTCTTATATTCTAAGTTTTTCAGTGCAACTCACTCATATAATATGTACTACACTGTGCGTTTCTTATATTCTAAGTTTTTCAGTGCAACTCACTCATATACTATGTACTACACTGTGCGTTTCTTATATTCTAAGTTTTTCAGTGCAACTCACTCATATACTATGTACTACACTGTGCGTTTCTTATATTCTAAGTTTTTCAGTGCAACTCACTCATATACTATGTACTACACTGTGCATTTCGTGTAATGCGGGTTTTTCAGTAAATTCTAAGTTTTTCAGTGCAACTCACTCATATACTATGTACTACACTGTGCGTTTCTTATATTCTAAGTTTTTCAGTGCAACTCACTCATATACTATGTACTACACTGTGCGTTTCTTATATTCTAAGTTTTTCAGTGCAACTCATTCATATACTATCTACTACACTGTGCGTTTCTTATATTCTAAATTTTTCAGTGCAACTCACTCATATACTATGTACTACACTGTGCGTTTCTTATATTCTAAGTTTTTCAGTGCAACTCACTCATATACTATGTACTACACTGTGCGTTTCTTATATTCTAAGTTTTTCAGTGCAACTCACTCATATACTATGTACTACACTGTGCGTTTCTTATATTCTAAGTTTTTGAGTGCAACTCACTCATATACTATGTACTACACTGTGCGTTTCTTATATTCTAAGTTTTTCAGTGCAACTCACTCATATACTATGTACTACACTGTGCGTTTCTTATATTCTAAGTTTTTCAGTGCAACTCACTCATATACTATGTACTACACTGTGCGTTTCTTATATTCTAAGTTTTTCAGTGCAACTCACTCATATACTATGTACTACACTATGCATTTCGTGTAATGCGGGTTTTTCAGTAAATTCTAAGTTTTTCAGTGCAACTCACTCATATACTATGTACTACACAGTGCGTTTCTTATATTCTAAGTTTTTCAGTGCAACTCACTCATATACTATGTACTACACTGTGCGTTTCTTATATTCTAAGTTTTTCAGTGCAACTCACTCATATACTATGTACTACACTGTCTGTTTCTTAAATTCTAAGTTTTTCAGTGCAACTCACTCATATACTATGTACTACACTGTGCGTTTCTTATATTCTAAGTTTTTCAGTGCAACTCACTCATATACTATGTACTACACTGTGCGTTTCTTATATTCTAAGTTTTTCAGTGCAACTCACTCATATACTATGTACTACACTGTGCGTTTCTTATATTCTAAGTTTTTCAGTGCAACTCACTCATATACTATGTACTACACTGTGCGTTTCTTATATTCTAAGTTTTTCAGTGCAACTCACTCATATACTATGTACTACACTGTGCGTTTCTTATATTCTAAGTTTTTCAGTGCAACTCACTCATATACTATGTACTACACTGTGCGTTTCTTATATTCTAAGTTTTTCAGTGCAACTCACTCATATACTATGTACTACACTGTGCATTTCGTGTAATGCGGGTTTTTCAGTAAATTCTAAGTTTTTCAGTGCAACTCACTCATATACTATGTACTACACTGTGCGTTTCTTATATTCTAAGTTTTTCAGTGCAACTCACTCATATACTATGTACTACACTGTGCGTTTCTTATATTCTAAGTTTTTCAGTGCAACTCACTCATATACTATGTACTACACTGTGCGTTTCTTATATTCTAAGTTTTTCAGAGCAACTCACTCATATACTATGTACTACACTGTGCGTTTCTTATATTCTAAGTTTTTCAGTGCAACTCACTCATATACTATGTACTACAATGTGCGTTTCTTATATTCTAAGTTTTTCAGTGCAACTCACTCATATACGATGTACTACAATGTGCGTTTCTTATATTCTAAGTTTTTCAGTGCAACTCACTCATATACGATGTACTACACTGTGCGTTTCTTATATTCTAAGTTTTTCAGTGCAACTCACTCATATACTATGTACTACACTGTGCGTTTCTTATATTCTAAGTTTTTCAGTGCAACTCACTCATATACTATGTACTACACTGTGCGTTTCTTATATTCTAAGTTTTTCAGTGCAACTCACTCATATACTATGTACTACACTGTGCGTTTCTTAAATTCTAAGTTTTTCAGTGCAACTCACTCATATACTATGTACTACACTGAGCGTTTCTTATATTCCAAGTTTTTCAGTGCAACTCACTCATATACTATGTACTACACTGTGAGTTTCTTATATTCTAAGTTTTTCAGTGCAACTCACTCATATACTATGTACTACACTGTGCGTTTCTTATATTCTAAGTTTTTCAGTGCAACTCACTCATATACTATGTACTACACTGTGCGTTTCTTATATTCTAAGTTTTTCAGTGCAACTCACTCATATACTATGTACTACACTGTGCGTTTCTTATATTCTAAGTTTTTCAGTGCAACTCACTCATATACTATGTACTACACTGTGCGTTTCTTATATTCTAAGTTTTTCAGTGCAACTCACTCATATACTATGTACTACACTGTGCGTTTCTTATATTCTAAGTTTTTCAGTGCAACTCACTCATATACTATGTACTACACTGTGCGTTTCTTATATTCTACGTTTTTCAGTGCAACTCACTCATATACTATGTACTACACTGTGCGTTTCTTATATTCTAAGTTTTTCAGTGCAACTCACTCATATACTATGTACTACACTGTGCATTTCGTGTAATGCGGGTTTTTCAGTAAATTCTAAGTTTTTCAGTGCAACTCACTCATATACTATGTACTACACTGTGCGTTTCTTATATTCTAAGTTTTTCAGTGCAACTCACTCATATACTATGTACTACACTGTGCGTTTCTTATATTCTAAGTTTTTCAGTGCAACTCACTCATATACTATGTACTACACTGTGCGTTTCTTATATTCTAAGTTTTTCAGTGCAACTCACTCATATACTATGTACTACACTGTGCGTTTCTTATATTCTAAGTTTTTCAGTGCAACTCACTCATATACTATGTACTACACTGTGCGTTTCTTATATTCTAAGTTTTTCAGTGCAACTCACTCATATACTATGTACTACACTGTGCATTTCGTGTAATGCGGGTTTTTCAGTAAATTCTAAGTTTTTCAGTGCAACTCACTCATATACTATGTACTACACTGTGCGTTTCTTATATTCTAAGTTTTTCAGTGCAACTCACTCATATACTATGTACTACACTGTGCGTTTCTTATATTCTAAGTTTTTCAGTGCAACTCACTCATATACTATGTACTACACTGTGCATTTCGTGTAATGCGGGTTTTTCAGTAAATTCTAAGTTTTTCAGTGCAACTCACTCATATACTATGTACTACACTGTGCGTTTCTTATATTCTAAGTTTTTCAGTGCAACTCACTCATATACTATGTACTACACTGTGCGTTTCTTATATTCTAAGTTTTTCAGTGCAACTCACTCATATACTATGTACTACACTGTGCGTTTCTTATATTCTAAGTTTTTCAGTGCAACTCACTCATATACTATGTACTACACTGTGCGTTTCTTATATTCTAAGTTTTTCAGTGCAACTCACTCATATACTATGTACTACACTGTGCGTTTCTTATATTCTAAGTTTTTCAGTGCAACTCACTCATATACTATGTACTACACTGTGCGTTTCTTATATTCTAAGTTTTTCAGTGCAACTCACTCATATACTATGTACTACACTGTGCGTTTCTTATATTCTAAGTTTTTCAGTGCAACTCACTCATATACTATGTACTACACTGTGCATTTCGTGTAATGCGGGTTTTTCAGTAAATTCTAAGTTTTTCAGTGCAACTCACTCATATACTATGTACTACACTGTGCGTTTCTTATATTCTAAGTTTTTCAGTGCAACTCACTCATATACTATGTACTACACTGTGCGTTTCTTATATTCTAAGTTTTTCAGTGCAACTCACTCATATACTATGTACTACACTGTGCGTTTCTTATATTCTAAGTTTTTCAGAGCAACTCACTCATATACTATGTACTACACTGTGCGTTTCTTATATTCTAAGTTTTTCAGTGCAACTCACTCATATACTATGTACTACAATGTGCGTTTCTTATATTCTAAGTTTTTCAGTGCAACTCACTCATATACGATGTACTACACTGTGCGTTTCTTATATTCTAAGTTTTTCAGTGCAACTCACTCATATACTATGTACTACACTGTGCGTTTCTTATATTCTAAGTTTTTCAGTGCAACTCACTCATATACTATGTACTACACTGTGCGTTTCTTATATTCTAAGTTTTTCAGTGCAACTCACTCATATACTATGTACTACACTGTGCGTTTCTTAAATTCTAAGTTTTTCAGTGCAACTCACTCATATACTATGTACTACACTGAGCGTTTCTTATATTCCAAGTTTTTCAGTGCAACTCACTCATATACTATGTACTACACTGTGAGTTTCTTATATTCTAAGTTTTTCAGTGCAACTCACTCATATACTATGTACTACACTGTGCGTTTCTTATATTCTAAGTTTTTCAGTGCAACTCACTCATATACTATGTACTACACTGTGCGTTTCTTATATTCTAAGTTTTTCAGTGCAACTCACTCATATACTATGTACTACACTGTGCGTTTCTTATATTCTAAGTTTTTCAGTGCAACTCACTCATATACTATGTACTACACTGTGCGTTTCTTATATTCTAAGTTTTTCAGTGCAACTCACTCATATACTATGTACTACACTGTGCGTTTCTTATATTCTAAGTTTTTCAGTGCAACTCACTCATATACTATGTACTACACTGTGCGTTTCTTATATTCTACGTTTTTCAGTGCAACTCACTCATATACTATGTACTACACTGTGCGTTTCTTATATTCTAAGTTTTTCAGTGCAACTCACTCATATACTATGTACTACACTGTGCATTTCGTGTAATGCGGGTTTTTCAGTAAATTCTAAGTTTTTCAGTGCAACTCACTCATATACTATGTACTACACTGTGCGTTTCTTATATTCTAAGTTTTTCAGTGCAACTCACTCATATACTATGTACTACACTGTGCGTTTCTTATATTCTAAGTTTTTCAGTGCAACTCACTCATATACTATGTACTACACTGTGCGTTTCTTATATTCTAAGTTTTTCAGTGCAACTCACTCATATACTATGTACTACACTGTGCGTTTCTTATATTCTAAGTTTTTCAGTGCAACTCACTCATATACTATGTACTACACTGTGCGTTTCTTATATTCTAAGTTTTTCAGTGCAACTCACTCATATACTATGTACTACACTGTGCGTTTCTTATATTCTAAGTTTTTCAGTGCAACTCACTCATATACTATGTACTACACTGTGCGTTTCTTATATTCTAAGTTTTTCAGTGCAACTCACTCATATACTATGTACTACACTGTGCATTTCGTGTAATGCGGGTTTTTCAGTAAATTCTAAGTTTTTCAGTGCAACTCACTCATATACTATGTACTACACTGTGCGTTTCTTATATTCTAAGTTTTTCAGTGCAACTCACTCATATACTATGTACTACACTGTGCGTTTCTTATATTCTAAGTTTTTCAGTGCAACTCATTCATATACTATCTACTACACTGTGCGTTTCTTATATTCTAAATTTTTCAGTGCAACTCACTCATATACTATGTACTACACTGTGCGTTTCTTATATTCTAAGTTTTTCAGTGCAACTCACTCATATACTATGTACTACACTGTGCGTTTCTTATATTCTAAGTTTTTCAGTGCAACTCACTCATATACTATGTACTACACTGTGCGTTTCTTATATTCTAAGTTTTTCAGTGCAAATCACTCATATACTATGTACTACACTGTGCGTTTCTTATATTCTAAGTTTTTCAGTGCAACTCACTCATATACTATGTACTACACTGTGCGTTTCTTATATTCTAAGTTTTTCAGTGCAACTCACTCATATACTATGTACTACACTGTGCGTTTCTTATATTCTAAGTTTTTCAGTGCAACTCACTCATATACTATGTACTACACTATGCATTTCGTGTAATGCGGGTTTTTCAGTAAATTCTAAGTTTTTCAGTGCAACTCACTCATATACTATGTACTACACTGTGCGTTTCTTATATTCTAAGTTTTTCAGTGCAACTCACTCATATACTATGTACTACACTGTGCGTTTCTTATATTCTAAGTTTTTCAGTGCAACTCATTCATATACTATCTACTACACTGTGCGTTTCTTATATTCTAAATTTTTCAGTGCAACTCACTCATATACTATGTACTACACTGTGCGTTTCTTATATTCTAAGTTTTTCAGTGCAACTCACTCATATACTATGTACTACACTGTGCGTTTCTTATATTCTAAGTTTTTCAGTGCAAATCACTCATATACTATGTACTACACTGTGCGTTTCTTATATTCTAAGTTTTTCAGTGCAACTCACTCATATACTATGTACTACACTGTGCGTTTCTTATATTCTAAGTTTTTCAGTGCAACTCACTCATATACTATGTACTACACTGTGCGTTTCTTATATTCTAAGTTTTTCAGTGCAACTCACTCATATACTATGTACTACACTGTGCATTTCGTGTAATGCGGGTTTTTCAGTAAATTCTAAGTTTTTCAGTGCAACTCACTCATATACTATGTACTACACTGTGCGTTTCTTATATTCTAAGTTTTTCAGTGCAACTCACTCATATACTATGTACTACACTGTGCGTTTCTTATATTCTAAGTTTTTCAGTGCAACTCACTCATATACTATGTACTACACTGTGCGTTTCTTATATTCTAAGTTTTTCAGTGCAACTCACTCATATACTATGTACTACACTGTGCGTTTCTTATATTCTAAGTTTTTCAGTGCAACTCACTCATATACTATGTACTACACTGTGCGTTTCTTATATTCTAAGTTTTTCAGTGCAACTCACTCATATACTATGTACTACACTGTGCGTTTCTTATATTCTAAGTTTTTCAGTGCAACTCACTCATATACTATGTACTACACTGTGCGTTTCTTATATTCTACGTTTTTCAGTGCAACTCACTCATATACTATGTACTACACTGTGCGTTTCTTATATTCTAAGTTTTTCAGTGCAACTCACTCATATACTATGTACTACACTGTGCATTTCGTGTAATGCGGGTTTTTCAGTAAATTCTAAGTTTTTCAGTGCAACTCACTCATATACTATGTACTACACTGTGCGTTTCTTATATTCTAAGTTTTTCAGTGCAACTCACTCATATACTATGTACTACACTGTGCGTTTCTTATATTCTAAGTTTTTCAGTGCAACTCACTCATATACGATGTACTACACTGTGCGTTTCTTATATTCTAAGTTTTTCAGTGCAACTCACTCATATACTATGTACTACACTGAGCGTTTCTTATATTCTAAGTTTTTCAGTGCAACTCACTCATATACTATGTACTACACTGTGAGTTTCTTATATTCTAAGTTTTTCAGTGCAACTCACTCATATACTATGTACTACACTGTGCGTTTCTTATATTCTAAGTTTTTCAGTGCAACTCACTCATATACTATGTACTACACTGTCTGTTTCTTAAATTCTAAGTTTTTCAGTGCAACTCACTCATATACTATGTACTACACTGAGCGTTTCTTATATTCTAAGTTTTTCAGTGCAACTCACTCATATACTATGTACTACACTGTGCGTTTCTTATATTCTAAGTTTTTCAGTGCAACTCACTCATATACTATGTACTACACTGTGCGTTTCTTATATTCTAAGTTTTTCAGTGCAACTCACTCATATACGATGTACTACACTGTGCGTTTCTTATATTCTAAGTTTTTCAGTGCAACTCACTCATATACTATGTACTACACTGTGCATTTCTTATATTCTAAGTTTTTGAGTGCAACTCACTCATATACTATGTACTACACTGTCTGTTTCTTAAATTCTAAGTTTTTCAGTGCAACTCACTCATATACTATGTACTACACTGAGCGTTTCTTATATTCTAAGTTTTTCAGTGCAACTCACTCATATACTATGTACTACACTGTGCGTTTCTTATATTCTAAGTTTTTCAGTGCAACTCACTCATATACTATGTACTACACTGTGCGTTTCTTATATTCTAAGTTTTTCAGTGCAACTCACTCATATACTATGTACTACACTGTGCGTTTCTTATATTCTAAGTTTTTCAGTGCAACTCACTCATATACTATGTACTACACTGTGCGTTTCTTATATTCTACGTTTTTCAGTGCAACTCACTCATATACTATGTACTACACTGTGCGTTTCTTATATTCTAAGTTTTTCAGTGCAACTCACTCATATACTATGTACTACACTGTGCATTTCGTGTAATGCGGGTTTTTCAGTAAATTCTAAGTTTTTCAGTGCAACTCACTCATATACTATGTACTACACTGTGCGTTTCTTATATTCTAAGTTTTTCAGTGCAACTCACTCATATACTATGTACTACACTGTGCGTTTCTTATATTCCAAGTTTTTTAGTGCAACTCACTCATATACTATGTACTACACTGTGCGTTTCTTATATTCTAAGTTTTTCAGTGCAACTCACTCATATACTATGTACTACACTGTGCGTTTCTTATATTCTAAGTTTTTCAGTGCAACTCACTCATATACTATGTACTACAATGTGCGTTTCTTATATTCTAAGTTTTTCAGTGCAACTCACTCATATACGATGTACTACAATGTGCGTTTCTTATATTCTAAGTTTTTCAGTGCAACTCACTCATATACGATGTACTACACTGTGCGTTTCTTATATTCTAAGTTTTTCAGTGCAACTCACTCATATACTATGTACTACACTGAGCGTTTCTTATATTCTAAGTTTTTCAGTGCAACTCACTCATATACTATGTACTACACTGTGAGTTTCTTATATTCTAAGTTTTTCAGTGCAACTCACTCATATACTATGTACTACACTGTGCGTTTCTTATATTCTAAGTTTTTCAGTGCAACTCACTCATATACTATGTACTACACTGTCTGTTTCTTAAATTCTAAGTTTTTCAGTGCAACTCACTCATATACTATGTACTACACTGAGCGTTTCTTATATTCTAAGTTTTTCAGTGCAACTCACTCATATACTATGTACTACACTGTGCGTTTCTTATATTCTAAGTTTTTCAGTGCAACTCACTCATATACTATGTACTACACTGTGCGTTTCTTATATTCTAAGTTTTTCAGTGCAACTCACTCATATACGATGTACTACACTGTGCGTTTCTTATATTCTAAGTTTTTCAGTGCAACTCACTCATATACTATGTACTACACTGTGCATTTCTTATATTCTAAGTTTTTGAGTGCAACTCACTCATATACTATGTACTACACTGTGCGTTTCTTATATTCTAAGTTTTTCAGTGCAACTCACTCATATACTATGTACTACACTGTGCATTTCGTGTAATGCGGGTTTTTCAGTAAATTCTAAGTTTTTCAGTGCAACTCACTCATATACTATGTACTACACTGTGCGTTTCTTATATTCTAAGTTTTTCAGTGCAACTCACTCATATACTATGTACTACACTGTGCGTTTCTTATATTCTAAGTTTTTCAGTGCAACTCATTCATATACTATCTACTACACTGTGCGTTTCTTATATTCTAAATTTTTCAGTGCAACTCACTCATATACTATGTACTACACTGTGCGTTTCTTATATTCTAAGTTTTTCAGTGCAACTCACTCATATACTATGTACTACACTGTGCGTTTCTTATATTCTAAGTTTTTCAGTGCAACTCACTCATATACTATGTACTACACTGTGCGTTTCTTATATTCTAAGTTTTTCAGTGCAAATCACTCATATACTATGTACTACACTGTGCGTTTCTTATATTCTAAGTTTTTCAGTGCAACTCACTCATATACTATGTACTACACTGTGCGTTTCTTATATTCTAAGTTTTTCAGTGCAACTCACTCATATACTATGTACTACACTGTGCGTTTCTTATATTCTAAGTTTTTCAGTGCAACTCACTCATATACTATGTACTACACTATGCATTTCGTGTAATGCGGGTTTTTCAGTAAATTCTAAGTTTTTCAGTGCAACTCACTCATATACTATGTACTACACTGTGCGTTTCTTATATTCTAAGTTTTTCAGTGCAACTCACTCATATACTATGTACTACACTGTGCGTTTCTTATATTCTAAGTTTTTCAGTGCAACTCATTCATATACTATCTACTACACTGTGCGTTTCTTATATTCTAAATTTTTCAGTGCAACTCACTCATATACTATGTACTACACTGTGCGTTTCTTATATTCTAAGTTTTTCAGTGCAACTCACTCATATACTATGTACTACACTGTGCGTTTCTTATATTCTAAGTTTTTCAGTGCAAATCACTCATATACTATGTACTACACTGTGCGTTTCTTATATTCTAAGTTTTTCAGTGCAACTCACTCATATACTATGTACTACACTGTGCGTTTCTTATATTCTAAGTTTTTCAGTGCAACTCACTCATATACTATGTACTACACTGTGCGTTTCTTATATTCTAAGTTTTTCAGTGCAACTCACTCATATACTATGTACTACACTGTGCATTTCGTGTAATGCGGGTTTTTCAGTAAATTCTAAGTTTTTCAGTGCAACTCACTCATATACTATGTACTACACTGTGCGTTTCTTATATTCTAAGTTTTTCAGTGCAACTCACTCATATACTATGTACTACACTGTGCGTTTCTTATATTCTAAGTTTTTCAGTGCAACTCACTCATATACTATGTACTACACTGTGCGTTTCTTATATTCTAAGTTTTTCAGTGCAACTCACTCATATACTATGTACTACACTGTGCGTTTCTTATATTCTAAGTTTTTCAGTGCAACTCACTCATATACTATGTACTACACTGTGCGTTTCTTATATTCTAAGTTTTTCAGTGCAACTCACTCATATACTATGTACTACACTGTGCGTTTCTTATATTCTAAGTTTTTCAGTGCAACTCACTCATATACTATGTACTACACTGTGCGTTTCTTATATTCTACGTTTTTCAGTGCAACTCACTCATATACTATGTACTACACTGTGCGTTTCTTATATTCTAAGTTTTTCAGTGCAACTCACTCATATACTATGTACTACACTGTGCATTTCGTGTAATGCGGGTTTTTCAGTAAATTCTAAGTTTTTCAGTGCAACTCACTCATATACTATGTACTACACTGTGCGTTTCTTATATTCTAAGTTTTTCAGTGCAACTCACTCATATACTATGTACTACACTGTGCGTTTCTTATATTCCAAGTTTTTTAGTGCAACTCACTCATATACTATGTACTACACTGTGCGTTTCTTATATTCTAAGTTTTTCAGTGCAACTCACTCATATACTATGTACTACACTGTGCGTTTCTTATATTCTAAGTTTTTCAGTGCAACTCACTCATATACTATGTACTACAATGTGCGTTTCTTATATTCTAAGTTTTTCAGTGCAACTCACTCATATACGATGTACTACAATGTGCGTTTCTTATATTCTAAGTTTTTCAGTGCAACTCACTCATATACGATGTACTACACTGTGCGTTTCTTATATTCTAAGTTTTTCAGTGCAACTCACTCATATACTATGTACTACACTGAGCGTTTCTTATATTCTAAGTTTTTCAGTGCAACTCACTCATATACTATGTACTACACTGTGAGTTTCTTATATTCTAAGTTTTTCAGTGCAACTCACTCATATACTATGTACTACACTGTGCGTTTCTTATATTCTAAGTTTTTCAGTGCAACTCACTCATATACTATGTACTACACTGTCTGTTTCTTAAATTCTAAGTTTTTCAGTGCAACTCACTCATATACTATGTACTACACTGAGCGTTTCTTATATTCTAAGTTTTTCAGTGCAACTCACTCATATACTATGTACTACACTGTGCGTTTCTTATATTCTAAGTTTTTCAGTGCAACTCACTCATATACTATGTACTACACTGTGCGTTTCTTATATTCTAAGTTTTTCAGTGCAACTCACTCATATACGATGTACTACACTGTGCGTTTCTTATATTCTAAGTTTTTCAGTGCAACTCACTCATATACTATGTACTACACTGTGCATTTCTTATATTCTAAGTTTTTGAGTGCAACTCACTCATATACTATGTACTACACTGTCTGTTTCTTAAATTCTATGTTTTTCAGTGCAACTCACTCATATACTATGTACTACACTGAGCGTTTCTTATATTCTAAGTTTTTCAGTGCAACTCACTCATATACTATGTACTACACTGTGCGTTTCTTATATTCTAAGTTTTTCAGTGCAACTCACTCATATACTATGTACTACACTGTGCGTTTCTTATATTCTAAGTTTTTCAGTGCAACTCACTCATATACTATGTACTACACTGTGCGTTTCTTATATTCTAAGTTTTTCAGTGCAACTCACTCATATACTATGTACTACACTGTGCGTTTCTTATATTCTACGTTTTTCAGTGCAACTCACTCATATACTATGTACTACACTGTGCGTTTCTTATATTCTAAGTTTTTCAGTGCAACTCACTCATATACTATGTACTACACTGTGCATTTCGTGTAATGCGGGTTTTTCAGTAAATTCTAAGTTTTTCAGTGCAACTCACTCATATACTATGTACTACACTGTGCGTTTCTTATATTCTAAGTTTTTCAGTGCAACTCACTCATATACTATGTACTACACTGTGCGTTTCTTATATTCCAAGTTTTTTAGTGCAACTCACTCATATACTATGTACTACACTGTGCGTTTCTTATATTCTAAGTTTTTCAGTGCAACTCACTCATATACTATGTACTACACTGTGCGTTTCTTATATTCTAAGTTTTTCAGTGCAACTCACTCATATACTATGTACTACAATGTGCGTTTCTTATATTCTAAGTTTTTCAGTGCAACTCACTCATATACGATGTACTACAATGTGCGTTTCTTATATTCTAAGTTTTTCAGTGCAACTCACTCATATACGATGTACTACACTGTGCGTTTCTTATATTCTAAGTTTTTCAGTGCAACTCACTCATATACTATGTACTACACTGAGCGTTTCTTATATTCTAAGTTTTTCAGTGCAACTCACTCATATACTATGTACTACACTGTGAGTTTCTTATATTCTAAGTTTTTCAGTGCAACTCACTCATATACTATGTACTACACTGTGCGTTTCTTATATTCTAAGTTTTTCAGTGCAACTCACTCATATACTATGTACTACACTGTCTGTTTCTTAAATTCTAAGTTTTTCAGTGCAACTCACTCATATACTATGTACTACACTGAGCGTTTCTTATATTCTAAGTTTTTCAGTGCAACTCACTCATATACTATGTACTACACTGTGCGTTTCTTATATTCTAAGTTTTTCAGTGCAACTCACTCATATACTATGTACTACACTGTGCGTTTCTTATATTCTAAGTTTTTCAGTGCAACTCACTCATATACGATGTACTACACTGTGCGTTTCTTATATTCTAAGTTTTTCAGTGCAACTCACTCATATACTATGTACTACACTGTGCATTTCTTATATTCTAAGTTTTTGAGTGCAACTCACTCATATACTATGTACTACACTGTCTGTTTCTTAAATTCTAAGTTTTTCAGTGCAACTCACTCATATACTATGTACTACACTGAGCGTTTCTTATATTCTAAGTTTTTCAGTGCAACTCACTCATATACTATGTACTACACTGTGCGTTTCTTATATTCTAAGTTTTTCAGTGCAACTCACTCATATACTATGTACTACACTGTGCGTTTCTTATATTCTAAGTTTTTCAGTGCAACTCACTCATATACTATGTACTACACTGAGCGTTTCTTATATTCTAAGTTTTTCAGTGCAACTCACTCATATACTATGTAGTACACTGTGCGTTTCTTATATTCTAAGTTTTTCAGTGCAACTCACTCATATACTATGTACTATACTGTGCGTTTCTTATATTCTAAGTTTTTCAGTGCAACTCACTCATATACTATGTACTACACTGTGCGTTTCTTATATTCTAAGTTTTTCAGTGCAACTCACTCATATACTATGTACTACACTGTGCGTTTCTTATATTCTAAGTTTTTCAGTGCAACTCACTCATATACTATGTACTACACTGTGCGTTTCTTATATTCTAAGTTTTTCAGTGCAACTCACTCATATACTATGTACTATACTGTGCGTTTCTTATATTCTAAGTTTTTCAGTGCAACTCACTCATATACTATGTACTACACTGTGCGTTTCTTATATTCTAAGTTTTTCAGTGCAACTCACTCATATACTATGTACTACACTGTGCGTTTCTTATATTCTAAGTTTTTCAGTGCAACTCACTCATATACTATGTACTACACTGTGCGTTTCTTATATTCTAAGTTTTTCAGTGCAACTCACTCATATACTATGTACTACACTGTGCGTTTCTTATATTCTAAGTTTTTCAGTGCAACTCACTCATATACTATGTACTACACTGTGCGTTTCTTATATTCTAAGTTTTTCAGTGCAACTCACTCCTATACTATGTACTACACTGTCTGTTTCTTAAATTCTAAGTTTTTCAGTGCAACTCACTCATATACTATGTACTACACTGTGCGTTTCTTATATTCTAAGTTTTTCAGTGCAACTCACTCATATACTATGTACTACACTGTGCGTTTCTTATATTCTAAGTTTTTCAGTGCAACTCACTCATATACTATGTACTACACTGTGCGTTTCTTATATTCTAAGTTTTTCAGTGCAACTCACTCATATACTATGTACTATACTGTGCGTTTCTTATATTCTAAGTTTTTCAGTGCAACTCACTCATATACTATGTACTACACTGTGCGTTTCTTATATTCTAAGTTTTTCAGTGCAACTCACTCATATACTATGTACTACACTGTGCGTTTCTTATATTTTAAGTTTTTCAGTGCAACTCACTCATATACTATGTACTACACTGTGCGTTTCTTATATTCTAAGTTTTTCAGTGCAACTCACTCATATACTATGTACTACACTATGCATTTCGTGTAATGCGGGTTTTTCAGTAAATTCTAAGTTTTTCAGTGCAACTCACTCATATACTATGTACTACACTGTGCGTTTCTTATATTCTAAGTTTTTCAGTGCAACTCACTCATATACTATGTACTACACTGTGCGTTTCTTATATTCTAAGTTTTTCAGTGCAACTCACTCATATACTATGTACTACAATGTGCGTTTCTTATATTCTAAGTTTTTCAGTGCAACTCACTCATATACGATGTACTACACTGTGCGTTTCTATATTCTAAGTTTTTCAGTGCAACTCACTCATATACTATGTACTACACTGTGCGTTTCTTATATTCTAAGTTTTTCAGTGCAACTCACTCATATACTATGTACTACACTGTGCATTTCGTGTAATGCGGGTTTTTCAGTAAATTCTAAGTTTTTCAGTGCAACTCACTCATATACTATGTACTACACAGTGCGTTTCTTATATTCTAAGTTTTTCAGTGCAACTCACTCATATACTATGTACTACACTGTGCGTTTCTTATATTCTAAGTTTTTCAGTGCAACTCACTCATATACTATGTACTACACTGTCTGTTTCTAAAATTCTAAGTTTTTCAGTGCAACTCACTCATATACTATGTACTACACTGTGCGTTTCTTATATTCTAAGTTTTTCAGTGCAACTCACTCATGTACTATGTACTACACTGTGCGTTTCTTATATTCTAAGTTTTTCAGTGCAACTCGCTCATATACTATGTACTACACTGTGTGTTTCTTATATTCTAAGTTTTTCAGTGCAACTCACTCATATACTATGTACTACACTCTGCGTTTCTTATATTCTAAGTTTTTCAGTGCAACTCACTCATATACTATGTACTACACTGTGCGTTTCTTATATTCTAAGTTTTTCAGTGCAACTCACTCATATACTATGTACTACACTGTGCATTTCGTGTAATGCGGGTTTTTCAGTAAATTCTAAGTTTTTCAGTGCAACTCACTCATATACTATGTACTACACAGTGCGTTTCTTATATTCTAAGTTTTTCAGTGCAACTCACTCATATACTATGTACTACACTGTGCGTTTCTTATATTCTAAGTTTTTCAGTGCAACTCACTCATATACTATGTACTACACTGTCTGTTTCTTAAATTCTAAGTTTTTCAGTGCAACTCACTCATATACTATGTACTACACTGAGCGTTTCTTATATTCTAAGTTTTTCAGTGCAACTCACTCATATACTATGTACTACACTGTGCGTTTCTTATATTCTAAGTTTTTCAGTGCAACTCACTCATATACTATGTACTACACTGTGCGTTTCTTATATTCTAAGTTTTTCAGTGCAACTCACTCATATACAATGTACTACACTGTGCGTTTCTTATATTCTAAGTTTTTCAGTGCAACTCACTCATATACTATGTACTACACTGTGCGTTTCTTATATTCTAAGTTTTTCAGTGCAACTCACTCATATACTATGTACTACACTGTGCATTTCGTGTAATGCGGGTTTTTCAGTAAATTCTAAGTTTTTCAGTGCAACTCACTCATATACTATGTACTACACTGTGCGTTTCTTATATTCTAAGTTTTTCAGTGCAACTCACTCATATACTATGTACTACACTGTGCGTTTCTTATATTCTAAGTTTTTCAGTGCAACTCACTCATATACTATGTACTACACTGTGCGTTTCTTATATTCTAAGTTTTTCAGTGCAACTCAATCATATACTATGTACTACACTGTGCGTTTCTTATATTCTAAGTTTTTCAGTGCAACTCACTCATATACTATGTACTACACTGGCGTTTCTTATATTCTAAGTTTTTCAGTGCAACTAACTCATATACTATGTACTACACTGTGCGTTTCTTATATTCTAAGTTTTTCAGTGCAACTCACTCATATACTATGTACTACACTGTGCGTTTCTTATATTCTAAGTTTTTCAGTGCAACTCACTCATATACTATGTACTACACTGTGCATTTCGTGTAATGCGGGTTTTTCAGTAAATTCTAAGTTTTTCAGTGCAACTCACTCATATACTATGTACTACACTGTGCGTTTCTTATATTCTAAGTTTTTCAGTGCAACTCACTCATATACTATGTACTACACTGTGCGTTTCTTATATTCTAAGTTTTTCAGTGCAACTCACTCATATACTATGTACTACACTGTGCGTTTCTTTTATTCTAAGTTTTTCAGTGCAACTCACTCATATACTATGTACAACACTGTGCGTTTCTTATATTCTAAGTTTTTCAGTGCAACTCACTCATATACTATGTACTACACTTGCGTTATATAAATTCTAAGTTTTTCAGTGCAACTCACTCATATACTATGTACTACACTGTGCGTTTCTTATATTCTAAGTTTTTCAGTGCAACTCACTCATATACTATGTACTACACTGTGCGTTTCTTATATTCTAAGTTTTTCAGTGCAACTCACTCATATACTATGTACTACACTGTGCGTTTCTTATATTCTAAGTTTTTCAGTGCAACTCACTCATATACTATGTACTACACTGTGCGTTTCTTATATTCTAAGTTTTTCAGTGCAACTCACTCATATACTATGTACTACACTGTGCATTTCTTATATTCTAAGTTTTTGAGTGCAACTCACTCATATACTATGTACTACACTGTGCGTTTCTTATATTCTAAGTTTTTCAGTGCAACTCACTCATATACTATGTACTACACTGTGCGTTTCTTATATTCTAAGTTTTTCAGTGCAACTCACTCATATACTATGTACTACACTGTGCGTTTCTTATATTCTAAGTTTTTCAGTGCAACTCACTCATATACTATGTACTACACTGTGCGTTTCTTATATTCTAAGTTTTTCAGTGCAACTCACTCATATACTATGTACTACATTGTGCGTTTCTTATATTCTAAGTTTTTCAGTGCAACTCACTCATATACTATGTACTATACTGTGCATTTCGTGTAATGCGGGTTTTTCAGTAAATTCTAAGTTCTTCAGTGCAACTCACTCATATACTATGTACTACACTGTGCGTTTCTTATATTCTAAGTTTTTGAGTGCAACTCACTCATATACTATGTACTACACTGTGCGTTTCTTATATTCTAAGTTTTTCAGTGCAACTCACTCATATACTATGTACTACACTGTGCGTTTCTTATATTCTAAGTTTTTCAGTGCAACTCACTCATATACTATGTACTACACTGTGCGTTTCTTATATTCTAAGTTTTTCAGTGCAACTCACTCATATACTATGTACTACACTGTGCGTTTCTTATATTCTAAGTTTTTCAGTGCAACTCACTCATATACTATGTACTACACTGTGCGTTTCTTATATTCTAAGTTTTTCAGTGCAACTCACTCATATACTATGTACTACACTGTGCGTTTCTTATATTCTAAGTTTTTCAGTGCAACTCACTCATATACTATGTACTACACTGTGCGTTTCTTATATTCTAAGTTTTTCAGTGCAACTCACTCATATACTATGTACTACACTGTGCATTTCGTGTAATGCGGGTTTTTCAGTAAATTCTAAGTTTTTCAGTGCAACTCACTCATATACTATGTACTACACTGTGCGTTTCTTATATTCTAAGTTTTTCAGTGCAACTCACTCATATACTATGTACTACACTGTGCGTTTCTTATATTCTAAGTTTTTCAGTGCAACTCATTCATATACTATGTACTACACTGTGCGTTTCTTATATTCTAAGTTTTTCAGTGCAACTCACTCATATACTATGTACTACACTGTGCGTTTCTTATATTCTAAGTTTTTCAGTGCAACTCACTCATATACTATGTACTACACTGTGCGTTTCTTAAATTCTAAGTTTTTCAGTGCAACTCACTCATATACTATGTACTACACTGAGCGTTTCTTATATTCTAAGTTTTTCAGTGCAACTCACTCATATACTATGTAGTACACTGTGCGTTTCTTATATTCTAAGTTTTTCAGTGCAACTCACTCATATACTATGTACTAAACTGTGCGTTTCTTATATTCTAAGTTTTTCAGTGCAACTCACTCATATACTATGTACTACACTGTGCGTTTCTTATATTCTAAGTTTTTCAGTGCAACTCACTCATATACTATGTACTACACTGTGCATTTCGTGTAATGCGGGTTTTTCAGTAAATTCTAAGTTTTTCAGTGCAACTCACTCATATACTATGTACTACACAGTGCGTTTCTTATATTCTAAGTTTTTCAGTGCAACTCACTCATATACTATGTACTACACTGTGCGTTTCTTATATTCTACGTTTTTCAGTGCAACTCACTCATATACTATGTACTACACTGTGCGTTTCTTATATTCTAAGTTTTTCAGTGCAAATCACTCATATACTATGTACTACACTGTGCGTTTCTTATATTCTAAGTTTTTCAGTGCAACTCACTCATATACTATGTACTACACTGTGCGTTTCTTATATTCTAAGTTTTTCAGTGCAACTCACTCATATACTATGTACTACACTGTGCGTTTCTTAAATTCTAAGTTTTTCAGTGCAACTCACTCATATACTATGTACTACACTGAGCGTTTCTTATATTCTAAGTTTTTCAGTGCAACTCACTCATATACTATGTACTACACTGTGCGTTTCTTATATTCTAAGTTTTTCAGTGCAACTCACTCATATACTATGTACTACACTGTGCGTTTCTTATATTCTAAGTTTTTCAGTGCAACTCACTCATATACTATGTACTACACTGTCTGTTTCTTAAATTCTAAGTTTTTCAGTGCAACTCACTCATATACTATGTACTACACTGTGCGTTTCTTATATTCTAAGTTTTTCAGTGCAACTCACTCATATACTATGTACTACACTGTGCGTTTCTTATATTCTAAGTTTTTCAGTGCAACTCACTCATATACTATGTACTACACTGTGCGTTTCTTATATTCTAAGTTTTTCAGTGCAACTCACTCATATACTATGTACTACACTGTGCGTTTCTTATATTCTAAGTTTTTCAGTGCAACTCACTCATATACTATGTACTACACTGTGCGTTTCTTATATTCTAAGTTTTTCAGTGCAACTCACTCATATACTATGTACTACACTGTGCGTTTCTTAAATTCTAAGTTTTTCAGTGCAACTCACTCATATACTATGTACTACACTGAGCGTTTCTTATATTCTAAGTTTTTCAGTGCAACTCACTCATATACTATGTACTACACTGTGCGTTTCTTATATTCTAAGTTTTTCAGTGCAACTCACTCATATACTATGTACTACACTGTGCGTTTCTTAAATTCTAAGTTTTTCAGTGCAACTCACTCATATACTATGTACTACACTGAGCGTTTCTTATATTCTAAGTTTTTCAGTGCAACTCACTCATATACTATGTAGTACACTGTGCGTTTCTTATATTCTAAGTTTTTCAGTGCAACTCACTCATATACTATGTACTAAACTGTGCGTTTCTTATATTCTAAGTTTTTCAGTGCAACTCACTCATATACTATGTACTACACTGTGCGTTTCTTATATTCTAAGTTTTTCAGTGCAACTCACTCATATACTATGTACTACACTGTGCATTTCGTGTAATGCGGGTTTTTCAGTAAATTCTAAGTTTTTCAGTGCAACTCACTCATATACTATGTACTACACAGTGCGTTTCTTATATTCTAAGTTTTTCAGTGCAACTCACTCATATACTATGTACTACACTGTGCGTTTCTTATATTCTACGTTTTTCAGTGCAACTCACTCATATACTATGTACTACACTGTGCGTTTCTTATATTCTAAGTTTTTCAGTGCAACTCACTCATATACTATGTACTACACTGTGCGTTTCTTATATTCTAAGTTTTTCAGTGCAACTCACTCATATACTATGTACTACACTGTGCGTTTCTTAAATTCTAAGTTTTTCAGTGCAACTCACTCATATACTATGTACTACACTGAGCGTTTCTTATATTCTAAGTTTTTCAGTGCAACTCACTCATATACTATGTACTACACTGTGCGTTTCTTATATTCTAAGTTTTTCAGTGCAACTCACTCATATACTATGTACTACACTGTGCGTTTCTTAAATTCTAAGTTTTTCAGTGCAACTCACTCATATACTATGTACTACACTGAGCGTTTCTTATATTCTAAGTTTTTCAGTGCAACTCACTCATATACTATGTAGTACACTGTGCGTTTCTTATATTCTAAGTTTTTCAGTGCAACTCACTCATATACTATGTACTAAACTGTGCGTTTCTTATATTCTAAGTTTTTCAGTGCAACTCACTCATATACTATGTACTACACTGTGCGTTTCTTATATTCTAAGTTTTTCAGTGCAACTCACTCATATACTATGTACTACACTGTGCATTTCGTGTAATGCGGGTTTTTCAGTAAATTCTAAGTTTTTCAGTGCAACTCACTCATATACTATGTACTACACAGTGCGTTTCTTATATTCTAAGTTTTTCAGTGCAACTCACTCATATACTATGTACTACACTGTGCGTTTCTTATATTCTACGTTTTTCAGTGCAACTCACTCATATACTATGTACTACACTGTGCGTTTCTTATATTCTAAGTTTTTCAGTGCAAATCACTCATATACTATGTACTACACTGTGCGTTTCTTATATTCTAAGTTTTTCAGTGCAACTCACTCATATACTATGTACTACACTGTGCGTTTCTTATATTCTAAGTTTTTCAGTGCAACTCACTCATATACTATGTACTACACTGTGCGTTTCTTAAATTCTAAGTTTTTCAGTGCAACTCACTCATATACTATGTACTACACTGAGCGTTTCTTATATTCTAAGTTTTTCAGTGCAACTCACTCATATACTATGTACTACACTGTGCGTTTCTTATATTCTAAGTTTTTCAGTGCAACTCACTCATATACTATGTACTACACTGTGCGTTTCTTATATTCTAAGTTTTTCAGTGCAACTCACTCATATACTATGTACTACACTGTCTGTTTCTTAAATTCTAAGTTTTTCAGTGCAACTCACTCATATACTATGTACTACACTGTGCGTTTCTTATATTCTAAGTTTTTCAGTGCAACTCACTCATATACTATGTACTACACTGTGCGTTTCTTATATTCTAAGTTTTTCAGTGCAACTCACTCATATACTATGTACTACACTGTGCGTTTCTTATATTCTAAGTTTTTCAGTGCAACTCACTCATATACTATGTACTACACTGTGCGTTTCTTATATTCTAAGTTTTTCAGTGCAACTCACTCATATACTATGTACTACACTGTGCGTTTCTTATATTCTAAGTTTTTCAGTGCAACTCACTCATATACTATGTACTACACTGTGCGTTTCTTAAATTCTAAGTTTTTCAGTGCAACTCACTCATATACTATGTACTACACTGAGCGTTTCTTATATTCTAAGTTTTTCAGTGCAACTCACTCATATACTATGTACTACACTGTGCGTTTCTTATATTCTAAGTTTTTCAGTGCAACTCACTCATATACTATGTACTACACTGTGCGTTTCTTATATTCTAAGTTTTTCAGTGCAACTCACTCATATACTATGTACTACACTGTGCGTTTCTTATATTCTAAGTTTTTCAGTGCAACTCACTCATATACTATGTACTACACTGTGCATTTCGTGTAATGCGGGTTTTTCAGTAAATTCTAAGTTTTTCAGTGCAACTCACTCATATACTATGTACTACACAGTGCGTTTCTTATATTCTAAGTTTTTCAGTGCAACTCACTCATATACTATGTACTACACTGTGCGTTTCTTATATTCTAAGTTTTTCAGTGCAACTCACTCATATACTATGTACTACACTGTCTGTTTCTTAAATTCTAAGTTTTTCAGTGCAACTCACTCATATACTATGTACTACACTGAGCGTTTCTTATATTCTAAGTTTTTCAGTGCAACTCACTCATATACTATGTACTACACTGTGCGTTTCTTATATTCTAAGTTTTTCAGTGCAACTCACTCATATACTATGTACTACACTGTGCGTTTCTTATATTCTAAGTTTTTCAGTGCAACTCACTCATATACTATGTACTACACTGTGCGTTTCTTATATTCTAAGTTTTTCAGTGCAACTCACTCATATACTATGTACTACACTGTGCATTTCGTGTAATGCGGGTTTTTCAGTAAATTCTAAGTTTTTCAGTGCAACTCACTCATATACTATGTACTACACTGTGCGTTTCTTATATTCTAAGTTTTTCAGTGCAACTCACTCATATACTATGTACTACACTGTGCGTTTCTTATATTCTAAGTTTTTCAGTGCAACTCACTCATATACTATGTACTACACTGTGCGTTTCTTATATTCTAAGTTTTTCAGTGCAACTCAATCATATACTATGTACTACACTGTGCGTTTCTTATATTCTAAGTTTTTCAGTGCAACTCACTCATATACTATGTACTACACTGGCGTTTCTTATATTCTAAGTTTTTCAGTGCAACTCACTCATATACTATGTACTACACTGTGCGTTTCTTATATTCTAAGTTTTTCAGTGCAACTCACTCATATACTATGTACTACACTGTGCGTTTCTTATATTCTAAGTTTTTGAGTGCAACTCACTCATATACTATGTACTACACTGTGCGTTTCTTATATTCTAAGTTTTTCAGTGCAACTCACTCATATACTATGTACTACACTGTGCGTTTCTTATATTCTAAGTTTTTCAGTGCAACTCACTCATATACTATGTACTACACTGTGCGTTTCTTATATTCTAAGTTTTTCAGTGCAACTCACTCATATACTATGTACTACACTGTGCGTTTCTTAAATTCTAAGTTTTTCAGTGCAACTCACTCATATACTATGTACTACACTGAGCGTTTCTTATGTTCTAAGTTTTTCATGCAACTCACTCATATACTATGTACTACACTGTGCGTTTCTTATATTCTAAGTTTTTCAGTGCAACTCACTCATATACTATGTACTACACTGTGCGTTTCTTATATTCTAAGTTTTTCAGTGCAACTCACTCATATACTATGTACTACACTGTGCGTTTCTTATATTCTAAGTTTTTCAGTGCAACTCACTCATATACTATGTACTACACTGTGCATTTCGTGTAATGCGGGTTTTTCAGTAAATTCTAAGTTTTTCAGTGCAACTCACTCATATACTATGTACTACACAGTGCGTTTCTTATATTCTAAGTTTTTCAGTGCAACTCACTCATATACTATGTACTACACTGTGCGTTTCTTATATTCTAAGTTTTTCAGTGCAACTCACTCATATACTATGTGCTACACTGTCTGTTTCTTAAATTCTAAGTTTTTCAGTGCAACTCACTCATATACTATGTACTACACTGAGCGTTTCTTATATTCTAAGTTTTTCAGTGCAACTCACTCATATACTATGTACTACACTGTGCGTTTCTTATATTCTAAGTTTTTCAGTGCAACTCACTCATATACTATGTACTACACTGTGCGTTTCTTATATTCTAAGTTTTTCAGTGCAACTCACTCATATACTATGTACTACACTGTGCGTTTCTTATATTCTAAGTTTTTCAGTGCAACTCACTCATATACTATGTACTACACTGTGCATTTCGTGTAATGCGGGTTTTTCAGTAAATTCTAAGTTTTTCAGTGCAACTCACTCATATACTATGTACTACACTGTGCGTTTCTTATATTCTAAGTTTTTCAGTGCAACTCACTCATATACTATGTACTACACTGTGCGTTTCTTATATTCTAAGTTTTTCAGTGCAACTCACTCATATACTATGTACTACACTGTGCGTTTCTTATATTCTAAGTTTTTCAGTGCAACTCAATCATATACTATGTACTACACTGTGCGTTTCTTATATTCTAAGTTTTTCAGTGCAACTCACTCATATACTATGTACTACACTGGCGTTTCTTATATTCTAAGTTTTTCAGTGCAACTCACTCATATACTATGTACTACACTGTGCGTTTCTTATATTCTAAGTTTTTCAGTGCAACTCACTCATATACTATGTACTACACTGTGCATTTCGTGTAATGCGGGTTTTTCAGTAAATTCTAAGTTTTTCAGTGCAACTCACTCATATACTATGTACTACACTGTGCGTTTCTTATATTCTAAGTTTTTCAGTGCAACTCACTCATATACTATGTACTACACTGTGCGTTTCTTATATTCTAAGATTTTCAGTGCAACTCACTCAAATACTATGTACTACACTGGCGTTTCTTATATTCTAAGTTTTTCAGTGCAACTCACTCATATACTATGTACTACACTGTGCATTTCGTGTAATGCGGGTTTTTCAGTAAATTCTAAGTTTTTCAGTGCAACTCACTCATATACTATGTACTACACTGTGCGTTTCTTATATTCTAAGTTTTTCAGTGCAACTCACTCATATACTATGTACTACACTGTGCGTTTCTTATATTCTAAGTTTTTCAGTGCAACTCACTCATATACTATGTACTACACTGTCTGTTTCTTAAATTCTAAGTTTTTCAGTGCAACTCACTCATATACTATGTACTACACTGAGCGTTTCTTATATTCTAAGTTTTTCAGTGCAACTCACTCATATACTATGTACTACACTGTGCGTTTCTTATATTCTAAGTTTTTCAGTGCAACTCACTCATATACTATGTACTACACTGTGCGTTTCTTATATTCTAAGTTTTTCAGTGCAACTCACTCATATACTATGTACTACACTGTGCGTTTCTTATATTCTAAGTTTTTCAGTGCAACTCACTCATATACTAAGTACTACACTGTGCGTTTCTTATATTCTAAGTTTTTCAGTGCAACTCACTCATATACTATGTACTACACTGTGCATTTCGTGTAATGCGGGTTTTTCAGTAAATTCTAAGTTTTTGAGTGCAACTCACTCATATACTATGTACTACACTGTGCGTTTCTTATATTCTAGTTTTTCAGTGCAACTCACTCATATACTATGTACTACACTGTGCGTTTCTTATATTCTAAGTTTTTCAGTGCAACTCACTCATATACTATGTACTACACTGTGCGTTTCTTATATTCTAAGTTTTTCAGTGCAACTCACTCATATACTATGTACTACACTGTGCATTTCGTGTAATGCGGGTTTTTCAATAACTTCTAAGTTTTTCAGTGCAACTCACTCATATACTATGTACTACACTGTGCGTTTCTTATATTCTAAGTTTTTCAGTGCAACTCACTCATATACTATGTACTACACTGTGCGTTTCTTATATTCTAAGTTTTTCAGTGCAACTCACTCATATACTATGTACTACACTGTGCGTTTCTTATATTCTAAGTTTTTCAGTGCAACTCACTCATATACTATGTACTACACTGTGCGTTTCTTATATTCTAAGTTTTTCAGTGCAACTCACTCATATACTATGTACTACACTGTGCGTTTCTTATATTCTAAGTTTTTCAGTGCAACTCACTCATATACTATGTACTACACTGTGCGTTTCTTATATTCTAAGTTTTTCAGTGCAACTCACTCATATACTATGTACTACACTGTGCGTTTCTTATATTCTAAGTTTTTCAGGGCAACTCACTCATATACTATGTACTACACTGTCTGTTTCTTAAATTCTAAGTTTTTCAGTGCAACTCACTCATATACTATGTACTACACTGAGCGTTTCTTATATTCTAAGTTTTTCAGTGCAACTCACTCATATACTATGTACTACACTGTGCGTTTCTTATATTCTAAGTTTTTCAGTGCAACTCACTCATATACTATGTACTACACTGTGCGTTTCTTATATTCTACGTTTTTCAGTGCAACTCACTCATATACTATGTACTACACTGTGCGTTTCTTATATTCTAAGTTTTTCAGTGCAACTCACTCATATACTATGTACTACACTGTGCATTTCGTGTAATGCGGGTTTTTCAGTAAATTCTAAGTTTTTCAGTGCAACTCACTCATATACTATGTACTACACTGTGCGTTTCTTATATTCTAAGTTTTTCAGTGCAACTCACTCATATACTATGTACTACACTGTGCGTTTCTTATATTCTAAGTTTTTCAGTGCAACTCACTCATATACTATGTACTACACTGGCGTTTCTTATATTCTAAGTTTTTCAGTGCAACTCACTCATATACTATGTACTACACTGTGCGTTTCTTATATTCTAAGTTTTTCAGTGCAACTCACTCATATACTATGTACTACACTGTGCATTTCGTGTAATGCGGGTTTTTCAGTAAATTCTAAGTTTTTCAGTGAAACTCACTCATATACTATGTACTACACTGTGCGTTTCTTATATTCTAAGTTTTTCAGTGCAACTCACTCATATACTATGTACTACACTGTGCGTTTCTTATATTCTAAGATTTTCAGTGCAACTCACTCATATACTATGTACTACACTGGCGTTTCTTATATTCTAAGTTTTTCAGTGCAACTCACTCATATACTATGTACTACACTGTGCATTTCGTGTAATGCGGGTTTTTCAGTAAATTCTAAGTTTTTCAGTGCAACTCACTCATATACTATGTACTACACTGTGCGTTTCTTATATTCTAAGTTTTTCAGTGCAACTCACTCATATACTATGTACTACACTGTGCGTTTCTTATATTCTAAGTTTTTCAGTGCAACTCACTCATATACTATGTACTACACTGTCTGTTTCTTAAATTCTAAGTTTTTCAGTGCAACTCACTCATATACTATGTACTACACTGAGCGTTTCTTATATTCTAAGTTTTTCAGTGCAACTCACTCATATACTATGTACTACACTGTGCATTTCGTGTAATGCGGGTTTTTCAGTAAATTCTAAGTTTTTGAGTGCAACTCACTCATATACTATGTACTACACTGTGCGTTTCTTATATTCTAGTTTTTCAGTGCAACTCACTCATATACTATGTACTACACTGTGCGTTTCTTATATTCTAAGTTTTTCAGTGCAACTCACTCATATACTATGTACTACACTGTGCGTTTCTTATATTCTAAGTTTTTCAGTGCAACTCACTCATATACTATGTACTACACTGTGCATTTCGTGTAATGCGGGTTTTTCAGTAAATTCTAAGTTTTTCAGTGCAACTCACTCATATACTATGTACTACACAGTGCGTTTCTTATATTCTAAGTTTTTCAGTGCAACTCACTCATATACTATGTACTACACTGTGCGTTTCTTATATTCTAAGTTTTTCAGTGCAACTCACGCATATACTATGTACTACACTGTCTGTTTCTTAAATTCTAAGTTTTTCAGTGCAACTCACTCATATACTATGTACTACACTGAGCGTTTCTTATATTCTAAGTTTTTCAGTGCAACTCACTCATATACTATGTACTACACTGTGCGTTTCTTATATTCTAAGTTTTTCAGTGCAACTCACTCATATACTATGTACTACACTGTGCGTTTCTTATATTCTAAGTTTTTCAGTGCAACTCACTCATATACTATGTACTACACTGTGCGTTTCTTATATTCTAAGTTTTTCAGTGCAACTCACTCATATACTATGTACTACACTGTGCATTTCGTGTAATGCGGGTTTTTCAGTAAATTCTAAGTTTTTCAGTGCAACTCACTCATATACTATGTACTACACTGTGCGTTTCTTATATTCTAAGTTTTTCAGTGCAACTCACTCATATACTATGTACTACACTGTGCGTTTCTTATATTCTAAGTTTTTCAGTGCAACTCACTCATATACTATGTACTACACTGTGCGTTTCTTATATTCTAAGTTTTTCAGTGCAACTCAATCATATACTATGTACTACACTGTGCGTTTCTTATATTCTAAGTTTTTCAGTGCAACTCACTCATATACTATGTACTACACTGGCGTTTCTTATATTCTAAGTTTTTCAGTGCAACTCACTCATATACTATGTACTACACTGTGCGTTTCTTATATTCTAAGTTTTTCAGTGCAACTCACTCATATACTATGTACTACACTGTGCATTTCGTGTAATGCGGGTTTTTCAGTAAATTCTAAGTTTTTCAGTGCAACTCACTCATATACTATGTACTACACTGTGCGTTTCTTATATTCTAAGTTTTTCAGTGCAACTCACTCATATACTATGTACTACACTGTGCGTTTCTTATATTCTAAGATTTTCAGTGCAACTCACTCAAATACTATGTACTACACTGGCGTTTCTTATATTCTAAGTTTTTCAGTGCAACTCACTCATATACTATGTACTACACTGTGCATTTCGTGTAATGCGGGTTTTTCAGTAAATTCTAAGTTTTTCAGTGCAACTCACTCATATACTATGTACTACACTGTGCGTTTCTTATATTCTAAGTTTTTCAGTGCAACTCACTCATATACTATGTACTACACTGTGCGTTTCTTATATTCTAAGTTTTTCAGTGCAACTCACTCATATACTATGTACTACACTGTCTGTTTCTTAAATTCTAAGTTTTTCAGTGCAACTCACTCATATACTATGTACTACACTGAGCGTTTCTTATATTCTAAGTTTTTCAGTGCAACTCACTCATATACTATGTACTACACTGTGCGTTTCTTATATTCTAAGTTTTTCAGTGCAACTCACTCATATACTATGTACTACACTGTGCGTTTCTTATATTCTAAGTTTTTCAGTGCAACTCACTCATATACTATGTACTACACTGTGCGTTTCTTATATTCTAAGTTTTTCAGTGCAACTCACTCATATACTAAGTACTACACTGTGCGTTTCTTATATTCTAAGTTTTTCAGTGCAACTCACTCATATACTATGTACTACACTGTGCATTTCGTGTAATGCGGGTTTTTCAGTAAATTCTAAGTTTTTGAGTGCAACTCACTCATATACTATGTACTACACTGTGCGTTTCTTATATTCTAGTTTTTCAGTGCAACTCACTCATATACTATGTACTACACTGTGCGTTTCTTATATTCTAAGTTTTTCAGTGCAACTCACTCATATACTATGTACTACACTGTGCGTTTCTTATATTCTAAGTTTTTCAGTGCAACTCACTCATATACTATGTACTACACTGTGCATTTCGTGTAATGCGGGTTTTTCAATAACTTCTAAGTTTTTCAGTGCAACTCACTCATATACTATGTACTACACTGTGCGTTTCTTATATTCTAAGTTTTTCAGTGCAACTCACTCATATACTATGTACTACACTGTGCGTTTCTTATATTCTAAGTTTTTCAGTGCAACTCACTCATATACTATGTACTACACTGTGCGTTTCTTATATTCTAAGTTTTTCAGTGCAACTCACTCATATACTATGTACTACACTGTGCGTTTCTTATATTCTAAGTTTTTCAGTGCAACTCACTCATATACTATGTACTACACTGTGCGTTTCTTATATTCTAAGTTTTTCAGGGCAACTCACTCATATACTATGTACTACACTGTCTGTTTCTTAAATTCTAAGTTTTTCAGTGCAACTCACTCATATACTATGTACTACACTGAGCGTTTCTTATATTCTAAGTTTTTCAGTGCAACTCACTCATATACTATGTACTACACTGTGCGTTTCTTATATTCTAAGTTTTTCAGTGCAACTCACTCATATACTATGTACTACACTGTGCGTTTCTTATATTCTACGTTTTTCAGTGCAACTCACTCATATACTATGTACTACACTGTGCGTTTCTTATATTCTAAGTTTTTCAGTGCAACTCACTCATATACTATGTACTACACTGTGCATTTCGTGTAATGCGGGTTTTTCAGTAAATTCTAAGTTTTTCAGTGCAACTCACTCATATACTATGTACTACACTGTGCGTTTCTTATATTCTAAGTTTTTCAGTGCAACTCACTCATATACTATGTACTACACTGTGCGTTTCTTATATTCTAAGTTTTTCAGTGCAACTCACTCATATACTATGTACTACACTGTGCGTTTCTTATATTCTAAGTTTTTCAGTGCAACTCAATCATATACTATGTACTACACTGTGCGTTTCTTATATTCTAAGTTTTTCAGTGCAACTCACTCATATACTATGTACTACACTGGCGTTTCTTATATTCTAAGTTTTTCAGTGCAACTCACTCATATACTATGTACTACACTGTGCGTTTCTTATATTCTAAGTTTTTCAGTGCAACTCACTCATATACTATGTACTACACTGTGCATTTCGTGTAATGCGGGTTTTTCAGTAAATTCTAAGTTTTTCAGTGAAACTCACTCATATACTATGTACTACACTGTGCGTTTCTTATATTCTAAGTTTTTCAGTGCAACTCACTCATATACTATGTACTACACTGTGCGTTTCTTATATTCTAAGATTTTCAGTGCAACTCACTCATATACTATGTACTACACTGGCGTTTCTTATATTCTAAGTTTTTCAGTGCAACTCACTCATATACTATGTACTACACTGTGCATTTCGTGTAATGCGGGTTTTTCAGTAAATTCTAAGTTTTTCAGTGCAACTCACTCATATACTATGTACTACACTGTGCGTTTCTTATATTCTAAGTTTTTCAGTGCAACTCACTCATATACTATGTACTACACTGTGCGTTTCTTATATTCTAAGTTTTTCAGTGCAACTCACTCATATACTATGTACTACACTGTCTGTTTCTTAAATTCTAAGTTTTTCAGTGCAACTCACTCATATACTATGTACTACACTGAGCGTTTCTTATATTCTAAGTTTTTCAGTGCAACTCACTCATATACTATGTACTACACTGTGCATTTCGTGTAATGCGGGTTTTTCAGTAAATTCTAAGTTTTTGAGTGCAACTCACTCATATACTATGTACTACACTGTGCGTTTCTTATATTCTAGTTTTTCAGTGCAACTCACTCATATACTATGTACTACACTGTGCGTTTCTTATATTCTAAGTTTTTCAGTGCAACTCACTCATATACTATGTACTACACTGTGCGTTTCTTATATTCTAAGTTTTTCAGTGCAACTCACTCATATACTATGTACTACACTGTGCATTTCGTGTAATGCGGGTTTTTCAATAAATTCTAAGTTTTTCAGTGCAACTCACTCATATACTATGTACTACACTGTGCGTTTCTTATATTCTAAGTTTTTCAGTGCAACTCACTCATATACTATGTACTACACTGTGCGTTTCTTATATTCTAAGTTTTTCAGTGCAACTCACTCATATACTATGTACTACACTGTGCGTTTCTTATATTCTAAGTTTTTCAGTGCAACTCACTCATATACTATGTACTACACTGTGCGTTTCTTATATTCTAAGTTTTTCAGTGCAACTCACTCATATACTATGTACTACACTGTGCGTTTCTTATATTCTAAGTTTTTCAGGGCAACTCACTCATATACAATGTACTACACTGTGCGTTTCTTATATTCTAAGTTTTTCAGTGCAACTCACTCATATACTATGTACTACACTGTGCGTTTCTTATATTCTAAGTTTTTCAGTGCAACTCACTCATATACTATGTACTACACTGTGCATTTCGTGTAATGCGGGTTTTTCAGTAAATTCTAAGTTTTTCAGTGCAACTCACTCATATACTATGTACTACACTGTGCGTTTCTTATATTCTAAGTTTTTCAGTGCAACTCACTCATATACTATGTACTACACTGTGCGTTTCTTATATTCTAAGTTTTTCAGTGCAACTCATTCATATACTATGTACTACACTGTGCGTTTCTTATATTCTAAGTTTTTCAGTGCAACTCACTCATATACTATGTACTACACTGTGCGTTTCTTATATTCTAAGTTTTTCAGTGCAACTCACTCATATACTATGTACTACACTGAGCGTTTCTTATATTCTAAGTTTTTCAGTGCAACTCACTCATATACTATGTAGTACACTGTGCGTTTCTTATATTCTAAGTTTTTCAGTGCAACTCACTCATATACTATGTACTACACTGTGCGTTTCTTATATTCTAAGTTTTTCAGTGCAACTCACTCATATACTATGTACTACACTGTGCGTTTCTTATATTCTAAGTTTTTCAGTGCAACTCACTCATATACTATGTACTACACTGTGCATTTCGTGTAATGCGGGTTTTTCAGTAAATTCTAAGTTTTTCAGTGCAACTCACTCATATACTATGTACTACACAGTGCGTTTCTTATATTCTAAGTTTTTCAGTGCAACTCACTCATATACTATGTACTACACTGTGCGTTTCTTATATTCTAAGTTTTTCAGTGCAACTCACTCATATACTATGTACTACACTGGGCGTTTCTTATATTCTAAGTTTTTCAGTGCAAATCACTCATATACTATGTACTACACTGTGCGTTTCTTATATTCTAAGTTTTTCAGTGCAACTCACTCATATACTATGTACTACACTGTGCGTTTCTTATATTCTAAGTTTTTCAGTGCAACTCACTCATATACTATGTACTACACTGTGCGTTTCTTATATTCTAAGTTTTTCAGTGCAACTCACTCATATACTATGTACTACACTGTGCGTTTCTTATATTCTAAGTTTTTCAGTGCAACTCACTCATATACTATGTACTACACTGTGCATTTCGTGTAATGCGGGTTTTTCAGTAAATTCTAAGTTTTTGAGTGCAACTCACTCATATACTATGTACTACACTGTGCGTTTCTTATATTCTAGTTTTTCAGTGCAACTCACTCATATACTATGTACTACACTGTGCGTTTCTTATATTCTAAGTTTTTCAGTGCAACTCACTCATATACTATGTACTACACTGTGCGTTTCTTATATTCTAAGTTTTTCAGTGCAACTCACTCATATACTATGTACTACACTGTGCGTTTCTTATATTCTAAGTTTTTCAGTGCAACTCACTCATATACTATGTACTACACTGTGCGTTTCTTATATTCTAAGTTTTTCAGTGCAACTCACTCATATACTATGTACTACACTGTGCGTTTCTTATATTCTAAGTTTTTCAGTGCAACTCACTCATATACTATGTACTACACTGTGCGTTTCTTATATTCTAAGTTTTTCAGGGCAACTCACTCATATACTATGTACTACACTGTGCGTTTCTTATATTCTAAGTTTTTCAGTGCAACTCACTCATATACTATTTTACTACACTGTGCGTTTCTTATATTCTAAGTTTTTCAGTGCAACTCACTCATATACTATGTACTACACTGTGCATTTCGTGTAATGCGGGTTTTTCAGTAAATTCTAAGTTTTTCAGTGCAACTCACTCATATACTATGTACTACACTGTGCGTTTCTTATATTCTAAGTTTTTCAGTGCAACTCACTCATATACTATGTACTACACTGTGCGATTCTTATATTCTAAGTTTTTCAGTGCAACTCATTCATATACTATGTACTACACTGTGCGTTTCTTATATTCTAAGTTTTTCAGTGCAACTCACTCATATACTATGTACTACACTGTGCGTTTCTTATATTCTAAGTTTTTCATTGCAACTCACTCATATACTATGTACTACACTGAGCGTTTCTTATATTCTAAGTTTTTCAGTGCAACTCACTCATATACTATGTAGTACACTGTGCGTTTCTTATATTCTAAGTTTTTCAGTGCAACTCACTCATATACTATGTACTACACTGTGCGTTTCTTATATTCTAAGTTTTTCAGTGCAACTCACTCATATACTATGTACTACACTGTGCGTTTCTTATATTCTATGTTTTTCAGTGCAACTCACTCATATACTATGTACTACACTGTGCATTTCGTGTAATGCGGGTTTTTCAGTAAATTCTAAGTTTTTCAGTGCAACTCACTCATATACTATGTACTACACAGTGCGTTTCTTATATTCTAAGTTTTTCAGTGCAACTCACTCATATACTATGTACTACACTATGCGTTTCTTATATTCTAAGTTTTTCAGTGCAACTCACTCATATACTATGTACTACACTGGGCGTTTCTTATATTCTAAGTTTTTCAGTGCAAATCACTCATATACTATGTACTACACTGTGCGTTTCTTATATTCTAAGTTTTTCAGTGCAACTCACTCATATACTATGTACTACACTGTGCGTTTCTTATATTCTAAGTTTTTCAGTGCAACTCACTCATATACTATGTACTACACTGTGCGTTTCTTAAATTCTAAGTTTTTCAGTGCAACTCACTCATATACTATGTACTACACTGAGCGTTTCTTATATTCTAAGTTTTTCAGTGCAACTCACTCATATACTATGTACTACACTGTGCGTTTCTTATATTCTAAGTTTTTCAGTGCAACTCACTCATATACTATGTACTACACTGTGCGTTTCTTATATTCTAAGTTTTTCAGTGCAACTCACTCATATACTATGTACTACACTGTCTGTTTCTTAAATTCTAAGTTTTTCAGTGCAACTCACTCATATACTATGTACTACACTGTGCGTTTCTTATATTCTAAGTTTTTCAGTGCAACTCACTCATATACTATGTACTACACTGTGCGTTTCTTATATTCTAAGTTTTTGAGTGCAACTCACTCATATACTATGTACTACACTGTGCGTTTCTTATATTCTAAGTTTTTCAGTGCAACTCACTCATATACTATGTACTACACTGTGCGTTTCTTATATTCTAAGTTTTTCAGTGCAACTCACTCATATACTATGTACTACACTGTGCGTTTCTTATATTCTAAGTTTTTCAGTGCAACTCACTCATATACTATGTACTACACTGTGCGTTTCTTAAATTCTAAGTTTTTCAGTGCAACTCACTCATATACTATGTACTACACTGAGCGTTTCTTATATTCTAAGTTTTTCAGTGCAACTCACTCATATACTATGTACTACACTGTGCGTTTCTTATATTCTAAGTTTTTCAGTGCAACTCACTCATATACTATGTACTACTACACTGTGCGTTTCTTATATTCTAAGTTTTTCAGTGCAACTCACTCATATACTATGTACTACACTGTGCGTTTCTTATATTCTAAGTTTTTCAGTGCAACTCACTCATATACTATGTACTACACTGTGCATTTCGTGTAATGCGGGTTTTTCAGTAAATTCTAAGTTATTCAGTGCAACTCACTCATATACTATGTACTACACAGTGCGTTTCTTATATTCTAAGTTTTTCAGTGCAACTCACTCATATACTATGTACTACACTGTGCGTTTCTTATATTCTAAGTTTTTCAGTGCAACTCACTCATATACTATGTACTACACTGTCTGTTTCTTAAATTCTAAGTTTTTCAGTGCAACTCACTCATATACTATGTACTACACTGAGCGTTTCTTATATTCTAAGTTTTTCAGTGCAACTCACTCATATACTATGTACTACACTGTGCGTTTCTTATATTCTAAGTTTTTCAGTGCAACTCACTCATATACTATGTACTACACTGTGCGTTTCTTATATTCTAAGTTTTTCAGTGCAACTCACTCATATACTATGTACTACACTGTGCGTTTCTTATATTCTAAGTTTTTCAGTGCAACTCACTCATATACTATGTACTACACTGTGCATTTCGTGTAATGCGGGTTTTTCAGTAAATTCTAAGTTTTTCAGTGCAACTCACTCATATACTATGTACTACACTGTGCGTTTCTTATATTCTAAGTTTTTCAGTGCAACTCACTCATATACTATGTACTACACTGTGCGTTTCTTATATTCTAAGTTTTTCAGTGCAACTCACTCATATACTATGTACTACAATGTGCGTTTCTTATATTCTAAGTTTTTCAGTGCAACTCAATCATATACTATGTACTACACTGTGCGTTTCTTATATTCTAAGTTTTTCAGTGCAACTCACTCATATACTATGTACTACACTGGCGTTTCTTATATTCTAAGTTTTTCAGTGCAACTAACTCATATACTATGTACTACACTGTGCGTTTCTTATATTCTAAGTTTTTCAGTGCAACTCACTCATATACTATGTACTACACTGTGCATTTCGTGTAATGCGGGTTTTTCAGTAAATTCTAAGTTTTTCAGTGCAACTCACTCATATACTATGTACTACACTGTGCGTTTCTTATATTCTAAGTTTTTCAGTGCAACTCACTCATATACTATGTACTACACTGTGCGTTTCTTATATTCTAAGATTTTCAGTGCAACTCACTCATATACTATGTACTACACTGGCGTTTCTTATATTCTAAGTTTTTCAGTGCAACTCACTCATATACTATGTACTACACTGTGCATTTCGTGTAATGCGGGTTTTTCAGTAAATTCTAAGTTTTTCAGTGCAACTCACTCATATACTATGTACTACACTGTGCGTTTCTTATATTCTAAGTTTTTCAGTGCAACTCACTCATATACTATGTACTACACTGTGCGTTTCTTATATTCTAAGTTTTTCAGTGCAACTCACTCATATACTATGTACTACACTGTCTGTTTCTTAAATTCTAAGTTTTTCAGTGCAACTCACTCATATACTATGTACTACACTGAGCGTTTCTTATATACTAAGTTTTTCAGTGCAACTCACTCATATACTATGTACTACACTGTGCGTCTCTTATATTCTAAGTTTTTCAGTGCAACTCACTCATATACTATGTAATACACTGTGCATTTCGTGTAATGCGGGTTTTTCAGTAAATTCTAAGTTTTTCAGTGCAACTCACTCATATACTATGTACTACACTGTGCGTTTCTTATATTCTAAGTTTTTCAGTGCAACTCACTCATATACTATGTACTACACTGTGCGTTTCTTATATTCTAAGTTTTTGAGTGCAACTCACTCATATACTATGTACTACACTGTGCGTTTCTTATATTCTAAGTTTTTGAGTGCAACTCACTCATATACTATGTACTACACTGTGCGTTTCTTATATTCTAAGTTTTTCAGTGCAACTCACTCATATACTATGTACTACACTGTGCGTTTCTTATATTCTAAGTTTTTCAGTGCAACTCACTCATATACTATGTACTACACTGTGCATTTCGTGTAATGCGGGTTTTTCAGTAAATTCTAAGTTTTTGAGTGCAACTCACTCATATACTATGTACTACACTGTGCGTTTCTTATATTCTAAGTTTTTCAGTGCAACTCACTCATATACTATGTACTACACTGTGCATTTCGTGTAATGCGGGTTTTTCAGTAAATTCTAAGTTTTTCAGTGCAACTCAGTCATATACTATGTACTACACTGTGCGTTTCTTATATTCTAAGTTTTTCAGTGCAAATCACTCATATACTATGTACTACACTGTGCGTTTCTTATATTCTAAGTTTTTCAGTGCAACTCACTCATATACTATGTACTACACTGTGCGTTTCTTATATTCTAAGTTTTTCAGTGCAACTCACTCATATACTATGTACTTCACTGTGCGTTTCTTATATTCTAAGTTTTTCAGTGCAACTCACTCATATACTATATACTACACTGTGCGTTTCTTATATTCTAAGTTTTTCAGTGCAACTCACTCATATACTATGTACTACACTGTGCATTTCGTGTAATGCCGGTTTTTCAGTAAATTCTAAGTTTTTCAGTGCAACTCACTCATATACTATGTACTACACTGTGCGTTTCTTATATTCTAAGTTTTTCAGTGCAACTCACTCATATACTATGTACTACACTGTGCGTTTCTTATATTCTAAGTTTTTCAGTGCAACTCACTCATATACTATGTACTACACTGTGCATTTCGTGTAATGCGGGTTTTTCAGTAAATTCTAAGTTTTTCAGTGCAACTCACTCATATACTATGTACTACACTGTGCGTTTCTTATATTCTAAGTTTTTCAGTGCAACTCACTCATATACTATGTACTACACTGTGCGTTTCTTATATTCTAAGTTTTTCAGTGCAACTCACTCATATACTATGTACTACACTGTGCGTTTCTTATATTCTAAGTTTTTCAGTGCAACTCACTCATATACGATGTACTACACTGTGCATTTCGTGTAATGCGTGTTTTTCAGTAAATTCTACGTTTTTCAGTGCAACTCACTCATATACTATGTACTACACTGTCCGTTTCTTATATTCTAAGTTTTTCAGTTCAACTCACTCATATACTATGTACTACACTGTGCGTTTCTTATATTCTAAGTTTTTGAGTGCAACTCACTCATATACTATGTACTACACTGTGCGTTTCTTATATTCTAAGTTTTTCAGTTCAACTCACTCATATACTATGTACTACACTGTGCGTTTCTTATATTCTAAGTTTTTCAGTGCAACTCACTCATATACTATGTACTACACTGTGCGTTTCTTATATTCTAAGTTTTTTAGTGCAACTCACTCATATACTATGTACTACACTGTGCGTTTCTTATATTCTAAGTTTTTCAGTGCAACTCACTCATATACTATGTAATACACTGTGCGTTTCTTATATTCTAAGTTTTTCAGTGCAACTCACTCATATACTATGTACTACACTGTGCATTTCGTGTAATGCGGGTTTTTCAGTAAATTCTAAGTTTTTCAGTGCAACTCACTCATATACTATGTACTACACTGTGCGTTTCTTATATTCTAAGTTTTTCAGTGCCACTCACTCATATACTATGTACTACACTGTGCGTTTCTTATATTCTAAGTTTTTCAGTGCAACTCATTCATATACTATGTACTACACTGTGCGTTTCTTATATTCTAAGTTTTTCAGTGCAACTCACTCATATACTATGTACTACACTGTGCGTTTCTTATATTCTAAGTTTTTCAGTGCAACTCACTCATATACTATGTACTACACTGTGCGTTTCTTATATTCTAAGTTTTTCAGTGCAACTCACTCATATACTATGTACTACACTGTGCGTTTCTTATATTCTAAGTTTTTCAGTGCAACTCACTCATATACTATGTACTACACTGTGCGTTTCTTATATTCTAAGTTTTTCAGTGCAACTCACTCATATACTATGTACTACACTGTGCGTTTCTTATATTCTAAGTTTTTCAAGGCAACTCACTCATATACTATGTACTACACTGTGCGTTTCTTATATTCTAAGTTTTTCAGTGCAACTCACTCATATACTATGTACTACACTGTGCGTTTCTTATATTCTAAGTTTTTCAGTGCAACTCACTCATATACTATGTACTACACTGTGCGTTTCTTATATTCTAAGTTTTTCAGTGCAACTCACTCATATACTATGTACTACACTGTGCGTTTCTTATATTCTAAGTTTTTCAGTGCAACTCACTCATATACTATGTACTACACTGTGCGTTTCTTATATTCTAAGTTTTTGAGTGCAACTCACTCATATACTATGTACTACACTGTGCGTTTCTTATATTCTAAGTTTTTGAGTGCAACTCACTCATATACTATGTACTACACTGTGCGTTTCTTATATTCTAAGTTTTTCAGTGCAACTCACTCATATACTATGTACTACACTGTGCGTTTCTTATATTCTAAGTTTTTCAGTGCAACTCACTCATATACTATGTACTACACTGTGCGTTTCTTATATTCTAAGTTTTTCAGTGCAACTCACTCATATACTATGTACTACACTGTGCGTTTCTTATATTCTAAGTTTTTCAGTGCAACTCACTCATATACTATGTACTACACTGTGCGTTTCTTATATTCTAAGTTTTTGAGTGCAACTCACTCATATACTATGTACTACACTGTGCGTTTCTTATATTCTAAGTTTTTCAGTGCAACTCACTCATATACTATGTACTACACTGTGCGTTTCTTATATTCTAAGTTTTTCAGTGCAACTCACTCATATACTATGTACTACACTGTGCGTTTCTTATATTCTAAGTTTTTCAGTGCAACTCACTCATATACTATGTACTACACTGTGCGTTTCTTATATTCTAAGTTTTTCAGTGCAACTCACTCATATACTATGTACTACACTGTGCGTTTCTTATATTCTAAGTTTTTCAGTGCAACTCACTCATATACTATGTACTACAATGTGCGTTTCTTATATTCTAAGTTTTTCAGTGCAACTCACTCATATACGATGTAATACAATGTGCGTTTCTTATATTCTAAGTTTTTCAGTGCAACTCACTCATATATGATGTACTACACTTTGCGTTTCTTATATTCTAAGTTTTTCAGTGCAACTCACTCATATACTATGTACTACACTGTGCGTTTCTTATATTCTAAGTTTTTCAGTGCAACTCACTCATATACTATGTACTACACTGTCCGTTTCTTAAATTCTAAGTTTTTCAGTGCAACTCACTCATATACTATTTACTACACTGAGCGTTTCTTATATTCTAAGTTTTTCAGTGCAACTCACTCATATACTATGTACTACACTGTGCGTTTCTTATATTCTAAGTTTTTCAGTGCAACTCAGTCATATACTATGTACTACACTGTGCGTTTCTTATATTCTAAGTTTTTCAGTGCAACTCACTCATATACTATGTACTACACTGTGCGTTTCTTATATTCTAAGTTTTTCAGTGCAACTCACTCATATACTATGTACTACACTGTGCATTTCGTGTAATGCGGGTTTTTCAGTAAATTCTAAGTTTTTCAGTGCAACTCACTCATATACTATGTACTACACTGTGCGTTTCTTATATTCTAAGTTTTTCAGTGCAACTCACTCATATACTATGTACTACACTGTGCGTTTCTTATATTCTAAGTTTTTCAGTGCAACTCACTCATATACTATGTACTACACTGTGCGTTTCTTATATTCTAAGTTTTTCAGTGCAACTCACTCATATACTATGTACTACACTGTGCGTTTCTTATATTCTAAGTTTTTCAGTGCAACTCACTCATATACTATGTACTACACTGTGCGTTTCTTATATTCTAAGTTTTTCAGTGCAACTCACTCATATACTATGTACTACACTGTGCATTTCGTGTAATGCGGGTTTTTCAGTAAATTCTAAATTTTTGAGTGCAACTCACTCATATACTATGTACTACACTGTGCGTTTCTTATATTCTAAGTTTTTCAGTGCAACTCACTCATATACTATGTACTACACTGTGCGTTTCTTATATTCTAAGTTTTCTAGTGCAACTCACTCATATACTATGTACTACACTGTGCGTTTCTTATATTCTAAGTTTTTCAGTGCAACTCACTCATATACTATGTACTACACTGTGCGTTTCTTATATTCTAAGTTTTTCAGTGCAACTCACTCATATACTATGTACTACACTGTGCGTTTCTTATATTCTAAGTTTTTCAGTGCAACTCACTCATATACTATGTACTACACTGTGCATTTCGTGTAATGCGGGTTTTTCAGTAAATTCTAAGTTTTTCAGTGCAACTCAGTCATATACTATGTACTACACTGTGCGTTTCTTATATTCTAAGTTTTTCAGTGCCACTCACTCATATACTATGTACTACACTGTGCGTTTCTTATATTCTAAGTTTTTCAGTGCAACTCATTCATATACTATGTACTACACTGTGCGTTTCTTATATTCTAAGTTTTTCAGTGCAACTCACTCATATATTATGTACTACACTGTGCGTTTCTTATATTCTAAGTTTTTCAGTGCAACTCACTCATATACTATGTACTACACTGTGCGTTTCTTATATTCTAAGTTTTTCAGTGCAACTCACTCATATACTATGTACTACACTGTGCGTTTCTTATATTCTAAGTTTATCAGTGCAACTCACTCATATACTATGTACTACACTGTGCGTTTCTTATATTCTAAGTTTTTCAGTGCAACTCACTCATATACTATGTACTACACTGTGCGTTTCTTATATTCTAAGTTTTTCAGTGCAACTCACTCATGTACTATGTACTACACTGTGCGTTTCTTATATTCTAAGTTTTTCAGTGCAACTCACTCATGTACTATGTACTACACTGTGCGTTTCTTAAATTCTAAGTTTTTCAGTGCAACTCACTCATATACTATGTACTACACTGAGCGTTTCTTATATTCTAAGTTTTTCAGTGCAACTCACTCATATACTATGTACTACACTGTGCGTTTCTTATATTCTAAGTTTATCAGTGCAACTCACTCATATACTATGTACTACACTGTGCGTTTCTTATATTCTAAGTTTTTCAGTGCAACTCACTCATATACTATGTACTACACTGTGCGTTTCTTATATTCTAAGTTTATCAGTGCAACTCACTCATATACTATGTACTACACTGTGCGTTTCTTATATTCTAAGTTTTTCAGTGCAACTCACTCATATACTGTGTACTACACTGTGCGTTTCTTATATTCTAAGTTTTTCAGTGCAACTCACTCATATACTGTGTACTACACTGTTCGTTTCTTATATTCTAAGTTTTTCAGTGCAACTCATTCATATACTGTGTACTACACTGTGCGTTTCCTATATTCTAAGTTTTTCAGTGCAACTCACTCATATACTATGTACTGCACTGTTCGTTTCTTATATTCTAAGTTTTTCAGTGCAACTCACTCATATACTATGTACTACACTGTGCGTTTCTTATATTCTAAGTTTTTCAGTGCAACTCACTCATATACTATGTACTACACTGTGCGTTTCTTATATTCTAACTTTTTCAGTGCAACTCACTCATATACTATGTACTACACTGTGCGTTTCTTATATTCTAAGTTTTTCAGTGCAACTCACTCATATACTATGTACTACACTGTGCATTTCGTGTAATGCGGGTTTTTCAGTAAATTCTAAGTTTTTCAGTGCAACTCACTCATATACTATGTACTACACTGTGCGTTTCTTATATTATAAGTTTTTCAGTGCAACTCACTCATATACTATGTACTACACTGTGCGTTTCTTATATTCTAAGTTTTTCAGTGCAACTCACTCATATACTATGTACTACACTGTGCGTTTCTTATATTCTAAGTTTTTCAGAGCAACTCACTCATATACTATGTACTACACTGTGCGTTTCTTAAATTCTAAGTTTTTCAGTGCAACTCACTCATATACTATGTACTACACTGTGCGTTTCTTATATTCTAAATTTTTCAGTGCAACTCACTCATATACTATGTACTACACTGTGCGTTTCTTATATTCTAAGTTTTTCAGTGCAACTCACTCATATACTATGTACTACACTGTGCGTTTCTTATATTCTAAGTTTTTCAGTGCAACTCACTCATATACTATGTACTACACTGTGCGTTTCTTATATTCTAAGTTTTTCAGTGCAACTCACTCATATACTATGTACTACACTGTGCGTTTCTTATATTCTAAGTTTTTCAGTGCAACTCACTCATATACTATGTACTACACTGTGCGTTTCTTATATTCTAAGTTTTTCAGTGCAACTCACTCATATACTATGTACTACACTGTGCGTTTCTTATATTCTAAGTTTTTCAGTGCAACTCACTCATATACTATGTACTACACTGTGCGTTTCTTATATTTTAAGTTTTTCAGTGCAACTCACTCATATACTATGTACTACACTGTGCGTTTCTTATATTCTAAGTTTTTCAGTGCAACTCACTCATATACTATGTACTACAATGTGCGTTTCTTATATTCTAAGTTTTTCAGTGCAACTCACTCATATACTATGTACTACACTGTGCGTTTCTTATATTCTAAGTTTTTCAGTGCAACTCACTCATATACTATGTACTACACTGTGCGTTTCTTATATTCTAAGTTTTTCAGTGCAACTCACTCATATACTATGTACTACACTGTGCGTTTCTTATATTCTAAGTTTTTCAGTGCAACTCACTCATATACTATGTACTACACTGTGCGTTTCTTATATTCTAAGTTTTTCAGTGCAACTCACTCATATACTATGTACTACACTGTGCGTTTCTTATATTCTAAGTTTTTCAGTGCAACTCACTCATATACTATGTACTACAATGTGCGTTTCTTATATTCTAAGTTTTTCAGTGCAACTCACTCATATACTATGTACTACACTGTGCGTTTCTTATATTCTAAGTTTTTCAGTGCAACTCACTCATATACTATGTACTACACTGTGCGTTTCTTATATTCTAAGTTTTTCAGTGCAACTCACTCATATACTATGTACTACACTGTGCGTTTCTTATATTCTAAGTTTATCAGTGCAACTCACTCATATACTATGTACTACACTGTGCGTTTCTTATATTCTAAGTTTTTCAGTGCAACTCACTCATATACTGTGTACTACACTGTGCGTTTCTTATATTCTAAGTTTTTCAGTGCAACTCACTCATATACTGTGTACTACACTGTGCGTTTCTTATATTCTAAGTTTTTCAGTGCAACTCACTCATATACTATGTACTACACTGTGCGTTTCTTATATTCTAAGTTTTTCAGTGCAACTCACTCATATACTATGTACTACACTGTGCGTTTCTTATATTCTAAGTTTTTCAGTGCAACTCACTCATATACTATGTACTACACTGTGCGTTTCTTATATTCTAAGTTTTTCAGTGCAACTCACTCATATACTATGTACTACACTGTGCGTTTCTTATATTCTAAGTTTTTCAGTGCAACTCACTCATATACTATGTACTACAATGTGCGTTTCTTATATTCTAAGTTTTTCAGTGCAACTCACTCATATACGTTGTAATACAATGTGCGTTTCTTATATTCTAAGTTTTTCAGTGCAACTCACTCATATATGATGTACTACACTTTGCGTTTCTTATATTCTAAGTTTTTCAGTGCAACTCACTCATATACTATGTACTACACTGTGCGTTTCTTATATTCTAAGTTTTTCAGTGCAACTCACTCATATACTATGTACTACACTGTCCGTTTCTTAAATTCTAAGTTTTTCAGTGCAACTCACTCATATACTATTTACTACACTGAGCGTTTCTTATATTCTAAGTTTTTCAGTGCAACTCACTCATATACTATGTACTACACTGTGCGTTTCTTATATTCTAAGTTTTTCAGTGCAACTCAGTCATATACTATGTACTACACTGTGCGTTTCTTATATTCTAAGTTTTTCAGTGCAACTCACTCATATACTATGTACTACACTGTGCGTTTCTTATATTCTAAGTTTTTCAGTGCAACTCACTCATATACTATGTACTACACTGTGCATTTCGTGTAATGCGGGTTTTTCAGTAAATTCTAAGTTTTTCAGTGCAACTCACTCATATACTATGTACTACACTGTGCGTTTCTTATATTCTAAGTTTTTCAGTGCAACTCACTCATATACTATGTACTACACTGTGCGTTTCTTATATTCTAAGTTTTTCAGTGCAACTCACTCATATACTATGTACTACACTGTGCGTTTCTTATATTCTAAGTTTTTCAGTGCAACTCACTCATATACTATGTACTACACTGTGCGTTTTTTATATTCTAAGTTTTTCAGTGCAACTCACTCATATACTATGTACTACACTGTGCGTTTCTTATATTCTAAGTTTTTCAGTGCAACTCACTCATATACTATGTACTACACTGTGCATTTCGTGTAATGCGGGTTTTTCAGTAAATTCTAAGTTTTTGAGTGCAACTCACTCATATACTATGTACTACACTGTGCGTTTCTTATATTCTAAGTTTTTCAGTGCAACTCACTCATATACTATGTACTACACTGTGCGTTTCTTATATTCTAAGTTTTCTAGTGCAACTCACTCATATACTATGTACTACACTGTGCGTTTCTTATATTCTAAGTTTTTCAGTGCAACTCACTCATATACTATGTACTACACTGTGCGTTTCTTATATTCTAAGTTTTTCAGTGCAACTCACTCATATACTATGTACTACACTGTGCGTTTCTTATATTCTAAGTTTTTCAGTGCAACTCACTCATATACTATGTACTACACTGTGCATTTCGTGTAATGCGGGTTTTTCAGTAAATTCTAAGTTTTTGAGTGCAACTCACTCATATACTATGTACTACACTGTGCGTTTCTTATATTCTAAGTTTTTCAGTGCAACTCACTCATATACTATGTACTACACTGTGCGTTTCTTATATTCTAAGTTTTCTAGTGCAACTCACTCATATACTATGTACTACACTGTGCGTTTCTTATATTCTAAGTTTTTCAGAGCAACTCACTCATATACTATGTACTACACTGTGCGTTTCTTAAATTCTAAGTTTTTCAGTGCAACTCACTCATATACTATGTACTACACTGTGCGTTTCTTATATTCTAAATTTTTCAGTGCAACTCACTCATATACTATGTACTACACTGTGCGTTTCTTATATTCTAAGTTTTTCAGTGCAACTCACTCATATACTATGTACTACACTGTGCGTTTCTTATATTCTAAGTTTTTCAGTGCAACTCACTCATATACTATGTACTACACTGTGCGTTTCTTATATTCTAAGTTTTTCAGTGCAACTCACTCATATACTATGTACTACACTGTGCGTTTCTTATATTCTAAGTTTTTCAGTGCAACTCACTCATATACTATGTACTACACTGTGCGTTTCTTATATTCTAAGTTTTTCAGTGCAACTCACTCATATACTATGTACTACACTGTGCGTTTCTTATATTCTAAGTTTTTCAGTGCAACTCACTCATATACTATGTACTACACTGTGCGTTTCTTATATTTTAAGTTTTTCAGTGCAACTCACTCATATACTATGTACTACACTGTGCGTTTCTTATATTCTAAGTTTTTCAGTGCAACTCACTCATATACTATGTACTACAATGTGCGTTTCTTATATTCTAAGTTTTTCAGTGCAACTCACTCATATACTATGTACTACACTGTGCGTTTCTTATATTCTAAGTTTTTCAGTGCAACTCACTCATATACTATGTACTACACTGTGCGTTTCTTATATTCTAAGTTTTTCAGTGCAACTCACTCATATACTATGTACTACACTGTGCGTTTCTTATATTCTAAGTTTTTCAGTGCAACTCACTCATATACTATGTACTACACTGTGCGTTTCTTATATTTTAAGTTTTTCAGTGCAACTCACTCATATACTATGTACTACACTGTGCGTTTCTTATATTCTAAGTTTTTCAGTGCAACTCACTCATATACTATGTACTACAATGTGCGTTTCTTATATTCTAAGTTTTTCAGTGCAACTCACTCATATACTATGTACTACACTGTGCGTTTCTTATATTCTAAGTTTTTCAGTGCAACTCACTCATATACTATGTACTACACTGTGCGTTTCTTATATTCTAAGTTTTTCAGTGCAACTCACTCATATACTATGTACTACACTGTGCGTTTCTTATATTCTAAGTTTATCAGTGCAACTCACTCATATACTATGTACTACACTGTGCGTTTCTTATATTCTAAGTTTTTCAGTGCAACTCACTCATATACTGTGTACTACACTGTGCGTTTCTTATATTCTAAGTTTTTCAGTGCAACTCACTCATATACTGTGTACTACACTGTGCGTTTCTTATATTCTAAGTTTTTCAGTGCAACTCACTCATATACTATGTACTACACTGTGCGTTTCTTATATTCTAAGTTTTTCAGTGCAACTCACTCATATACTATGTACTACACTGTGCGTTTCTTATATTCTAAGTTTTTCAGTGCAACTCACTCATATACTATGTACTACACTGTGCGTTTCTTATATTCTAAGTTTTTCAGTGCAACTCACTCATATACTATGTACTACACTGTGCGTTTCTTATATTCTAAGTTTTTCAGTGCAACTCACTCATATACTATGTACTACAATGTGCGTTTCTTATATTCTAAGTTTTTCAGTGCAACTCACTCATATACGATGTAATACAATGTGCGTTTCTTATATTCTAAGTTTTTCAGTGCAACTCACTCATATATGATGTACTACACTTTGCGTTTCTTATATTCTAAGTTTTTCAGTGCAACTCACTCATATACTATGTACTACACTGTGCGTTTCTTATATTCTAAGTTTTTCAGTGCAACTCACTCATATACTATGTACTACACTGTCCGTTTCTTAAATTCTAAGTTTTTCAGTGCAACTCACTCATATACTATTTACTACACTGAGCGTTTCTTATATTCTAAGTTTTTCAGTGCAACTCACTCATATACTATGTACTACACTGTGCGTTTCTTATATTCTAAGTTTTTCAGTGCAACTCAGTCATATACTATGTACTACACTGTGCGTTTCTTATATTCTAAGTTTTTCAGTGCAACTCACTCATATACTATGTACTACACTGTGCGTTTCTTATATTCTAAGTTTTTCAGTGCAACTCACTCATATACTATGTACTACACTGTGCATTTCGTGTAATGCGGGTTTTTCAGTAAATTCTAAGTTTTTCAGTGCAACTCACTCATATACTATGTACTACACTGTGCGTTTCTTATATTCTAAGTTTTTCAGTGCAACTCACTCATATACTATGTACTACACTGTGCGTTTCTTATATTCTAAGTTTTTCAGTGCAACTCACTCATATACTATGTACTACACTGTGCGTTTCTTATATTCTAAGTTTTTCAGTGCAACTCACTCATATACTATGTACTACACTGTGCGTTTCTTATATTCTAAGTTTTTCAGTGCAACTCACTCATATACTATGTACTACACTGTGCGTTTCTTATATTCTAAGTTTTTCAGTGCAACTCACTCATATACTATGTACTACACTGTGCATTTCGTGTAATGCGGGTTTTTCAGTAAATTCTAAGTTTTTGAGTTCAACTCACTCATATACTATGTACTACACTGTGCGTTTCTTATATTCTAAGTTTTTCAGTGCAACTCACTCATATACTATGTACTACACTGTGCGTTTCTTATATTCTAAGTTTTCTAGTGCAACTCACTCATATACTATGTACTACACTGTGCGTTTCTTATATTCTAAGTTTTTCAGTGCAACTCAGTCATATACTATGTACTACACTGTGCGTTTCTTATATTCTAAGTTTTTCAGTGCAACTCACTCATATACTATGTACTACACTGTGCGTTTCTTATATTCTAAGTTTTTCAGTGCAACTCACTCACATACTATGTACTACACTGTGCATTTCGTGTAATGCGGGTTTTTCAGTAAATTCTAAGTTTTTCAGTGCAACTCAGTCATATACTATGTACTACACTGTGCGTTTCTTATATTCTAAGTTTTTCAGTGCCACTCACTCATATACTATGTACTACACTGTGCGTTTCTTATATTCTAAGTTTTTCAGTGCAACTCATTCATATACTATGTACTACACTGTGCGTTTCTTATATTCTAAGTTTTTCAGTGCAACTCACTCATATATTATGTACTACACTGTGCGTTTCTTATATTCTAAGTTTTTCAGTGCAACTCACTCATATACTATGTACTACACTGTGCGTTTCTTATATTCTAAGTTTTTCAGTGCAACTCACTCATATACTATGTACTACACTGTGCGTTTCTTATATTCTAAGTTTATCAGTGCAACTCACTCATATACTATGTACTACACTGTGCGTTTCTTATATTCTAAGTTTTTCAGTGCAACTCACTCATATACTATGTACTACACTGTGCGTTTCTTATATTCTAAGTTTTTCAGTGCAACTCACTCATGTACTATGTACTACACTGTGCGTTTCTTATATTCTAAGTTTTTCAGTGCAACTCACTCATGTACTATGTACTACACTGTGCGTTTCTTAAATTCTAAGTTTTTCAGTGCAACTCACTCATATACTATGTACTACACTGAGCGTTTCTTATATTCTAAGTTTTTCAGTGCAACTCACTCATATACTATGTACTACACTGTGCGTTTCTTATATTCTAAGTTTATCAGTGCAACTCACTCATATACTATGTACTACACTGTGCGTTTCTTATATTCTAAGTTTTTCAGTGCAACTCACTCATATACTATGTACTACACTGTGCGTTTCTTATATTCTAAGTTTATCAGTGCAACTCACTCATATACTATGTACTACACTGTGCGTTTCTTATATTCTAAGTTTTTCAGTGCAACTCACTCATATACTGTGTACTACACTGTGCGTTTCTTATATTCTAAGTTTTTCAGTGCAACTCACTCATATACTGTGTACTACACTGTTCGTTTCTTATATTCTAAGTTTTTCAGTGCAACTCATTCATATACTGTGTACTACACTGTGCGTTTCCTATATTCTAAGTTTTTCAGTGCAACTCACTCATATACTATGTACTGCACTGTTCGTTTCTTATATTCTAAGTTTTTCAGTGCAACTCACTGATATACTATGTACTACACTGTGCGTTTCTTATATTCTAAGTTTTTCAGTGCAACTCACTCATATACTATGTACTACACTGTGCGTTTCTTATATTCTAACTTTTTCAGTGCAACTCACTCATATACTATGTACTACACTGTGCGTTTCTTATATTCTAAGTTTTTCAGTGCAACTCACTCATATACTATGTACTACACTGTGCATTTCGTGTAATGCGGGTTTTTCAGTAAATTCTAAGTTTTTCAGTGCAACTCACTCATATACTATGTACTACACTGTGCGTTTCTTATATTATAAGTTTTTCAGTGCAACTCACTCATATACTATGTACTACACTGTGCGTTTCTTATATTCTAAGTTTTTCAGTGCAACTCACTCATATACTATGTACTACACTGTGCGTTTCTTATATTCTAAGTTTTTCAGAGCAACTCACTCATATACTATGTACTACACTGTGCGTTTCTTAAATTCTAAGTTTTTCAGTGCAACTCACTCATATACTATGTACTACACTGTGCGTTTCTTATATTCTAAATTTTTCAGTGCAACTCACTCATATACTATGTACTACACTGTGCGTTTCTTATATTCTAAGTTTTTCAGTGCAACTCACTCATATACTATGTACTACACTGTGCGTTTCTTATATTCTAAGTTTTTCAGTGCAACTCACTCATATACTATGTACTACACTGTGCGTTTCTTATATTCTAAGTTTTTCAGTGCAACTCACTCATATACTATGTACTACACTGTGCGTTTCTTATATTCTAAGTTTTTCAGTGCAACTCACTCATATACTATGTACTACACTGTGCGTTTCTTATATTCTAAGTTTTTCAGTGCAACTCACTCATATACTATGTACTACACTGTGCGTTTCTTATATTCTAAGTTTTTCAGTGCAACTCACTCATATACTATGTACTACACTGTGCGTTTCTTATATTTTAAGTTTTTCAGTGCAACTCACTCATATACTATGTACTACACTGTGCGTTTCTTATATTCTAAGTTTTTCAGTGCAACTCACTCATATACTATGTACTACAATGTGCGTTTCTTATATTCTAAGTTTTTCAGTGCAACTCACTCATATACTATGTACTACACTGTGCGTTTCTTATATTCTAAGTTTTTCAGTGCAACTCACTCATATACTATGTACTACACTGTGCGTTTCTTATATTCTAAGTTTTTCAGTGCAACTCACTCATATACTATGTACTACACTGTGCGTTTCTTATATTCTAAGTTTTTCAGTGCAACTCACTCATATACTATGTACTACACTGTGCGTTTCTTATATTTTAAGTTTTTCAGTGCAACTCACTCATATACTATGTACTACACTGTGCGTTTCTTATATTCTAAGTTTTTCAGTGCAACTCACTCATATACTATGTACTACAATGTGCGTTTCTTATATTCTAAGTTTTTCAGTGCAACTCACTCATATACTATGTACTACACTGTGCGTTTCTTATATTCTAAGTTTTTCAGTGCAACTCACTCATATACTATGTACTACACTGTGCGTTTCTTATATTCTAAGTTTTTCAGTGCAACTCACTCATATACTATGTACTACACTGTGCGTTTCTTATATTCTAAGTTTTTCAGTGCAACTCACTCATGTACTATGTACTACACTGTGCGTTTCTTATATTCTAAGTTTTTCAGTGCAACTCACTCATGTACTATGTACTACACTGTCTGTTTCTTAAATTCTAAGTTTTTCAGTGCAACTCACTCATATACTATGTACTACACTGAGCGTTTCTTATATTCTAAGTTTTTCAGTGCAACTCACTCATATACTATGTACTACACTGTGCGTTTCTTATATTCTAAGTTTATCAGTGCAACTCACTCATATACTATGTACTACACTGTGCGTTTCTTATATTCTAAGTTTTTCAGTGCAACTCACTCATATACTATGTACTACACTGTGCGTTTCTTATATTCTAAGTTTTTCAGTGCAACTCACTCATATACTATGTATTACACTGTGCGTTTCTTATATTCTAAGTTTTTCAGTGCAACTCACTCATATACTGTGTACTACACTGTGCGTTTCTTATATTCTAAGTTTTTCAGTGCAACTCACTCATATACTGTGTACTACACTGTTCGTTTCTTATATTCTAAGTTTTTCAGTGCAACTCATTCATATACTGTGTACTACACTGTGCGTTTCCTATATTCTAAGTTTTTCAGTGCAACTCACTCATATACTATGTACTACACTGTGCGTTTCTTATATTCTAAGTTTTTCAGTGCAACTCACTCATATACTATGTACTACACTGTGCGTTTCTTATATTCTAAGTTTTTCAGTGCAACTCACTCATATACTATGTACTACACTGTGCGTTTCTTATATTCTAAGTTTATCAGTGCAACTCACTCATATACTATGTACTACACTGTGCGTTTCTTATATTCTAAGTTTTTCAGTGCAACTCACTCATATACTATGTACTACACTGTGCGTTTCTTATATTCTAAGTTTTTCAGTGCAACTCACTCATATACTGTGTACTACACTGTTCGTTTCTTATATTCTAAGTTTTTCAGTGCAACTCATTCATATACTGTGTACTACACTGTGCGTTTCCTATATTCTAAGTTTTTCAGTGCAACTCACTCATATACTATGTACTGCACTGTTCGTTTCTTATATTCTAAGTTTTTCAGTGCAACTCACTCATATACTATGTACTACACTGTGCGTTTCTTATATTCTAAGTTTTTCAGTGCAACTCACTCATATACTATGTACTACACTGTGCGTTTCTTATATTCTAAGTTTTTCAGTGCAACTCACTCATATACTATGTACTACACTGTGCGTTTCTTATATTCTAAGTTTTTCAGTGCAACTCACTCATATACTATGTACTACACTGTGCATTTCGTGTAATGCGGGTTTTTCAGTAAATTCTAAGTTTTTCAGTGCAACTCACTCATATACTATGTACTACACTGTGCGTTTCTTATATTCTAAGTTTTTCAGTGCAACTCACTCATATACTATGTACTACACTGTGCGTTTCTTATATTCTAAGTTTTTCAGTGCAACTCACTCATATACTATGTACTACACTGTGCGTTTCTTATATTCTAAGTTTTTCAGAGCAACTCACTCATATACTATGTACTACACTGTGCGTTTCTTAAATTCTAAGTTTTTCAGTGCAACTCACTCATATACTATGTACTACACTGTGCGTTTCTTATATTCTAAATTTTTCAGTGCAACTCACTCATATACTATGTACTACACTGTGCGTTTCTTATATTCTAAGTTTTTCAGTGCAACTCACTCATATACTATGTACTACACTGTGCGTTTCTTATATTCTAAGTTTTTCAGTGCAACTCACTCATATACTATGTACTACACTGTGCGTTTCTTATATTCTAAGTTTTTCAGTGCAACTCACTCATATACTATGTACTACACTGTGCGTTTCTTATATTCTAAGTTTTTCAGTGCAACTCACTCATATACTATGTACTACACTGTGCGTTTCTTATATTCTAAGTTTTTCAGTGCAACTCACTCATATACTATGTACTACACTGTGCGTTTCTTATATTCTAAGTTTTTCAGTGCAACTCACTCATATACTATGTACTACACTGTGCGTTTCTTATATTTTAAGTTTTTCAGTGCAACTCACTCATATACTATGTACTACACTGTGCGTTTCTTATATTCTAAGTTTTTCAGTGCAACTCACTCATATACTATGTACTACAATGTGCGTTTCTTATATTCTAAGTTTTTCAGTGCAACTCACTCATATACTATGTACTACACTGTGCGTTTCTTATATTCTAAGTTTTTCAGTGCAACTCACTCATATACTATGTACTACACTGTGCGTTTCTTATATTCTAAGTTTTTCAGTGCAACTCACTCATATACTATGTACTACACTGTGCGTTTCTTATATTCTAAGTTTTTCAGTGCAACTCACTCATGTACTATGTACTACACTGTGCGTTTCTTATATTCTAAGTTTTTCAGTGCAACTCACTCATGTACTATGTACTACACTGTCTGTTTCTTAAATTCTAAGTTTTTCAGTGCAACTCACTCATATACTATGTACTACACTGAGCGTTTCTTATATTCTAAGTTTTTCAGTGCAACTCACTCATATACTATGTACTACACTGTGCGTTTCTTATATTCTAAGTTTATCAGTGCAACTCACTCATATACTATGTACTACACTGTGCGTTTCTTATATTCTAAGTTTTTCAGTGCAACTCACTCATATACTATGTACTACACTGTGCGTTTCTTATATTCTAAGTTTTTCAGTGCAACTCACTCATATACTATGTATTACACTGTGCGTTTCTTATATTCTAAGTTTTTCAGTGCAACTCACTCATATACTGTGTACTACACTGTGCGTTTCTTATATTCTAAGTTTTTCAGTGCAACTCACTCATATACTGTGTACTACACTGTTCGTTTCTTATATTCTAAGTTTTTCAGTGCAACTCATTCATATACTGTGTACTACACTGTGCGTTTCCTATATTCTAAGTTTTTCAGTGCAACTCACTCATATACTATGTACTACACTGTGCGTTTCTTATATTCTAAGTTTTTCAGTGCAACTCACTCATATACTATGTACTACACTGTGCGTTTCTTATATTCTAAGTTTTTCAGTGCAACTCACTCATATACTATGTACTACACTGTGCGTTTCTTATATTCTAAGTTTTTCCGTGCAACTCACTCATATACTATGTACTACACTGTGCGTTTCTTATATTCTAAGTTTTTCAGTGCAACTCACTCATATACTGTGTACTACACTGTTCGTTTCTTATATTCTAAGTTTTTCAGTGCAACTCATTCATATACTGTGTACTACACTGTTCGTTTCCTATATTCTAAGTTTTTCAGTGCAACTCACTCATATACTATGTACTACACTGTGCGTTTCTTATATTCTAAGTTTTTCAGTGCAACTCACTCATATACTATGTACTACACTGTGCGTTTCTTATATTCTAAGTTTTTCAGTGCAACTCACTCATATACTATGTACTACACTGTGCGTTTCTTATATTCTAAGTTTTTCAGTGCAACTCACTCATATACTATGTACTACACTGTGCATTTCGTGTAATGCGGGTTTTTCAGTAAATTCTAAGTTTTTCAGTGCAACTCACTCATATACTATGTACTACACTGTGCGTTTCTTATATTCTAAGTTTTTCAGTGCAACTCACTCATATACTATGTACTACACTGTGCGTTTCTTATATTCTAAGTTTTTCAGAGCAACTCACTCATATACTATGTACTACACTGTGCGTTTCTTAAATTCTAAGTTTTTCAGTGCAACTCACTCATATACTATGTACTACACTGTGCGTTTCTTATATTCTAAGTTTTTCAGTGCAACTCACTCATATACTATGTACTACACTGTGCGTTTCTTATATTCTAAGTTTTTCAGTGCAACTCACTCATGTACTATGTACTACACTGTGCGTTTCTTATATTCTAAGTTTTTCAGTGCAACTCACTCATGTACTATGTACTACACTGTCTTTTTCTTAAATTCTAAGTTTTTCAGTGCAACTCACTCATATACTATGTACTACACTGAGCGCTTCTTATATTCTAAGTTTTTCAGTGCAACTCACTCATATACTATGTACTACACTGTGCGTTTCTTATATTCTAAGTTTATCAGTGCAACTCACTCATATACTATGTACTACACTGTGCGTTTCTTATATTCTAAGTTTTTCAGTGCAACTCACTCATATACTATGTACTACACTGTGCGTTTCTTATATTCTAAGTTTTTCAGTGCAACTCACTCATATACTATGTATTACACTGTGCGTTTCTTATATTCTAAGTTTTTCAGTGCAACTCACTCATATACTGTGTACTACACTGTGCGTTTCTTATATTCTAAGTTTTTCAGTGCAACTCACTCATATACTGTGTACTACACTGTTCGTTTCTTATATTCTAAGTTTTTCAGTGCAACTCATTCATATACTGTGTACTACACTGTGCGTTTCCTATATTCTAAGTTTTTCAGTGCAACTCACTCATATACTATGTACTACACTGTGCGTTTCTTATATTCTAAGTTTTTCAGTGCAACTCACTCATATACTATGTACTACACTGTGCGTTTCTTATATTCTAAGTTTTTCAGTGCAACTCACTCATATACTATGTACTACACTGTGCGTTTCTTATATTCTAAGTTTTTCCGTGCTACTCACTCATATACTATGTACTACACTGTGCGTTTCTTATATTCTAAGTTTTTCAGTGCAACTCACTCATATACTGTGTACTACACTGTTCGTTTCTTATATTCTAAGTTTTTCAGTGCAACTCATTCATATACTGTGTACTACACTGTGCGTTTCCTATATTCTAAGTTTTTCAGTGCAACTCACTCATATACTATGTACTACACTGTGCGTTTCTTATATTCTAAGTTTTTCAGTGCAACTCACTCATATACTATGTACTACACTGTGCGTTTCTTATATTCTAAGTTTTTCAGTGCAACTCACTCATATACTATGTACTACACTGTGCGTTTCTTATATTCTAAGTTTTTCAGTGCAACTCACTCATATACTATGTACTACACTGTGCATTTCGTGTAATGCGGGTTTTTCAGTAAATTCTAAGTTTTTCAGTGCAACTCACTCATATACTATGTACTACACTGTGCGTTTCTTATATTCTAAGTTTTTCAGTGCAACTCACTCATATACTATGTACTACACTGTGCGTTTCTTATATTCTAAGTTTTTCAGAGCAACTCACTCATATACTATGTACTACACTGTGCGTTTCTTAAATTCTAAGTTTTTCAGTGCAACTCACTCATATACTATGTACTACACTGTGCGTTTCTTATATTCTAAATTTTTCAGTGCAACTCACTCATATACTATGTACTACACTGTGCGTTTCTTATATTCTAAGTTTTTCAGTGCAACTCACTCATATACTATGTACTACACTGTGCGTTTCTTATATTCTAAGTTTTTCAGTGCAACTCACTCATATACTATGTACTACACTGTGCGTTTCTTATATTCTAAGTTTTTCAGTGCAACTCACTCATATACTATGTACTACACTGTGCGTTTCTTATATTCTAAGTTTTTCAGTGCAACTCACTCATATACTATGTACTACACTGTGCGTTTCTTATATTCTAAGTTTTTCAGTGCAACTCACTCATATACTATGTACTACACTGTGCGTTTCTTATATTCTAAGTTTTTCAGTGCAACTCACTCATATACTATGTACTACACTGTGCGTTTCTTATATTTTAAGTTTTTCAGTGCAACTCACTCATATACTATGTACTACACTGTGCGTTTCTTATATTCTAAGTTTTTCAGTGCAACTCACTCATATACTATGTACTACAATGTGCGTTTCTTATATTCTAAGTTTTTCAGTGCAACTCACTCATATACTATGTACTACACTGTGCGTTTCTTATATTCTAAGTTTTTCAGTGCAACTCACTCATATACTATGTACTACACTGTGCGTTTCTTATATTCTAAGTTTTTCAGTGCAACTCACTCATATACTATGTACTACACTGTGCGTTTCTTATATTCTAAGTTTTTCAGTGCAACTCACTCATGTACTATGTACTACACTGTGCGTTTCTTATATTCTAAGTTTTTCAGTGCAACTCACTCATGTACTATGTACTACACTGTCCGTTTCTTAAATTCTAAGTTTTTCAGTGCAACTCACTCATATACTATGTACTACACTGAGCGTTTCTTATATTCTAAGTTTTTCAGTGCAACTCACTCATATACTATGTACTACACTGTGCGTTTCTTATATTCTAAGTTTATCAGTGCAACTCACTCATATACTATGTACTACACTGTGCGTTTCTTATATTCTAAGTTTTTCAGTGCAACTCACTCATATACTATGTACTACACTGTGCGTTTCTTATATTCTAAGTTTTTCAGTGCAACTCACTCATATACTATGTATTACACTGTGCGTTTCTTATATTCTAAGTTTTTCAGTGCAACTCACTCATATACTGTGTACTACACTGTGCGTTTCTTATATTCTAAGTTTTTCAGTGCAACTCACTCATATACTGTGTACTACACTGTTCGTTTCTTATATTCTAAGTTTTTTAGTGCAACTCATTCATATACTGTGTACTACACTGTGCGTTTCCTATATTCTAAGTTTTTCAGTGCAACTCACTCATATACTATGTACTACACTGTGCGTTTCTTATATTCTAAGTTTTTCAGTGCAACTCACTCATATACTATGTACTACACTGTGCGTTTCTTATATTCTAAGTTTTTCAGTGCAACTCACTCATATACTATGTACTACACTGTGCGTTTCTTATATTCTAAGTTTTTCAGTGCAACTCACTCATATACTATGTACTACACTGTGCGTTTCTTATATTCTAAGTTTTTCAGTGCAACTCACTCATATACTATGTATTACACTGTGCGTTTCTTATATTCTAAGTTTTTCAGTGCAACTCACTCATATACTGTGTACTACACTGTGCGTTTCTTATATTCTAAGTTTTTCAGTGCAACTCACTCATATACTGTGTACTACACTGTTCGTTTCTTATATTCTAAGTTTTTCAGTGCAACTCATTCATATACTGTGTACTACACTGTGCGTTTCCTATATTCTAAGTTTTTCAGTGCAACTCACTCATATAGTATGTACTACACTGTGCGTTTCTTATATTCTAAGTTTTTCAGTGCAACTCACTCATATACTATGTACTACACTGTGCGTTTCTTATATTCTAAGTTTTTCAGTGCAACTCACTCATATACTATGTACTACACTGTGCGTTTCTTATATTCTAAGTTTTTCAGTGCAACTCACTCATATACTATGTACTACACTGTGCGTTTCTTATATTCTAAGTTTTTCAGTGCAACTCACTCATATACTGTGTACTACACTGTTCGTTTCTTATATTCTAAGTTTTTCAGTGCAACTCATTCATATACTGTGTACTACACTGTGCGTTTCCTATATTCTAAGTTTTTCAGTGCAACTCACTCATATACTATGTACTACACTGTGCGTTTCTTATATTCTAAGTTTTTCAGTGCAACTCACTCATATATTATGTACTACACTGTGCGTTTCTTATATTCTAAGTTTTTCACTGCAACTCACTCATATACTATGTACTACACTGTGCGTTTCTTATATTCTAAGTTTTTCAGTGCAACTCACTCATATACTATGTACTACACTGTGCATTTCGTGTAATGCGGGTTTTTCAGTAAATTCTAAGTTTTTCAGTGCAACTCACTCATATACTATGTACTACACTGTGCGTTTCTTATATTCTAAGTTTTTCAGTGCACTCACTCATATACTATGTACTACACTGTGCGTTTCTTATATTCTAAGTTTTTCAGAGCAACTCACTCATATACTATGTACTACACTGTGCGTTTCTTAAATTCTAAGTTTTTCAGTGCAACTCACTCATATACTATGTACTACACTGTGCGTTTCTTATATTCTAAGTTTTTCAGTGCAACTCACTCATATACTATGTACTACACTGTGCGTTTCTTATATTCTAAGTTTTTCAGAGCAACTCACTCATATACTATGTACTACACTGTGCGTTTCTTAAATTCTAAGTTTTTCAGTGCAACTCACTCATATACTATGTACTACACTGTGCGTTTCTTATATTCTAAGTTTTTCAGTGCAACTCACTCATATACTATGTACTACACTGTGCGTTTCTTATATTCTAAGTTTTTCAGTGCAACTCACTCATGTACTATGTACTACACTGTGCGTTTCTTATATTCTAAGTTTTTCAGTGCAACTCACTCATGTACTATGTACTACACTGTCTGTTTCTTAAATTCTAAGTTTTTCAGTGCAACTCACTCATATACTATGTACTACACTGAGCGTTTCGTGTAATGCGGGTTTTTCAGTAAATTCTAAGTTTTTCAGTGCAACTCACTCATATACTATGTACTACACTGTGCGTTTCTTATATTCTAAGTTTTTCAGTGCACTCACTCATATACTATGTACTACACTGTGCGTTTCTTATATTCTAAGTTTTTCAGAGCAACTCACTCATATACTATGTACTACACTGTGCGTTTCTTAAATTCTAAGTTTTTCAGTGCAACTCACTCATATACTATGTACTACACTGTGCGTTTCTTATGTTCTAAGTTTTTCAGTGCAACTCACTCATATACTATGTACTACACTGTGCGTTTCTTATATTCTAAGTTTTTCAGAGCAACTCACTCATATACTATGTACTACACTGTGCGTTTCTTAAATTCTAAGTTTTTCAGTGCAACTCACTCATATACTATGTACTACACTGTGCGTTTCTTATATTCTAAGTTTTTCAGTGCAACTCACTCATATACTATGTACTACACTGTGCGTTTCTTATATTCTAAGTTTTTCAGTGCAACTCACTCATGTACTATGTACTACACTGTGCGTTTCTTATATTCTAAGTTTTTCAGTGCAACTCACTCATGTACTATGTACTACACTGTCTGTTTCTTAAATTCTAAGTTTTTCAGTGCAACTCACTCATATACTATGTACTACACTGAGCGTTTCTTATATTCTAAGTTTTTCAGTGCAACTCACTCATATACTATGTACTACACTGTGCGTTTCTTATATTCTAAGTTTATCAGTGCAACTCACTCATATACTATGTACTACACTGTGCGTTTCTTATATTCTAAGTTTTTCAGTGCAACTCACTCATATACTATGTACTACACTGTGCGTTTCTTATATTCTAAGTTTTTCAGTGCAACTCACTCATATACTATGTATTACACTGTGCGTTTCTTATATTCTAAGTTTTTCAGTGCAACTCACTCATATACTGTGTACTACACTGTGCGTTTCTTATATTCTAAGTTTTTCAGTGCAACTCACTCATATACTGTGTACTACACTGTTCGTTTCTTATATTCTAAGTTTTTCAGTGCAACTCATTCATATACTGTGTACTACACTGTGCGTTTCCTATATTCTAAGTTTTTCAGTGCAACTCACTCATATACTATGTACTACACTGTGCGTTTCTTATATTCTAAGTTTTTCAGTGCAACTCACTCATATACTATGTACTACACTGTGCGTTTCTTATATTCTAAGTTTTTCAGTGCAACTCACTCATATACTATGTACTACACTGTGCGTTTCTTATATTCTAAGTTTTTCCGTGCTACTCACTCATATACTATGTACTACACTGTGCGTTTCTTATATTCTAAGTTTTTCAGTGCAACTCACTCATATACTGTGTACTACACTGTTCGTTTCTTATATTCTAAGTTTTTCAGTGCAACTCATTCATATACTGTGTACTACACTGTGCGTTTCCTATATTCTAAGTTTTTCAGTGCAACTCACTCATATACTATGTACTACACTGTGCGTTTCTTATATTCTAAGTTTTTCAGTGCAACTCACTCATATACTATGTACTACACTGTGCGTTTCTTATATTCTAAGTTTTTCAGTGCAACTCACTCATATACTATGTACTACACTGTGCGTTTCTTATATTCTAAGTTTTTCAGTGCAACTCACTCATATACTATGTACTACACTGTGCATTTCGTGTAATGCGGGTTTTTCAGTAAATTCTAAGTTTTTCAGTGCAACTCACTCATATACTATGTACTACACTGTGCGTTTCTTATATTCTAAGTTTTTCAGTGCAACTCACTCATATACTATGTACTACACTGTGCGTTTCTTATATTCTAAGTTTTTCAGAGCAACTCACTCATATACTATGTACTACACTGTGCGTTTCTTAAATTCTAAGTTTTTCAGTGCAACTCACTCATATACTATGTACTACACTGTGCGTTTCTTATATTCTAAATTTTTCAGTGCAACTCACTCATATACTATGTACTACACTGTGCGTTTCTTATATTCTAAGTTTTTCAGTGCAACTCACTCATATACTATGTACTACACTGTGCGTTTCTTATATTCTAAGTTTTTCAGTGCAACTCACTCATATACTATGTACTACACTGTGCGTTTCTTATATTCTAAGTTTTTCAGTGCAACTCACTCATATACTATGTACTACACTGTGCGTTTCTTATATTCTAAGTTTTTCAGTGCAACTCACTCATATACTATGTACTACACTGTGCGTTTCTTATATTCTAAGTTTTTCAGTGCAACTCACTCATATACTATGTACTACACTGTGCGTTTCTTATATTCTAAGTTTTTCAGTGCAACTCACTCATATACTATGTACTACACTGTGCGTTTCTTATATTTTAAGTTTTTCAGTGCAACTCACTCATATACTATGTACTACACTGTGCGTTTCTTATATTCTAAGTTTTTCAGTGCAACTCACTCATATACTATGTACTACACTGTGCGTTTCTTATATTCTAAGTTTTTCAGTGCAACTCACTCATATACTATGTACTACACTGTGCGTTTCTTATATTCTAAGTTTTTCAGTGCAACTCACTCATATACTATGTATTACACTGTGCGTTTCTTATATTCTAAGTTTTTCAGTGCAACTCACTCATATACTGTGTACTACACTGTGCGTTTCTTATATTCTAAGTTTTTCAGTGCAACTCACTCATATACTGTGTACTACACTGTTCGTTTCTTATATTCTAAGTTTTTCAGTGCAACTCATTCATATACTGTGTACTACACTGTGCGTTTCCTATATTCTAAGTTTTTCAGTGCAACTCACTCATATACTATGTACTACACTGTGCGTTTCTTATATTCTAAGTTTTTCAGTGCAACTCACTCATATACTATGTACTACACTGTGCGTTTCTTATATTCTAAGTTTTTCAGTGCAACTCACTCATATACTATGTACTACACTGTGCGTTTCTTATATTCTAAGTTTTTCCGTGCTACTCACTCATATACTATGTACTACACTGTGCGTTTCTTATATTCTAAGTTTTTCAGTGCAACTCACTCATATACTGTGTACTACACTGTTCGTTTCTTATATTCTAAGTTTTTCAGTGCAACTCATTCATATACTGTGTACTACACTGTGCGTTTCCTATATTCTAAGTTTTTCAGTGCAACTCACTCATATACTATGTACTACACTGTGCGTTTCTTATATTCTAAGTTTTTCAGTGCAACTCACTCATATACTATGTACTACACTGTGCGTTTCTTATATTCTAAGTTTTTCAGTGCAACTCACTCATATACTATGTACTACACTGTGCGTTTCTTATATTCTAAGTTTTTCAGTGCAACTCACTCATATACTATGTACTACACTGTGCATTTCGTGTAATGCGGGTTTTTCAGTAAATTCTAAGTTTTTCAGTGCAACTCACTCATATACTATGTACTACACTGTGCGTTTCTTATATTCTAAGTTTTTCAGTGCAACTCACTCATATACTATGTACTACACTGTGCGTTTCTTATATTCTAAGTTTTTCAGAGCAACTCACTCATATACTATGTACTACACTGTGCGTTTCTTAAATTCTAAGTTTTTCAGTGCAACTCACTCATATACTATGTACTACACTGTGCGTTTCTTATATTCTAAATTTTTCAGTGCAACTCACTCATATACTATGTACTACACTGTGCGTTTCTTATATTCTAAGTTTTTCAGTGCAACTCACTCATATACTATGTACTACACTGTGCGTTTCTTATATTCTAAGTTTTTCAGTGCAACTCACTCATATACTATGTACTACACTGTGCGTTTCTTATATTCTAAGTTTTTCAGTGCAACTCACTCATATACTATGTACTACACTGTGCGTTTCTTATATTCTAAGTTTTTCAGTGCAACTCACTCATATACTATGTACTACACTGTGCGTTTCTTATATTCTAAGTTTTTCAGTGCAACTCACTCATATACTATGTACTACACTGTGCGTTTCTTATATTCTAAGTTTTTCAGTGCAACTCACTCATATACTATGTACTACACTGTGCGTTTCTTATATTTTAAGTTTTTCAGTGCAACTCACTCATATACTATGTACTACACTGTGCGTTTCTTATATTCTAAGTTTTTCAGTGCAACTCACTCATATACTATGTACTACAATGTGCGTTTCTTATATTCTAAGTTTTTCAGTGCAACTCACTCATGTACTATGTACTACACTGTCTGTTTCTTAAATTCTAAGTTTTTCAGTGCAACTCACTCATATACTATGTACTACACTGAGCGTTTCTTATATTCTAAGTTTTTCAGTGCAACTCACTCATATACTATGTACTACACTGTGCGTTTCTTATATTCTAAGTTTATCAGTGCAACTCACTCATATACTATGTACTACACTGTGCGTTTCTTATATTCTAAGTTTTTCAGTGCAACTCACTCATATACTATGTACTACACTGTGCGTTTCTTATATTCTAAGTTTTTCAGTGCAACTCACTCATATACTATGTATTACACTGTGCGTTTCTTATATTCTAAGTTTTTCAGTGCAACTCACTCATATACTGTGTACTACACTGTGCGTTTCTTATATTCTAAGTTTTTCAGTGCAACTCACTCATATACTGTGTACTACACTGTTCGTTTCTTATATTCTAAGTTTTTCAGTGCAACTCATTCATATACTGTGTACTACACTGTGCGTTTCCTATATTCTAAGTTTTTCAGTGCAACTCACTCATATACTATGTACTACACTGTGCGTTTCTTATATTCTAAGTTTTTCAGTGCAACTCACTCATATACTATGTACTACACTGTGCGTTTCTTATATTCTAAGTTTTTCAGTGCAACTCACTCATATACTATGTACTACACTGTGCGTTTCTTATATTCTAAGTTTTTCCGTGCTACTCACTCATATACTATGTACTACACTGTGCGTTTCTTATATTCTAAGTTTTTCAGTGCAACTCACTCATATACTGTGTACTACACTGTTCGTTTCTTATATTCTAAGTTTTTCAGTGCAACTCATTCATATACTGTGTACTACACTGTGCGTTTCCTATATTCTAAGTTTTTCAGTGCAACTCACTCATATACTATGTACTACACTGTGCGTTTCTTATATTCTAAGTTTTTCAGTGCAACTCACTCATATACTATGTACTACACTGTGCGTTTCTTATATTCTAAGTTTTTCAGTGCAACTCACTCATATACTATGTACTACACTGTGCGTTTCTTATATTCTAAGTTTTTCAGTGCAACTCACTCATATACTATGTACTACACTGTGCATTTCGTGTAATGCGGGTTTTTCAGTAAATTCTAAGTTTTTCAGTGCAACTCACTCATATACTATGTACTACACTGTGCGTTTCTTATATTCTAAGTTTTTCAGTGCAACTCACTCATATACTATGTACTACACTGTGCGTTTCTTATATTCTAAGTTTTTCAGAGCAACTCACTCATATACTATGTACTACACTGTGCGTTTCTTAAATTCTAAGTTTTTCAGTGCAACTCACTCATATACTATGTACTACACTGTGCGTTTCTTATATTCTAAATTTTTCAGTGCAACTCACTCATATACTATGTACTACACTGTGCGTTTCTTATATTCTAAGTTTTTCAGTGCAACTCACTCATATACTATGTACTACACTGTGCGTTTCTTATATTCTAAGTTTTTCAGTGCAACTCACTCATATACTATGTACTACACTGTGCGTTTCTTATATTCTAAGTTTTTCAGTGCAACTCACTCATATACTATGTACTACACTGTGCGTTTCTTATATTCTAAGTTTTTCAGTGCAACTCACTCATATACTATGTACTACACTGTGCGTTTCTTATATTCTAAGTTTTTCAGTGCAACTCACTCATATACTATGTACTACACTGTGCGTTTCTTATATTCTAAGTTTTTCAGTGCAACTCACTCATATACTATGTACTACACTGTGCGTTTCTTATATTTTAAGTTTTTCAGTGCAACTCACTCATATACTATGTACTACACTGTGCGTTTCTTATATTCTAAGTTTTTCAGTGCAACTCACTCATATACTATGTACTACACTGTGCGTTTCTTATATTCTAAGTTTTTCAGTGCAACTCACTCATATACTATGTACTACACTGTGCGTTTCTTATATTCTAAGTTTTTCAGTGCAACTCACTCATATACTATGTATTACACTGTGCGTTTCTTATATTCTAAGTTTTTCAGTGCAACTCACTCATATACTGTGTACTACACTGTGCGTTTCTTATATTCTAAGTTTTTCAGTGCAACTCACTCATATACTGTGTACTACACTGTTCGTTTCTTATATTCTAAGTTTTTCAGTGCAACTCATTCATATACTGTGTACTACACTGTGCGTTTCCTATATTCTAAGTTTTTCAGTGCAACTCACTCATATACTATGTACTACACTGTGCGTTTCTTATATTCTAAGTTTTTCAGTGCAACTCACTCATATACTATGTACTACACTGTGCGTTTCTTATATTCTAAGTTTTTCAGTGCAACTCACTCATATACTATGTACTACACTGTGCGTTTCTTATATTCTAAGTTTTTCCGTGCTACTCACTCATATACTATGTACTACACTGTGCGTTTCTTATATTCTAAGTTTTTCAGTGCAACTCACTCATATACTGTGTACTACACTGTTCGTTTCTTATATTCTAAGTTTTTCAGTGCAACTCATTCATATACTGTGTACTACACTGTGCGTTTCCTATATTCTAAGTTTTTCAGTGCAACTCACTCATATACTATGTACTACACTGTGCGTTTCTTATATTCTAAGTTTTTCAGTGCAACTCACTCATATACTATGTACTACACTGTGCGTTTCTTATATTCTAAGTTTTTCAGTGCAACTCACTCATATACTATGTACTACACTGTGCGTTTCTTATATTCTAAGTTTTTCAGTGCAACTCACTCATATACTATGTACTACACTGTGCATTTCGTGTAATGCGGGTTTTTCAGTAAATTCTAAGTTTTTCAGTGCAACTCACTCATATACTATGTACTACACTGTGCGTTTCTTATATTCTAAGTTTTTCAGTGCAACTCACTCATATACTATGTACTACACTGTGCGTTTCTTATATTCTAAGTTTTTCAGAGCAACTCACTCATATACTATGTACTACACTGTGCGTTTCTTAAATTCTAAGTTTTTCAGTGCAACTCACTCATATACTATGTACTACACTGTGCGTTTCTTATATTCTAAATTTTTCAGTGCAACTCACTCATATACTATGTACTACACTGTGCGTTTCTTATATTCTAAGTTTTTCAGTGCAACTCACTCATATACTATGTACTACACTGTGCGTTTCTTATATTCTAAGTTTTTCAGTGCAACTCACTCATATACTATGTACTACACTGTGCGTTTCTTATATTCTAAGTTTTTCAGTGCAACTCACTCATATACTATGTACTACACTGTGCGTTTCTTATATTCTAAGTTTTTCAGTGCAACTCACTCATATACTATGTACTACACTGTGCGTTTCTTATATTCTAAGTTTTTCAGTGCAACTCACTCATATACTATGTACTACACTGTGCGTTTCTTATATTCTAAGTTTTTCAGTGCAACTCACTCATATACTATGTACTACACTGTGCGTTTCTTATATTTTAAGTTTTTCAGTGCAACTCACTCATATACTATGTACTACACTGTGCGTTTCTTATATTCTAAGTTTTTCAGTGCAACTCACTCATATACTATGTACTACAATGTGCGTTTCTTATATTCTAAGTTTTTCAGTGCAACTCACTCATATACTATGTACTACACTGTGCGTTTCTTATATTCTAAGTTTTTCAGTGCAACTCACTCATATACTATGTACTACACTGTGCGTTTCTTATATTCTAAGTTTTTCAGTGCAACTCACTCATGTACTATGTACTACACTGTGCGTTTCTTATATTCTAAGTTTTTCAGTGCAACTCACTCATGTACTATGTACTACACTGTCCGTTTCTTAAATTCTAAGTTTTTCAGTGCAACTCACTCATATACTATGTACTACACTGAGCGTTTCTTATATTCTAAGTTTTTCAGTGCAACTCACTCATATACTATGTACTACACTGTGCGTTTCTTATATTCTAAGTTTATCAGTGCAACTCACTCATATACTATGTACTACACTGTGCGTTTCTTATATTCTAAGTTTTTCAGTGCAACTCACTCATATACTATGTACTACACTGTGCGTTTCTTATATTCTAAGTTTTTCAGTGCAACTCACTCATATACTATGTATTACACTGTGCGTTTCTTATATTCTAAGTTTTTCAGTGCAACTCACTCATATACTGTGTACTACACTGGGCGTTTCTTATATTCTAAGTTTTTCAGTGCAACTCACTCATATACTGTGTACTACACTGTTCGTTTCTTATATTCTAAGTTTTTCAGTGCAACTCATTCATATACTGTGTACTACACTGTGCGTTTCCTATATTCTAAGTTTTTCAGTGCAACTCACTCATATACTATGTACTACACTGTGCGTTTCTTATATTCTAAGTTTTTCAGTGCAACTCACTCATATACTATGTACTACACTGTGCGTTTCTTATATTCTAAGTTTTTCAGTGCAACTCACTCATATACTATGTACTACACTGTGCGTTTCTTATATTCTAAGTTTTTCAGTGCAACTCACTCATATACTATGTACTACACTGTGCGTTTCTTATATTCTAAGTTTTTCAGTGCAACTCACTCATATACTATGTATTACACTGTGCGTTTCTTATATTCTAAGTTTTTCAGTGCAACTCACTCATATACTGTGTACTACACTGTGCGTTTCTTATATTCTAAGTTTTTCAGTGCAACTCACTCATATACTGTGTACTACACTGTTCGTTTCTTATATTCTAAGTTTTTCAGTGCAACTCATTCATATACTGTGTACTACACTGTGCGTTTCCTATATTCTAAGTTTTTCAGTGCAACTCACTCATATAGTATGTACTACACTGTGCGTTTCTTATATTCTAAGTTTTTCAGTGCAACTCACTCATATACTATGTACTACACTGTGCGTTTCTTATATTCTAAGTTTTTCAGTGCAACTCACTCATATACTATGTACTACACTGTGCGTTTCTTATATTCTAAGTTTTTCAGTGCAACTCACTCATATACTATGTACTACACTGTGCGTTTCTTATATTCTAAGTTTTTCAGTGCAACTCACTCATATACTGTGTACTACACTGTTCGTTTCTTATATTCTAAGTTTTTCAGTGCAACTCATTCATATACTGTGTACTACACTGTGCGTTTCCTATATTCTAAGTTTTTCAGTGCAACTCACTCATATACTATGTACTACACTGTGCGTTTCTTATATTCTAAGTTTTTCAGTGCAACTCACTCATATACTATGTACTACACTGTGCGTTTCTTATATTCTAAGTTTTTCAGTGCAACTCACTCATATACTATGTACTACACTGTGCGTTTCTTATATTCTAAGTTTTTCAGTGCAACTCACTCATATACTATGTACTACACTGTGCATTTCGTGTAATGCGGGTTTTTCAGTAAATTCTAAGTTTTTCAGTGCAACTCACTCATATACTATGTACTACACTGTGCGTTTCTTATATTCTAAGTTTTTGAGTACAACTCACTCATGTACTATGTACTACACTGTCTGTTTCTTAAATTCTAAGTTTTTCAGTGCAACTCACTCATATACTATGTACTACACTGTGCGTTTCTTATATTCTAAGTTTTTCAGTGCAACTCACTCATATACTATGTACTACACTGTGCGTTTCTTATATTCTAAGTTTTTCAGTGCAACTCACTCATATACTATGTACTACACTGAGCGTTTCGTGTAATGCGGGTTTTTCAGTAAATTCTAAGTTTTTCAGTGCAACTCACTCATATACTATGTACTACACTGTGCGTTTCTTATATTCTAAGTTTTTCAGTGCACTCACTCATATACTATGTACTACACTGTGCGTTTCTTATATTCTAAGTTTTTCAGAGCAACTCACTCATATACTATGTACTACACTGTGCGTTTCTTAAATTCTAAGTTTTTCAGTGCAACTCACTCATATACTATGTACTACACTGTGCGTTTCTTATATTCTAAGTTTTTCAGTGCAACTCACTCATATACTATGTACTACACTGTGCGTTTCTTATATTCTAAGTTTTTCAGAGCAACTCACTCATATACTATGTACTACACTGTGCGTTTCTTAAATTCTAAGTTTTTCAGTGCAACTCACTCATATACTATGTACTACACTGTGCGTTTCTTATATTCTAAGTTTTTCAGTGCAACTCACTCATATACTATGTACTACACTGTGCGTTTCTTATATTCTAAGTTTTTCAGTGCAACTCACTCATGTACTATGTACTACACTGTGCGTTTCTTATATTCTAAGTTTTTCAGTGCAACTCACTCATGTACTATGTACTACACTGTCTGTTTCTTAAATTCTAAGTTTTTCAGTGCAACTCACTCATATACTATGTACTACACTGAGCGTTTCTTATATTCTAAGTTTTTCAGTGCAACTCACTCATATACTATGTACTACACTGTGCGTTTCTTATATTCTAAGTTTATCAGTGCAACTCACTCATATACTATGTACTACACTGTGCGTTTCTTATATTCTAAGTTTTTCAGTGCAACTCACTCATATACTATGTACTACACTGTGCGTTTCTTATATTCTAAGTTTTTCAGTGCAACTCACTCATATACTATGTATTACACTGTGCGTTTCTTATATTCTAAGTTTTTCAGTGCAACTCACTCATATACTGTGTACTACACTGTGCGTTTCTTATATTCTAAGTTTTTCAGTGCAACTCACTCATATACTGTGTACTACACTGTTCGTTTCTTATATTCTAAGTTTTTCAGTGCAACTCATTCATATACTGTGTACTACACTGTGCGTTTCCTATATTCTAAGTTTTTCAGTGCAACTCACTCATATACTATGTACTACACTGTGCGTTTCTTATATTCTAAGTTTTTCAGTGCAACTCACTCATATACTATGTACTACACTGTGCGTTTCTTATATTCTAAGTTTTTCAGTGCAACTCACTCATATACTATGTACTACACTGTGCGTTTCTTATATTCTAAGTTTTTCAGTGCAACTCACTCATATACTATGTACTACACTGTGCATTTCGTGTAATGCGGGTTTTTCAGTAAATTCTAAGTTTTTCAGTGCAACTCACTCATATACTATGTACTACACTGTGCGTTTCTTATATTCTAAGTTTTTCAGTGCAACTCACTCATATACTATGTACTACACTGTGCGTTTCTTATATTCTAAGTTTTTCAGAGCAACTCACTCATATACTATGTACTACACTGTGCGTTTCTTAAATTCTAAGTTTTTCAGTGCAACTCACTCATATACTATGTACTACACTGTGCGTTTCTTATATTCTAAATTTTTCAGTGCAACTCACTCATATACTATGTACTACACTGTGCGTTTCTTATATTCTAAGTTTTTCAGTGCAACTCACTCATATACTATGTACTACACTGTGCGTTTCTTATATTCTAAGTTTTTCAGTGCAACTCACTCATATACTATGTACTACACTGTGCGTTTCTTATATTCTAAGTTTTTCAGTGCAACTCACTCATATACTATGTACTACACTGTGCGTTTCTTATATTCTAAGTTTTTCAGTGCAACTCACTCATATACTATGTACTACACTGTGCGTTTCTTATATTCTAAGTTTTTCAGTGCAACTCACTCATATACTATGTACTACACTGTGCGTTTCTTATATTCTAAGTTTTTCAGTGCAACTCACTCATATACTATGTACTACACTGTGCGTTTCTTATATTCTAAGTTTTTCAGTGCAACTCACTCATATACTGTGTACTACACTGTGCGTTTCTTATATTCTAAGTTTTTCAGTGCAACTCACTCATATACTGTGTACTACACTGTTCGTTTCTTATATTCTAAGTTTTTCAGTGCAACTCATTCATATACTGTGTACTACACTGTGCGTTTCCTATATTCTAAGTTTTTCAGTGCAACTCACTCATATAGTATGTACTACACTGTGCGTTTCTTATATTCTAAGTTTTTCAGTGCAACTCACTCATATACTATGTACTACACTGTGCGTTTCTTATATTCTAAGTTTTTCAGTGCAACTCACTCATATACTATGTACTACACTGTGCGTTTCTTATATTCTAAGTTTTTCAGTGCAACTCACTCATATACTATGTACTACACTGTGCGTTTCTTATATTCTAAGTTTTTCAGTGCAACTCACTCATATACTATGTACTACACTGTGCGTTTCTTATATTCTAAGTTTTTCAGTGCAACTCACTCATATACTATGTACTACACTGTGCGTTTCTTATATTCTAAGTTTTTCAGTGCAACTCACTCATATACTATGTATTACACTGTGCGTTTCTTATATTCTAAGTTTTTCAGTGCAACTCACTCATATACTGTGTACTACACTGTGCGTTTCTTATATTCTAAGTTTTTCAGTGCAACTCACTCATATACTGTGTACTACACTGTTCGTTTCTTATATTCTAAGTTTTTCAGTGCAACTCATTCATATACTGTGTACTACACTGTGCGTTTCCTATATTCTAAGTTTTTCAGTGCAACTCACTCATATAGTATGTACTACACTGTGCGTTTCTTATATTCTAAGTTTTTCAGTGCAACTCACTCATATACTATGTACTACACTGTGCGTTTCTTATATTCTAAGTTTTTCAGTGCAACTCACTCATATACTATGTACTACACTGTGCGTTTCTTATATTCTAAGTTTTTCAGTGCAACTCACTCATATACTATGTACTACACTGTGCGTTTCTTATATTCTAAGTTTTTCAGTGCAACTCACTCATATACTGTGTACTACACTGTTCGTTTCTTATATTCTAAGTTTTTCAGTGCAACTCATTCATATACTGTGTACTACACTGTGCGTTTCCTATATTCTAAGTTTTTCAGTGCAACTCACTCATATACTATGTACTACACTGTGCGTTTCTTATATTCTAAGTTTTTCAGTGCAACTCACTCATATACTATGTACTACACTGTGCGTTTCTTATATTCTAAGTTTTTCAGTGCAACTCACTCATATACTATGTACTACACTGTGCGTTTCTTATATTCTAAGTTTTTCAGTGCAACTCACTCATATACTATGTACTACACTGTGCATTTCGTGTAATGCGGGTTTTTCAGTAAATTCTAAGTTTTTCAGTGCAACTCACTCATATACTATGTACTACACTGTGCGTTTCTTATATTCTAAGTTTTTGAGTACAACTCACTCATGTACTATGTACTACACTGTCTGTTTCTTAAATTCTAAGTTTTTCAGTGCAACTCACTCATATACTATGTACTACACTGTGCGTTTCTTATATTCTAAGTTTTTCAGTGCAACTCACTCATATACTATGTACTACACTGTGCGTTTCTTATATTCTAAGTTTTTCAGTGCAACTCACTCATATACTATGTACTACACTGAGCGTTTCGTGTAATGCGGGTTTTTCAGTAAATTCTAAGTTTTTCAGTGCAACTCACTCATATACTATGTACTACACTGTGCGTTTCTTATATTCTAAGTTTTTCAGTGCACTCACTCATATACTATGTACTACACTGTGCGTTTCTTATATTCTAAGTTTTTCAGAGCAACTCACTCATATACTATGTACTACACTGTGCGTTTCTTAAATTCTAAGTTTTTCAGTGCAACTCACTCATATACTATGTACTACACTGTGCGTTTCTTATATTCTAAGTTTTTCAGTGCAACTCACTCATATACTATGTACTACACTGTGCGTTTCTTATATTCTAAGTTTTTCAGAGCAACTCACTCATATACTATGTACTACACTGTGCGTTTCTTAAATTCTAAGTTTTTCAGTGCAACTCACTCATATACTATGTACTACACTGTGCGTTTCTTATATTCTAAGTTTTTCAGTGCAACTCACTCATATACTATGTACTACACTGTGCGTTTCTTATATTCTAAGTTTTTCAGTGCAACTCACTCATGTACTATGTACTACACTGTGCGTTTCTTATATTCTAAGTTTTTCAGTGCAACTCACTCATGTACTATGTACTACACTGTCTGTTTCTTAAATTCTAAGTTTTTCAGTGCAACTCACTCATATACTATGTACTACACTGAGCGTTTCTTATATTCTAAGTTTTTCAGTGCAACTCACTCATATACTATGTACTACACTGTGCGTTTCTTATATTCTAAGTTTATCAGTGCAACTCACTCATATACTATGTACTACACTGTGCGTTTCTTATATTCTAAGTTTTTCAGTGCAACTCACTCATATACTATGTACTACACTGTGCGTTTCTTATATTCTAAGTTTTTCAGTGCAACTCACTCATATACTATGTATTACACTGTGCGTTTCTTATATTCTAAGTTTTTCAGTGCAACTCACTCATATACTGTGTACTACACTGTGCGTTTCTTATATTCTAAGTTTTTCAGTGCAACTCACTCATATACTGTGTACTACACTGTTCGTTTCTTATATTCTAAGTTTTTCAGTGCAACTCATTCATATACTGTGTACTACACTGTGCGTTTCCTATATTCTAAGTTTTTCAGTGCAACTCACTCATATACTATGTACTACACTGTGCGTTTCTTATATTCTAAGTTTTTCAGTGCAACTCACTCATATACTATGTACTACACTGTGCGTTTCTTATATTCTAAGTTTTTCAGTGCAACTCACTCATATACTATGTACTACACTGTGCGTTTCTTATATTCTAAGTTTTTCCGTGCTACTCACTCATATACTATGTACTACACTGTGCGTTTCTTATATTCTAAGTTTTTCAGTGCAACTCACTCATATACTGTGTACTACACTGTTCGTTTCTTATATTCTAAGTTTTTCAGTGCAACTCATTCATATACTGTGTACTACACTGTGCGTTTCCTATATTCTAAGTTTTTCAGTGCAACTCACTCATATACTATGTACTACACTGTGCGTTTCTTATATTCTAAGTTTTTCAGTGCAACTCACTCATATACTATGTACTACACTGTGCGTTTCTTATATTCTAAGTTTTTCAGTGCAACTCACTCATATACTATGTACTACACTGTGCGTTTCTTATATTCTAAGTTTTTCAGTGCAACTCACTCATATACTATGTACTACACTGTGCATTTCGTGTAATGCGGGTTTTTCAGTAAATTCTAAGTTTTTCAGTGCAACTCACTCATATACTATGTACTACACTGTGCGTTTCTTATATTCTAAGTTTTTCAGTGCAACTCACTCATATACTATGTACTACACTGTGCGTTTCTTATATTCTAAGTTTTTCAGAGCAACTCACTCATATACTATGTACTACACTGTGCGTTTCTTAAATTCTAAGTTTTTCAGTGCAACTCACTCATATACTATGTACTACACTGTGCGTTTCTTATATTCTAAATTTTTCAGTGCAACTCACTCATATACTATGTACTACACTGTGCGTTTCTTATATTCTAAGTTTTTCAGTGCAACTCACTCATATACTATGTACTACACTGTGCGTTTCTTATATTCTAAGTTTTTCAGTGCAACTCACTCATATACTATGTACTACACTGTGCGTTTCTTATATTCTAAGTTTTTCAGTGCAACTCACTCATATACTATGTACTACACTGTGCGTTTCTTATATTCTAAGTTTTTCAGTGCAACTCACTCATATACTATGTACTACACTGTGCGTTTCTTATATTCTAAGTTTTTCAGTGCAACTCACTCATATACTATGTACTACACTGTGCGTTTCTTATATTCTAAGTTTTTCAGTGCAACTCACTCATATACTATGTACTACACTGTGCGTTTCTTATATTTTAAGTTTTTCAGTGCAACTCACTCATATACTATGTACTACACTGTGCGTTTCTTATATTCTAAGTTTTTCAGTGCAACTCACTCATATACTATGTACTACACTGTGCGTTTCTTATATTCTAAGTTTTTCAGTGCAACTCACTCATATACTATGTACTACACTGTGCGTTTCTTATATTCTAAGTTTTTCAGTGCAACTCACTCATATACTATGTATTACACTGTGCGTTTCTTATATTCTAAGTTTTTCAGTGCAACTCACTCATATACTGTGTACTACACTGTGCGTTTCTTATATTCTAAGTTTTTCAGTGCAACTCACTCATATACTGTGTACTACACTGTTCGTTTCTTATATTCTAAGTTTTTCAGTGCAACTCATTCATATACTGTGTACTACACTGTGCGTTTCCTATATTCTAAGTTTTTCAGTGCAACTCACTCATATACTATGTACTACACTGTGCGTTTCTTATATTCTACGTTTTTCAGTGCAACTCACTCATATACTATGTACTACACTGTGCGTTTCTTATATTCTAAGTTTTTCAGTGCAACTCACTCATATACTATGTACTACACTGTGCGTTTCTTATATTCTAAGTTTTTCCGTGCTACTCACTCATATACTATGTACTACACTGTGCGTTTCTTATATTCTAAGTTTTTCAGTGCAACTCACTCATATACTGTGTACTACACTGTTCGTTTCTTATATTCTAAGTTTTTCAGTGCAACTCATTCATATACTGTGTACTACACTGTGCGTTTCCTATATTCTAAGTTTTTCAGTGCAACTCACTCATATACTATGTACTACACTGTGCGTTTCTTATATTCTAAGTTTTTCAGTGCAACTCACTCATATACTATGTACTACACTGTGCGTTTCTTATATTCTAAGTTTTTCAGTGCAACTCACTCATATACTATGTACTACACTGTGCGTTTCTTATATTCTAAGTTTTTCAGTGCAACTCACTCATATACTATGTACTACACTGTGCATTTCGTGTAATGCGGGTTTTTCAGTAAATTCTAAGTTTTTCAGTGCAACTCACTCATATACTATGTACTACACTGTGCGTTTCTTATATTCTAAGTTTTTCAGTGCAACTCACTCATATACTATGTACTACACTGTGCGTTTCTTATATTCTAAGTTTTTCAGAGCAACTCACTCATATACTATGTACTACACTGTGCGTTTCTTAAATTCTAAGTTTTTCAGTGCAACTCACTCATATACTATGTACTACACTGTGCGTTTCTTATATTCTAAATTTTTCAGTGCAACTCACTCATATACTATGTACTACACTGTGCGTTTCTTATATTCTAAGTTTTTCAGTGCAACTCACTCATATACTATGTATTACACTGTGCGTTTCTTATATTCTAAGTTTTTCAGTGCAACTCACTCATATACTGTGTACTACACTGTGCGTTTCTTATATTCTAAGTTTTTCAGTGCAACTCACTCATATACTGTGTACTACACTGTTCGTTTCTTATATTCTAAGTTTTTCAGTGCAACTCATTCATATACTGTGTACTACACTGTGCGTTTCCTATATTCTAAGTTTTTCAGTGCAACTCACTCATATAGTATGTACTACACTGTGCGTTTCTTATATTCTAAGTTTTTCAGTGCAACTCACTCATATACTATGTACTACACTGTGCGTTTCTTATATTCTAAGTTTTTCAGTGCAACTCACTCATATACTATGTACTACACTGTGCGTTTCTTATATTCTAAGTTTTTCAGTGCAACTCACTCATATACTATGTACTACACTGTGCGTTTCTTATATTCTAAGTTTTTCAGTGCAACTCACTCATATACTGTGTACTACACTGTTCGTTTCTTATATTCTAAGTTTTTCAGTGCAACTCATTCATATACTGTGTACTACACTGTGCGTTTCCTATATTCTAAGTTTTTCAGTGCAACTCACTCATATACTATGTACTACACTGTGCGTTTCTTATATTCTAAGTTTTTCAGTGCAACTCACTCATATACTATGTACTACACTGTGCGTTTCTTATATTCTAAGTTTTTCAGTGCAACTCACTCATATACTATGTACTACACTGTGCGTTTCTTATATTCTAAGTTTTTCAGTGCAACTCACTCATATACTATGTACTACACTGTGCATTTCGTGTAATGCGGGTTTTTCAGTAAATTCTAAGTTTTTCAGTGCAACTCACTCATATACTATGTACTACACTGTGCGTTTCTTATATTCTAAGTTTTTCAGTGCACTCACTCATATACTATGTACTACACTGTGCGTTTCTTATATTCTAAGTTTTTCAGAGCAACTCACTCATATACTATGTACTACACTGTGCGTTTCTTAAATTCTAAGTTTTTCAGTGCAACTCACTCATATACTATGTACTACACTGTGCGTTTCTTATATTCTAAATTTTTCAGTGCAACTCACTCATATACTATGTACTACACTGTGCGTGTCTTATATTCTAAGTTTTTCAGTGCAACTCACTCATATACTATGTACTACACTGTGCGTTTCTTATATTCTAAGTTTTTCAGTGCAACTCACTCATATACTATGTACTACACTGTGCGTTTCTTATATTCTAAGTTTTTCAGTGCAACTCACTCATATACTATGTACTACACTGTGCGTTTCTTATATTCTAAGTTTTTCAGTGCAACTCACTCATATACTATGTACTACACTGTGCGTTTCTTATATTCTAAGTTTTTCAGTGCAACTCACTCATATACTATGTACTACACTGTGCGTTTCTTATATTCTAAGTTTTTCAGTGCAACTCACTCATATACTATGTACTACACTGTGCGTTTCTTATATTTTAAGTTTTTCAGTGCAACTCACTCATATACTATGTACTACACTGTGCGTTTCTAATATTCTAAGTTTTTCAGTGCAACTCACTCATATACTATGTACTACAATGTGCGTTTCTTATATTCTAAGTTTTTCAGTGCAACTCACTCATATACTATGTACTACACTGTGCGTTTCTTATATTCTAAGTTTTTCAGTGCAACTCACTCATATACTATGTACTACACTGTGCGTTTCTTATATTCTAAGTTTTTCAGTGCAACTCACTCATATACTATGTACTACACAGTGCGTTTCTTATATTCTAAGTTTTTCAGTGCAACTCACTCATGTACTATGTACTACACTGTGCGTTTCTTATATTCTAAGTTTTTCAGTGCAACTCACTCATGTACTATGTACTACACTGTCCGTTTCTTAAATTCTAAGTTTTTCAGTGCAACTCACTCATATACTATGTACTACACTGAGCGTTTCTTATATTCTAAGTTTTTCAGTGCAACTCACTCATATACTATGTACTACACTGTGCGTTTCTTATATTCTAAGTTTATCAGTGCAACTCACTCATATACTATGTACTACACTGTGCGTTTCTTATATTCTAAGTTTTTCAGTGCAACTCACTCATATACTATGTACTACACTGTGCGTTTCTTATATTCTAAGTTTTTCAGTGCAACTCACTCATATACTATGTATTACACTGTGCGTTTCTTATATTCTAAGTTTTTCAGTGCAACTCACTCATATACTGTGTACTACACTGTGCGTTTCTTATATTCCTAGTTTTTCAGTGCAACTCACTCATATACTGTGTACTACACTGTTCGTTTCTTATATTCTAAGTTTTTCAGTGCAACTCATTCATATACTGTGTACTACACTGTGCGTTTCCTATATTCTAAGTTTTTCAGTGCAACTCACTCATATACTATGTACTACACTGTGCGTTTCTTATATTCTAAGTTTTTCAGTGCAACTCACTCATATACTATGTACTACACTGTGCGTTTCTTATATTCTAAGTTTTTCAGTGCAACTCACTCATATACTATGTACTACACTGTGCGTTTCTTATATTCTAAGTTTATCAGTGCAACTCACTCATATACTATGTACTACACTGTGCGTTTCTTATATTCTAAGTTTTTCAGTGCAACTCACTCATATACTATGTACTACACTGTGCGTTTCTTATATTCTAAGTTTTTCAGTGCAACTCACTCATATACTATGTATTACACTGTGCGTTTCTTATATTCTAAGTTTTTCAGTGCAACTCACTCATATACTGTGTACTACACTGTGCGTTTCTTATATTCCTAGTTTTTCAGTGCAACTCACTCATATACTGTGTACTACACTGTTCGTTTCTTATATTCTAAGTTTTTCAGTGCAACTCATTCATATACTGTGTACTACACTGTGCGTTTCCTATATTCTAAGTTTTTCAGTGCAACTCACTCATATACTATGTACTACACTGTGCGTTTCTTATATTCTAAGTTTTTCAGTGCAACTCACTCATATACTATGTACTACACTGTGCGTTTCTTATATTCTAAGTTTTTCAGTGCAACTCACTCATATACTATGTACTACACTGTGCGTTTCTTATATTCTAAGTTTTTCAGTGCAACTCACTCATATACTATGTACTACACTGTGCGTTTCTTATATTCTAAGTTTTTCAGTGCAACTCACTCATATACTATGTACTACACTGTGCATTTCGTGTAATGCGGGTTTTTCAGTAAATTCTAAGTTTTTCAGTGCAACTCACTCATATACTATGTACTACACTGTGCGTTTCTTATATTCTAAGTTTTTCAGTGCAACTCACTCATATACTATGTAGTACACTGTGCGTTTCTTATATTCTAAGTTTTTCAGTGCAACTCACTCATATACTATGTACTACACTGTGCGTTTCTTATATTCTAAGTTTTTCAGAGCAACTCACTCATATACTATGTACTACACTGTGCGTTTCTTAAATTCTAAATTTTTCAGTGCAACTCACTCATATACTATGTACTACACTGTGCGTTTCTTATATTCTAAATTTTTCAGTGCAACTCACTCATATACTATGTACTACACTGTGCGTTTCTTATATTCTAAGTTTTTCAGTGCAACTCACTCATATACTATGTACTACACTGTGCGTTTCTTATATTCTAAGTTTTTCAGTGCAACTCACTCATATACTATGTACTACACTGTGCGTTTCTTATATTCTAAGTTTTTCAGTGCAACTCACTCATATACTATGTACTACACTGTGCATTTCGTGTAATGCGGGTTTTTCAGTAAATTCTAAGTTTTTCAGTGCAACTCACTCATATACTATGTACTACACTGTGCGTTTCTTATATTCTAAGTTTTTCAGTGCAACTCACTCATATACTATGTACTACACTGTGCGTTTCTTATATTCTAAGTTTTTCAGTGCAACTCACTCATATACTATGTACTACACTGTGCGTTTCTTATATTCTAAGTTTTTCAGAGCAACTCACTCATATACTATGTACTACACTGTGCGTTTCTTAAATTCTAAGTTTTTCAGTGCAACTCACTCATATACTATGTACTACACTGTGCGTTTCTTATATTCTAAATTTTTCAGTGCAACTCACTCATATACTATGTACTACACTGTGCGTTTCTTATATCCTAAGTTTTTCAGTGCAACTCACTCATATACTATGTACTACACTGTGCGTTTCTTATATTCTAAGTTTTTCAGTGCAACTCACTCATATACTATGTACTACACTGTGCGTTTCTTATATTCTAAGTTTTTCAGTGCAACTCACTCATATACTATGTACTACACTGTGCGTTTCTTATATTCTAAGTTTTTCAGTGCAACTCACTCATGTACTATGTACTACACTGTGCGTTTCTTATATTCTAAGTTTTTCAGTGCAACTCACTCATGTACTATGTACTACACTGTCCGTTTCTTAAATTCTAAGTTTTTCAGTGCAACTCACTCATATACTATGTACTACACTGAGCGTTTCTTATATTCTAAGTTTTTCAGTGCAACTCACTCATATACTATGTACTACACTGTGCGTTTCTTATATTCTAAGTTTTTCAGTGCAACTCACTCATATACTATGTACTACACTGTGCGTTTCTTATATTCTAAGTTTTTCAGTGCAACTCACTCATATACTATGTACTACACTGTGCGTTTCTTATATTCTAAGTTTTTCAGTGCAACTCACTCATATACTATGTACTACACTGTGCGTTTCTTATATTCTAAGTTTTTCAGTGCAACTCACTCATATACTGTGTACTACACTGTTCGTTTCTTATATTCTAAGTTTTTCAGTGCAACTCATTCATATACTGTGTACTACACTGTGCGTTTCCTATATTCTAAGTTTTTCAGTGCAACTCACTCATATACTATGTACTACACTGTGCGTTTCTTATATTCTAAGTTTTTCAGTGCAACTCACTCATATACTATGTACTACACTGTGCGTTTCTTATATTCTAAATTTTTCAGTGCAACTCACTCATATACTATGTACTACACTGTGCGTTTCTTATATTCTAAGTTTTTCAGTGCAACTCACTCATATACTATGTACTACACTGTGCGTTTCTTATATTCTAAGTTTTTCAGTGCAACTCACTCATATACTATGTACTACACTGTGCATTTCGTGTAATGCGGGTTTTTCAGTAAATTCTAAGTTTTTCAGTGCAACTCACTCATATACTATGTACTACACTGTGCGTTTCTTATATTCTAAGTTTTTCAGTGCAACTCACTCATATACTATGTACTACCCTGTGCGTTTCTTATATTCTAAGTTTTTCAGTGCAACTCACTCATATACTATGTACTACACTGTGCGTTTCTTATATTCTAAGTTTTTCAGAGCAACTCACTCATATACTATGTACTACACTGTGCGTTTCTTAAATTCTAAATTTTTCAGTGCAACTCACTCATATACTATGTACTACACTGTGCGTTTCTTATATTCTAAATTTTTCAGTGCAACTCACTCATATACTATGTACTACACTGTGCGTTTCTTATATTCTAAGTTTTTCAGTGCAACTCACTCATATACTATGTACTACACTGTGCGTTTCTTATATTCTAAGTTTTTCAGTGCAACTCACTCATATACTATGTACTACACTGTGCATTTCGTGTAATGCGGGTTTTTCAGTAAATTCTAAGTTTTTCAGTGCAACTCACTCATATACTATGTACTACACTGTGCGTTTCTTATATTCTCAGTTTTTCAGTGCAACTCACTCATATACTATGTAGTACACTGTGCGTTTCTTATATTCTAAGTTTTTCAGTGCAACTCACTCATATACTATGTACTACACTGTGCGTTTCTTATATTCTAAGTTTTTCAGTGCAACTCACTCATATACTATGTACTACACTGTGCGTTTCTTAAATTCTAAATTTTTCAGTGCAACTCACTCATATACTATGAACTACACTGTGCGTTTCTTATATTCTAAATTTTTCAGTGCAACTCACTCATATACTATGTACTACACTGTGCGTTTCTTATATTCTAAGTTTTTCAGTGCAACTCACTCATATACTATGTACTACACTGTGCGTTTCTTATATTCTAAGTTTTTCAGTGCAACTCACTCATATACTATGAACTACACTGTGCGTTTCTTATATTCTAAATTTTTCAGTGCAACTCACTCATATACTATGTACTACACTGTGCGTTTCTTATATTCTAAGTTTTTCAGTGCAACTCACTCATATAATATGTACTACACTGTGCGTTTCTTATATTCTAAGTTTTTCAGTGCAACTCACTCATATACTATGTACTACACTGTGCATTTCGTGTAATGCGGGTTTTTCAGTAAATTCTAAGTTTTTCAGTGCAACTCACTCATATACTATGTACTACACTGTGCGTTTCTTATATTCTAAGTTTTTCAGTGCAACTCACTCATATACTATGTACTACACTGTGCGTTTCTTATATTCTAAGTTTTTCAGTGCAACTCACTCATATACTATGTACTACACTGTGCGTTTCTTATATTCTAAGTTTTTCAGAGCAACTCACTCATATACTATGTACTACACTGTGCGTTTCTTAAATTCTAAGTTTTTCAGTGCAACTCACTCATATACTATGTACTACACTGTGCGTTTCTTATATTCTAAATTTTTCAGTGCAACTCACTCATATACTATGTACTACACTGTGCGTTTCTTATATTCTAAGTTTTTCAGTGCAACTCACTCATATACTATGTACTACACTGTGCGTTTCTTATATTCTAAGTTTTTCAGTGCAACTCACTCATATACTATGTACTACACTGTGCGTTTCTTATATTCTAAGTTTTTCAGTGCAACTCACTCATGTACTATGTACTACACTGTGCGTTTCTTATATTCTAAGTTTTTCAGTGCAACTCACTCATGTACTATGTACTACACTGTCCGTTTCTTAAATTCTAAGTTTTTCAGTGCAACTCACTCATATACTATGTACTACACTTAGCGTTTCTTATATTCTAAGTTTTTCAGTGCAACTCACTCATATACTATGTACTACACTGTGCGTTTCTTATATTCTAAGTTTTTCAGTGCAACTCACTCATATACTATGTACTACACTGTGCGTTTCTTATATTCTAAGTTTTTCAGTGCAACTCACTCATATACTATGTACTACACTGTGCGTTTCTTATATTCTAAGTTTTTCAGTGCAACTCACTCATATACTATGTACTACACTGTGCGTTTCTTATATTCTAAGTTTTTCAGTGCAACTCACTCATATACTGTGTACTACACTGTTCGTTTCTTATATTCTAAGTTTTTCAGTGCAACTCATTCATATACTGTGTACTACACTGTGCCTTTCCTATATTCTAAGATTTCAGTGCAACTCACTCATATACTATGTACTACACTGTGCGTTTCTTATATTCTAAGTTTTTCAGTGCAACTCACTCATATACTATGTACTACACTGTGCGTTTCTTATATTCTAAATTTTTCAGTGCAACTCACTCATATACTATGTACTACACTGTGCGTTTCTTATATTCTAAGTTTTTCAGTGCAACTCACTCATATACTATGTACTACACTGTGCGTTTCTTATATTCTAAGTTTTTCAGTGCAACTCACTCATATACTATGTACTACACTGTGCATTTCGTGTAATGCGGGTTTTTCAGTAAATTCTAAGTTTTTCAGTGCAACTCACTCATATACTATGTACTACACTGTGCGTTTCTTATATTCTAAGTTTTTCAGTGCAACTCACTCATATACTATGTACTACACTGTGCGTTTCTTATATTCTAAGTTTTTCAGTGCAACTCACTCATATACTATGTACTACACTGTGCGTTTCTTATATTCTAAGTTTTTCAGAGCAACTCACTCATATACTATGTACACCACTGTGCGTTTCTTAAATTCTAAATTTTTCAGTGCAACTCACTCATATACTATGTACTACACTGTGCGTTTCTTATATTCTAAATTTTTCAGTGCAACTCACTCATATACTATGTACTACACTGTGCGTTTCTTATATTCTAAGTTTTTCAGTGCAACTCACTCATATACTATGTACTACACTGTGCGTTTCTTATATTCTAAGTTTTTCAGTGCAACTCACTCATATACTATGTACTACACTGTGCGTTTCTTATATTCTAAGTTTTTCAGTGCAACTCACTCATATACTATGTACTACACTGTGCGTTTCTTATATTCTAAGTTTTTCAGTGCAACTCACTCATATACTATGTACTACACTGTGCGTTTCTTATATTCTAAGTTTTTCAGTGCAACTCACTCATATACTATGTACTACCCTGTGCGTTTCTTATATTCTAAGTTTTTCAGTGCAACTCACTCATATACTATGTACTACACTGTGCGTTTCTTATATTCTAAGTTTTTCAGAGCAACTCACTCATATACTATGTACTACACTGTGCGTTTCTTAAATTCTAAATTTTTCAGTGCAACTCACTCATATACTATGTACTACACTGTGCGTTTCTTATATTCTAAATTTTTCAGTGCAACTCACTCATATACTATGTACTACACTGTGCGTTTCTTATATTCTAAGTTTTTCAGTGCAACTCACTCATATACTATGTACTACACTGTGCGTTTCTTATATTCTAAGTTTTTCAGTGCAACTCACTCATATACTATGTACTACACTGTGCATTTCGTGTAATGCGGGTTTTTCAGTAAATTCTAAGTTTTTCAGTGCAACTCACTCATATACTATGTACTACACTGTGCGTTTCTTATATTCTCAGTTTTTCAGTGCAACTCACTCATATACTATGTAGTACACTGTGCGTTTCTTATATTCTAAGTTTTTCAGTGCAACTCACTCATATACTATGTACTACACTGTGCGTTTCTTATATTCTAAGTTTTTCAGAGCAACTCACTCATATACTATGTACTACACTGTGCGTTTCTTAAATTCTAAATTTTTCAGTGCAACTCACTCATATACTATGAACTACACTGTGCGTTTCTTATATTCTAAATTTTTCAGTGCAACTCACTCATATACTATGTACTACACTGTGCGTTTCTTATATTCTAAGTTTTTCAGTGCAACTCACTCATATACTATGTACTACACTGTGCGTTTCTTATATTCTAAGTTTTTCAGTGCAACTCACTCATATACTATGAACTACACTGTGCGTTTCTTATATTCTAAATTTTTCAGTGCAACTCACTCATATACTATGTACTACACTGTGCGTTTCTTATATTCTAAGTTTTTCAGTGCAACTCACTCATATAATATGTACTACACTGTGCGTTTCTTATATTCTAAGTTTTTCAGTGCAACTCACTCATATACTATGTACTACACTGTGCATTTCGTGTAATGCGGGTTTTTCAGTAAATTCTAAGTTTTTCAGTGCAACTCACTCATATACTATGTACTACACTGTGCGTTTCTTATATTCTAAGTTTTTCAGTGCAACTCACTCATATACTATGTACTACACTGTGCGTTTCTTATATTCTAAGTTTTTCAGTGCAACTCACTCATATACTATGTACTACACTGTGCGTTTCTTATATTCTAAGTTTTTCAGAGCAACTCACTCATATACTATGTACTACACTGTGCGTTTCTTAAATTCTAAGTTTTTCAGTGCAACTCACTCATATACTATGTACTACACTGTGCGTTTCTTATATTCTAAATTTTTCAGTGCAACTCACTCATATACTATGTACTACACTGTGCGTTTCTTATATTCTAAGTTTTTTAGTGCAACTCACTCATATACTATGTACTACACTGTGCGTTTCTTATATTCTAAGTTTTTCAGTGCAACTCACTCATATACTATGTACTACACTGTGCGTTTCTTATATTCTAAGTTTTTCAGTGCAACTCACTCATGTACTATGTACTACACTGTGCGTTTCTTATATTCTAAGTTTTTCAGTGCAACTCACTCATGTACTATGTACTACACTGTCCGTTTCTTAAATTCTAAGTTTTTCAGTGCAACTCACTCATATACTATGTACTACACTGAGCGTTTCTTATATTCTAAGTTTTTCAGTGCAACTCACTCATATACTATGTACTACACTGTGCGTTTCTTATATTCTAAGTTTTTCAGTGCAACTCACTCATATACTATGTACTACACTGTGCGTTTCTTATATTCTAAGTTTTTCAGTGCAACTCACTCATATACTATGTACTACACTGTGCGTTTCTTATATTCTAAGTTTTTCAGTGCAACTCACTCATATACTATGTACTACACTGTGCGTTTCTTATATTCTAAGTTTTTCAGTGCAACTCACTCATATACTGTGTACTACACTGTTCGTTTCTTATATTCTAAGTTTTTCAGTGCAACTCATTCATATACTGTGTACTACACTGTGCCTTTCCTATATTCTAAGATTTCAGTGCAACTCACTCATATACTATGTACTACACTGTGCGTTTCTTATATTCTAAGTTTTTCAGTGCAACTCACTCATATACTATGTACTACACTGTGCGTTTCTTATATTCTAAATTTTTCAGTGCAACTCACTCATATACTATGTACTACACTGTGCGTTTCTTATATTCTAAGTTTTTCAGTGCAACTCACTCATATACTATGTACTACACTGTGCGTTTCTTATATTCTAAGTTTTTCAGTGCAACTCACTCATATACTATGTACTACACTGTGCATTTCGTGTAATGCGGGTTTTTCAGTAAATTCTAAGTTTTTCAGTGCAACTCACTCATATACTATGTACTACACTGTGCGTTTCTTATATTCTAAGTTTTTCAGTGCAACTCACTCATATACTATGTACTACACTGTGCGTTTCTTATATTCTAAGTTTTTCAGTGCAACTCACTCATATACTATGTACTACACTGTGCGTTTCTTATATTCTAAGTTTTTCAGAGCAACTCACTCATATACTATGTACACCACTGTGCGTTTCTTAAATTCTAAATTTTTCAGTGCAACTCACTCATATACTATGTACTACACTGTGCGTTTCTTATATTCTAAATTTTTCAGTGCAACTCACTCATATACTATGTACTACACTGTGCGTTTCTTATATTCTAAGTTTTTCAGTGCAACTCACTCATATACTATGTACTACACTGTGCGTTTCTTATATTCTAAGTTTTTCAGTGCAACTCACTCATATACTATGTACTACACTGTGCGTTTCTTATATTCTAAGTTTTTCAGTGCAACTCACTCATATACTATGTACTACACTGTGCGTTTCTTATATTCTAAGTTTTTCAGTGCAACTCACTCATATACTATGTACTACACTGTGCGTTTCTTATATTCTAAGTTTTTCAGTGCAACTCACTCATATACTATGTACTACACTGTGCGTTTCTTATATTCTAAGTTTTTCAGTGCAACTCACTCATATACTATGTACTACACTGTGCGTTTCTTATATTCTAAGTTTTTCAGTGCAACTCACTCATATACTATGTACTACACTGTGCGTTTCTTATATTCTAAGTTTTTCAGTGCAACTCACTCATATACTATGTACTACACTGTGCGTTTCTTATATTCTAAGTTTTTCAGTGCAACTCACTCATATACTATGTACTACACTGTGCGTTTCTTATATTCTAAGTTTTTCAGTGCAACTCACTCATATACTATGTACTACACTGTGCGTTTCTTATATTCTAAGTTTTTCAGTGCAACTCACTCATATACTATGTACTACACTGTGCGTTTCTTATATTCTAAGTTTTTCAGTGCAACTCACTCATATACTATGTACTACACTGTGCGTTTCTTATATTCTAAGTTTTTCAGTGCAACTCACTCATATACTATGTACTACAATGTGCGTTTCTTATATTCTAAGTTTTTCAGTGCAACTCACTCATATACTATGTACTACACTGTGCGTTTCTTATATTCTAAGTTTTTCAGTGCAACTCACTCATATACTATGTACTACACTGTGCGTTTCTTATATTCTAAGTTTTTCAGTGCAACTCACTCATATACTATGTACTACACTGTGCGTTTCTTATATTCTAAGTTTTTCAGTGCAACTCACTCATATACTGTGTACTACACTGTTCGTTTCTTACATTCTAAGTTTTTCAGTGCAACTCATTCATATACTGTGTACTACACTGTGCGTTTCCTATATTCTAAGTTTTTCAGTGCAACTCACTCATATACTATGTACTACACTCTGCGTTTCTTATATTCTAAGTTTTTCAGTGCAACTCACTCATATACTATGTACTACACTGTGCGTTTCTTATATTCTAAGTTTTTCAGTGCAACTCACTCATATACTATGTACTACACTGTGCGTTTCTTATATTCTAAGTTTTTCAGTGCAACTCACTCATATACTATGTACTACACTGTGCGTTTCTTATATTCTAAGTTTTTCAGTGCAACTCACTCATATACTATGTACTACACTGTGCATTTCGTGTAATGCGGGTTTTTCAGTAAATTCTAAGTTTTTCAGTGCAACTCACTCATATACTATGTACTACACTGTGCGTTTCTTATATTCTAAGTTTTTCAGTGCAAGTCACTCATATACTATGTACTACACTGTGCGTTTCTTATATTCTAAGTTTTTCAGTGCAACTCACTCATATACTATGTACTACACTGTGCGTTTCTTATATTCTAAGTTTTTCAGTGCAACTCACTCATATACTATGTACTACACTGTGCGTTTCTTATATTCTAAGTTTTTCAGTGCAACTCACTCATATACTATGTACTACACTGTGCATTTCGTGTAATGCGGGTTTTTCAGTAAATTCTAAGTTTTTCAGTGCAACTCACTCATATACTATGTACTACACTGTGCGTTTCTTATATTCTAAGTTTTTCAGTGCAACTCACTCATATACTATGTAGTACACTGTGCGTTTCTTATATTCTAAGTTTTTCAGTGCAACTCACTCATATACTATGTACTACACTGTGCGTTTCTTATATTCTAAGTTTTTCAGAGCAACTCACTCATATACTATGTACTACACTGTGCGTTTCTTAAATTCTAAATTTTTCAGTGCAACTCACTCATATACTATGTACTACACTGTGCGTTTCTTATATTCTAAATTTTTCAGTGCAACTCACTCATATACTATGTACTACACTGTGCGTTTCTTATATTCTAAGTTTTTCAGTGCAACTCACTCATATACTATGTACTACACTGTGCGTTTCTTATATTCTAAGTTTTTCAGTGCAACTCACTCATATACTATGTACTACACTGTGCGTTTCTTATATTCTAAGTTTTTCAGTGCAACTCACTCATATACTATGTACTACACTGTGCATTTCGTGTAATGCGGGTTTTTCAGTAAATTCTAAGTTTTTCAGTGCAACTCACTCATATACTATGTACTACACTGTGCGTTTCTTATATTCTAAGTTTTTCAGTGCAACTCACTCATATACTATGTACTACACTGTGCGTTTCTTATATTCTAAGTTTTTCAGTGCAACTCACTCATATACTATGTACTACACTGTGCGTTTCTTATATTCTAAGTTTTTCAGAGCAACTCACTCATATACTATGTACTACACTGTGCGTTTCTTAAATTCTAAGTTTTTCAGTGCAACTCACTCATATACTATGTACTACACTGTGCGTTTCTTATATTCTAAATTTTTCAGTGCAACTCACTCATATACTATGTACTACACTGTGCGTTTCTTATATCCTAAGTTTTTCAGTGCAACTCACTCATATACTATGTACTACACTGTGCGTTTCTTATATTCTAAGTTTTTCAGTGCAACTCACTCATATACTATGTACTACACTGTGCGTTTCTTATATTCTAAGTTTTTCAGTGCAACTCACTCATGTACTATGTACTACACTGTGCGTTTCTTATATCCTAAGTTTTTCAGTGCAACTCACTCATATACTATGTACTACACTGTGCGTTTCTTATATTCTAAGTTTTTCAGTGCAACTCACTCATATACTATGTACTACACTGTGCGTTTCTTATATTCTAAGTTTTTCAGTGCAACTCACTCATATACTATGTACTACACTGTGCGTTTCTTATATTCTAAGTTTTTCAGTGCAACTCACTCATGTACTATGTACTACACTGTGCGTTTCTTATATTCTAAGTTTTTCAGTGCAACTCACTCATGTACTATGTACTACACTGTCCGTTTCTTAAATTCTAAGTTTTTCAGTGCAACTCACTCATATACTATGTACTACACTGAGCGTTTCTTATATTCTAAGTTTTTCAGTGCAACTCACTCATATACTATGTACTACACTGTGCGTTTCTTATATTCTAAGTTTTTCAGTGCAACTCACTCATATACTATGTACTACACTGTGCGTTTCTTATATTCTAAGTTTTTCAGTGCAACTCACTCATATACTATGTACTACACTGTGCGTTTCTTATATTCTAAGTTTTTCAGTGCAACTCACTCATATACTATGTACTACACTGTGCGTTTCTTATATTCTAAGTTTTTCAGTGCAACTCACTCATATACTGTGTACTACACTGTTCGTTTCTTATATTCTAAGTTTTTCAGTGCAACTCATTCATATACTGTGTACTACACTGTGCGTTTCCTATATTCTAAGTTTTTCAGTGCAACTCACTCATATACTATGTACTACACTGTGCGTTTCTTATATTCTAAGTTTTTCAGTGCAACTCACTCATATACTATGTACTACACTGTGCGTTTCTTATATTCTAAATTTTTCAGTGCAACTCACTCATATACTATGTACTACACTGTGCGTTTCTTATATTCTAAGTTTTTCAGTGCAACTCACTCATATACTATGTACTACACTGTGCGTTTCTTATATTCTAAGTTTTTCAGTGCAACTCACTCATATACTATGTACTACACTGTGCATTTCGTGTAATGCGGGTTTTTCAGTAAATTCTAAGTTTTTCAGTGCAACTCACTCATATACTATGTACTACACTGTGCGTTTCTTATATTCTAAGTTTTTCAGTGCAACTCACTCATATACTATGTACTACCCTGTGCGTTTCTTATATTCTAAGTTTTTCAGTGCAACTCACTCATATACTATGTACTACACTGTGCGTTTCTTATATTCTAAGTTTTTCAGAGCAACTCACTCATATACTATGTACTACACTGTGCGTTTCTTAAATTCTAAATTTTTCAGTGCAACTCACTCATATACTATGTACTACACTGTGCGTTTCTTATATTCTAAATTTTTCAGTGCAACTCACTCATATACTATGTACTACACTGTGCGTTTCTTATATTCTAAGTTTTTCAGTGCAACTCACTCATATACTATGTACTACACTGTGCGTTTCTTATATTCTAAGTTTTTCAGTGCAACTCACTCATATACTATGTACTACACTGTGCATTTCGTGTAATGCGGGTTTTTCAGTAAATTCTAAGTTTTTCAGTGCAACTCACTCATATACTATGTACTACACTGTGCGTTTCTTATATTCTCAGTTTTTCAGTGCAACTCACTCATATACTATGTAGTACACTGTGCGTTTCTTATATTCTAAGTTTTTCAGTGCAACTCACTCATATACTATGTACTACACTGTGCGTTTCTTATATTCTAAGTTTTTCAGAGCAACTCACTCATATACTATGTACTACACTGTGCGTTTCTTAAATTCTAAATTTTTCAGTGCAACTCACTCATATACCATGAACTACACTGTGCGTTTCTTATATTCTAAATTTTTCAGTGCAACTCACTCATATACTATGTACTACACTGTGCGTTTCTTATATTCTAAGTTTTTCAGTGCAACTCACTCATATACTATGTACTACACTGTGCGTTTCTTATATTCTAAGTTTTTCAGTGCAACTCACTCATATACTATGAACTACACTGTGCGTTTCTTATATTCTAAATTTTTCAGTGCAACTCACTCATATACTATGTACTACACTGTGCGTTTCTTATATTCTAAGTTTTTCAGTGCAACTCACTCATATAATATGTACTACACTGTGCGTTTCTTATATTCTAAGTTTTTCAGTGCAACTCACTCATATACTATGTACTACACTGTGCATTTCGTGTAATGCGGGTTTTTCAGTAAATTCTAAGTTTTTCAGTGCAACTCACTCATATACTATGTACTACACTGTGCGTTTCTTATATTCTAAGTTTTTCAGTGCAACTCACTCATATACTATGTACTACACTGTGCGTTTCTTATATTCTAAGTTTTTCAGTGCAACTCACTCATATACTATGTACTACACTGTGCGTTTCTTATATTCTAAGTTTTTCAGAGCAACTCACTCATATACTATGTACTACACTGTGCGTTTCTTAAATTCTAAGTTTTTCAGTGCAACTCACTCATATACTATGTACTACACTGTGCGTTTCTTATATTCTAAATTTTTCAGTGCAACTCACTCATATACTATGTACTACACTGTGCGTTTCTTATATTCTAAGTTTTTCAGTGCAACTCACTCATATACTATGTACTACACTGTGCGTTTCTTATATTCTAAGTTTTTCAGTGCAACTCACTCATGTACTATGTACTACACTGTGCGTTTCTTATATTCTAAGTTTTTCAGTGCAACTCACTCATGTACTATGTACTACACTGTGCGTTTCTTATATTCTAAGTTTTTCAGTGCAACTCACTCATGTACTATGTACTACACTGTCCGTTTCTTAAATTCTAAGTTTTTCAGTGCAACTCACTCATATACTATGTACTACACTGAGCGTTTCTTATATTCTAAGTTTTTCAGTGCAACTCACTCATATACTATGTACTACACTGTGCGTTTCTTATATTCTAAGTTTTTCAGTGCAACTCACTCATATACTATGTACTACACTGTGCGTTTCTTATATTCTAAGTTTTTCAGTGCAACTCACTCATATACTATGTACTACACTGTGCGTTTCTTATATTCTAAGTTTTTCAGTGCAACTCACTCATATACTATGTACTACACTGTGCGTTTCTTATATTCTAAGTTTTTCAGTGCAACTCACTCATATACTGTGTACTACACTGTTCGTTTCTTATATTCTAAGTTTTTCAGTGCAACTCATTCATATACTGTGTACTACACTGTGCCTTTCCTATATTCTAAGATTTCAGTGCAACTCACTCATATACTATGTACTACACTGTGCGTTTCTTATATTCTAAGTTTTTCAGTGCAACTCACTCATATACTATGTACTACACTGTGCGTTTCTTATATTCTAAATTTTTCAGTGCAACTCACTCATATACTATGTACTACACTGTGCGTTTCTTATATTCTAAGTTTTTCAGTGCAACTCACTCATATACTATGTACTACACTGTGCGTTTCTTATATTCTAAGTTTTTCAGTGCAACTCACTCATATACTATGTACTACACTGTGCATTTCGTGTAATGCGGGTTTTTCAGTAAATTCTAAGTTTTTCAGTGCAACTCACTCATATACTATGTACTACACTGTGCGTTTCTTATATTCTAAGTTTTTCAGTGCAACTCACTCATATACTATGTACTACACTGTGCGTTTCTTATATTCTAAGTTTTTCAGTGCAACTCACTCATATACTATGTACTACACTGTGCGTTTCTTATATTCTAAGTTTTTCAGAGCAACTCACTCATATACTATGTACACCACTGTGCGTTTCTTAAATTCTAAATTTTTCAGTGCAACTCACTCATATACTATGTACTACACTGTGCGTTTCTTATATTCTAAATTTTTCAGTGCAACTCACTCATATACTATGTACTACACTGTGCGTTTCTTATATTCTAAGTTTTTCAGTGCAACTCACTCATATACTATGTACTACACTGTGCGTTTCTTATATTCTAAGTTTTTCAGTGCAACTCACTCATATACTATGTACTACACTGTGCGTTTCTTATATTCTAAGTTTTTCAGTGCAACTCACTCATATACTATGTACTACACTGTGCGTTTCTTATATTCTAAGTTTTTCAGTGCAACTCACTCATATACTATGTACTACACTGTGCGTTTCTTATATTCTAAGTTTTTCAGTGCAACTCACTCATATACTATGTACTACACTGTGCGTTTCTTATATTCTAAGTTTTTCAGTGCAACTCACTCATATACTATGTACTACACTGTGCGTTTCTTATATTCTAAGTTTTTCAGTGCAACTCACTCATATACTATGTACTACACTGTGCGTTTCTTATATTCTAAGTTTTTCAGTGCAACTCACTCATATACTATGTACTACCCTGTGCGTTTCTTATATTCTAAGTTTTTCAGTGCAACTCACTCATATACTATGTACTACACTGTGCGTTTCTTATATTCTAAGTTTTTCAGAGCAACTCACTCATATACTATGTACTACACTGTGCGTTTCTTAAATTCTAAATTTTTCAGTGCAACTCACTCATATACTATGTACTACACTGTGCGTTTCTTATATTCTAAATTTTTCAGTGCAACTCACTCATATACTATGTACTACACTGTGCGTTTCTTATATTCTAAGTTTTTCAGTGCAACTCACTCATATACTATGTACTACACTGTGCGTTTCTTATATTCTAAGTTTTTCAGTGCAACTCACTCATATACTATGTACTACACTGTGCATTTCGTGTAATGCGGGTTTTTCAGTAAATTCTAAGTTTTTCAGTGCAACTCACTCATATACTATGTACTACACTGTGCGTTTCTTATATTCTCAGTTTTTCAGTGCAACTCACTCATATACTATGTAGTACACTGTGCGTTTCTTATATTCTAAGTTTTTCAGTGCAACTCACTCATATACTATGTACTACACTGTGCGTTTCTTATATTCTAAGTTTTTCAGAGCAACTCACTCATATACTATGTACTACACTGTGCGTTTCTTAAATTCTAAATTTTTCAGTGCAACTCACTCATATACTATGAACTACACTGTGCGTTTCTTATATTCTAAATTTTTCAGTGCAACTCACTCATATACTATGTACTACACTGTGCGTTTCTTATATTCTAAGTTTTTCAGTGCAACTCACTCATATACTATGTACTACACTGTGCGTTTCTTATATTCTAAGTTTTTCAGTGCAACTCACTCATATACTATGAACTACACTGTGCGTTTCTTATATTCTAAATTTTTCAGTGCAACTCACTCATATACTATGTACTACACTGTGCGTTTCTTATATTCTAAGTTTTTCAGTGCAACTCACTCATATAATATGTACTACACTGTGCGTTTCTTATATTCTAAGTTTTTCAGTGCAACTCACTCATATACTATGTACTACACTGTGCATTTCGTGTAATGCGGGTTTTTCAGTAAATTCTAAGTTTTTCAGTGCAACTCACTCATATACTATGTACTACACTGTGCGTTTCTTATATTCTAAGTTTTTCAGTGCAACTCACTCATATACTATGTACTACACTGTGCGTTTCTTAAATTCTAAGTTTTTCAGTGCAACTCACTCATATACTATGTACTACACTGTGCGTTTCTTATATTCTAAATTTTTCAGTGCAACTCACTCATATACTATGTACTACACTGTGCGTTTCTTATATTCTAAGTTTTTCAGTGCAACTCACTCATATACTATGTACTACACTGTGCGTTTCTTATATTCTAAGTTTTTCAGTGCAACTCACTCATATACTATGTACTACACTGTGCGTTTCTTATATTCTAAGTTTTTCAGTGCAACTCACTCATGTACTATGTACTACACTGTGCGTTTCTTATATTCTAAGTTTTTCAGTGCAACTCACTCATGTACTATGTACTACACTGTCCGTTTCTTAAATTCTAAGTTTTTCAGTGCAACTCACTCATATACTATGTACTACACTGAGCGTTTCTTATATTCTAAGTTTTTCAGTGCAACTCACTCATATACTATGTACTACACTGTGCGTTTCTTATATTCTAAGTTTTTCAGTGCAACTCACTCATATACTATGTACTACACTGTGCGTTTCTTATATTCTAAGTTTTTCAGTGCAACTCACTCATATACTATGTACTACACTGTGCGTTTCTTATATTCTAAGTTTTTCAGTGCAACTCACTCATATACTATGTACTACACTGTGCGTTTCTTATATTCTAAGTTTTTCAGTGCAACTCACTCATATACTGTGTACTACACTGTTCGTTTCTTATATTCTAAGTTTTTCAGTGCAACTCATTCATATACTGTGTACTACACTGTGCCTTTCCTATATTCTAAGATTTCAGTGCAACTCACTCATATACTATGTACTACACTGTGCGTTTCTTATATTCTAAGTTTTTCAGTGCAACTCACTCATATACTATGTACTACACTGTGCGTTTCTTATATTCTAAATTTTTCAGTGCAACTCACTCATATACTATGTACTACACTGTGCGTTTCTTATATTCTAAGTTTTTCAGTGCAACTCACTCATATACTATGTACTACACTGTGCGTTTCTTATATTCTAAGTTTTTCAGTGCAACTCACTCATATACTATGTACTACACTGTGCATTTCGTGTAATGCGGGTTTTTCAGTAAATTCTAAGTTTTTCAGTGCAACTCACTCATATACTATGTACTACACTGTGCGTTTCTTATATTCTAAGTTTTTCAGTGCAACTCACTCATATACTATGTACTACACTGTGCGTTTCTTATATTCTAAGTTTTTCAGTGCAACTCACTCATATACTATGTACTACACTGTGCGTTTCTTATATTCTAAGTTTTTCAGAGCAACTCACTCATATACTATGTACACCACTGTGCGTTTCTTAAATTCTAAATTTTTCAGTGCAACTCACTCATATACTATGTACTACACTGTGCGTTTCTTATATTCTAAATTTTTCAGTGCAACTCACTCATATACTATGTACTACACTGTGCGTTTCTTATATTCTAAGTTTTTCAGTGCAACTCACTCATATACTATGTACTACACTGTGCGTTTCTTATATTCTAAGTTTTTCAGTGCAACTCACTCATATACTATGTACTACACTGTGCGTTTCTTATATTCTAAGTTTTTCAGTGCAACTCACTCATATACTATGTACTACACTGTGCGTTTCTTATATTCTAAGTTTTTCAGTGCAACTCACTCATATACTATGTACTACACTGTGCGTTTCTTATATTCTAAGTTTTTCAGTGCAACTCACTCATATACTATGTACTACACTGTGCATTTCTTATATTCTAAGTTTTTCAGTGCAACTCACTCATATAGTATGTACTACACTGTGCGTTTCTTATATTCTAAGTTTTTCAGTGCAACTCACTCATATACTATGTACTACACTGTGCGTTTCTTATATTCTAAGTTTTTCAGTGCAACTCACTCATATACTATGTACTACACTGTGCGTTTCTTATATTCTAAGTTTTTCAGTGCAACTCACTCATATACTATGTACTACACTGTGCGTTTCTTATATTCTAAGTTTTTCAGTGCAACTCACTCATATACTATGTACTACACTGTGCGTTTCTTATATTCTAAGTTTTTCAGTGCAACTCACTCATATACTATGTACTACACTGTGCGTTTCTTATATTCTAAGTTTTTCAGTGCAACTCACTCATATACTATGTACTACACTGTGCGTTTCTTATATTCTAAGTTTTTCAGTGCAACTCACTCATATACTATGTACTACAATGTGCGTTTCTTATATTCTAAGTTTTTCAGTGCAACTCACTCATATACTATGTACTACACTGTGCGTTTCTTATATTCTAAGTTTTTCAGTGCAACTCACTCATATACTATGTACTACACTGTGCGTTTCTTATATTCTAAGTTTTTCAGTGCAACTCACTCATATACTATGTACTACACTGTGCGTTTCTTATATTCTAAGTTTTTCAGTGCAACTCACTCATATACTGTGTACTACACTGTTCGTTTCTTACATTCTAAGTTTTTCAGTGCAACTCATTCATATACTGTGTACTACACTGTGCGTTTCCTATATTCTAAGTTTTTCAGTGCAACTCACTCATATACTATGTACTACACTCTGCGTTTCTTATATTCTAAGTTTTTCAGTGCAACTCACTCATATACTATGTACTACACTGTGCGTTTCTTATATTCTAAGTTTTTCAGTGCAACTCACTCATATACTATGTACTACACTGTGCGTTTCTTATATTCTAAGTTTTTCAGTGCAACTCACTCATATACTATGTACTACACTGTGCGTTTCTTATATTCTAAGTTTTTCAGTGCAACTCACTCATATACTATGTACTACACTGTGCATTTCGTGTAATGCGGGTTTTTCAGTAAATTCTAAGTTTTTCAGTGCAACTCACTCATATACTATGTACTACACTGTGCGTTTCTTATATTCTAAGTTTTTCAGTGCAAGTCACTCATATACTATGTACTACACTGTGCGTTTCTTATATTCTAAGTTTTTCAGTGCAACTCACTCATATACTATGTACTACACTGTGCGTTTCTTATATTCTAAGTTTTTCAGAGCAACTCACTCATATACTATGTACTACACTGTGCGTTTCTTAAATTCTAAATTTTTCAGTGCAACTCACTCATATACTATGTACTACACTGTGCGTTTTTTATATTCTAAATTTTTCAGTGCAACTCACTCATATACTATGTACTACACTGTGCGTTTCTTATATTCTAAGTTTTTCAGTGCAACTCACTCATATACTATGTACTACACTGTGCGTTTCTTATATTCTAAGTTTTTCAGTGCAACTCACTCATATACTATGTACTACACTGTGCGTTTCTTATATTCTAAGTTTTTCAGTGCAACTCACTCATATACTATGTACTACACTGTGCATTTCGTGTAATGCGGGTTTTTCAGTAAATTCTAAGTTTTTCAGTGCAACTCACTCATATACTATGTACTACACTGTGCGTTTCTTATATTCTAAGTTTTTCAGTGCAACTCACTCATATACTATGTACTACACTGTGCGTTTCTTATATTCTAAGTTTTTCAGTGCAACTCACTCATATACTATGTACTACACTGTGCGTTTCTTATATTCTAAGTTTTTCAGAGCAACTCACTCATATACTATGTACTACACTGTGCGTTTCTTAAATTCTAAGTTTTTCAGTGCAACTCACTCATATACTATGTACTACACTGTGGGTTTCTTATATTCTAAATTTTTCAGTGCAACTCACTCATATACTATGTACTACACTGTGCGTTTCTTATATTCTAAGTTTTTCAGTGCAACTCACTCATATACTATGTACTACACTGTGTGTTTCTTATATTCTAAGTTTTTCAGTGCAACTCACTCATATACTATGTACTACACTGTGCGTTTCTTATATTCTAAGTTTTTCAGTGCAACTCACTCATATACTATGTACTACACTGTGCGTTTCTTATATTCTAAGTTTTTCAGTGCAACTCACTCATATACTATGTACTACACTGTGCGTTTCTTATATTCTAAGTTTTTCAGTGCAACTCACTCATATACTATGTACTACACTGTGCGTTTCTTATATTCTAAGTTTTTCAATGCAACTCACTCATATACTGTGTACTACACTGTTCGTTTCTTATATTCTAAGTTTTTCAGTGCAACTCATTCATATACTGTGTACTACACTGTGCGTTTCCTATATTCTAAGTTTTTCAGTGCAACTCACTCATATACTATGTACTACACTGTGCGTTTCTTATATTCTAAGTTTTTCAGTGCAACTCACTCATATACTATGTACTACACTGTGCGTTTCTTATATTCTAAGTTTTTCAGTGCAACTCACTCATATACTATGTACTACACTGTGCGTTTCTTATATTCTAAGTTTTTCAGTGCAACTCACTCATATACTATGTACTACACTGTGCGTTTCTTATATTCTAAGTTTTTCAGTGCAACTCACTCATATACTATGTACTACACTGTGCATTTCGTGTAATGCGGGTTTTTCAGTAAATTCTAAGTTTTTCAGTGCAACTCACTCATATACTATGTACTACACTGTGCGTTTCTTATATTCTAAGTTTTTCAGTGCAACTCACTCATATACTATGTACTACACTGTGCGTTTCTTATATTCTAAGTTTTTCAGTGCAACTCACTCATATACTATGTACTACACTGTGCGTTTCTTATATTCTAAGTTTTTCAGAGCAACTCACTCATATACTATGTACTACACTGTGCGTTTCTTAAATTCTAAATTTTTCAGTGCAACTCACTCATATACTATGTACTACACTGTGCGTTTCTTATATTCTAAATTTTTCAGTGCAACTCACTCATATACTATGTACTACACTGTGCGTTTCTTATATTCTAAGTTTTTCAGTGCAACTCACTCATATACTATGTACTACACTGTGCGTTTCTTATATTCTAAGTTTTTCAGTGCAACTCACTCATATACTATGTACTACACTGTGCGTTTCTTATATTCTAAGTTTTTCAGTGCAACTCACTCATATACTATGTACTACACTGTGCGTTTCTTATATTCTAAGTTTTTCAGTGCAACTCACTCATATACTATGTACTACACTGTGCGTTTCTTATATTCTAAGTTTTTCAGTGCAACTCACTCATATACTATGTACTACACTGTGCGTTTCTTATATTCTAAGTTTTTCAGTGCAACTCACTCATATACTATGTACTACACTGTGCGTTTCTTATATTTTAAGTTTTTCAGTGCAACTCACTCATATACTATGTACTACACTGTGCGTTTCTTATATTCTAAGTTTTTCAGTGCAACTCACTCATATACTATGTACTACAATGTGCGTTTCTTATATTCTAAGTTTTTCAGTGCAACTCACTCATATACTATGTACTACACTGTGCGTTTCTTATATTCTAAGTTTATCAGTGCAACTCACTCATATACTATGTACTACACTGTGCATTTCGTGTAATGCGGGTTTTTCAGTAAATTCTAAGTTTTTCAGTGCAACTCACTCATATACTATGTACTACACTGTGCGTTTCTTATATTCTAAGTTTTTCAGTGCAACTCACTCATATACTATGTACTACACTGTGCGTTTCTTATATTCTAAGTTTTTCAGTGCAACTCACTCATATACTATGTACTACACTGTGCGTTTCTTATATTCTAAGTTTTTCAGTGCAACTCACTCATATACTATGTACTACACTGTGCGTTTCTTATATTCTAAGTTTTTCAGTGCAACTCACTCATATACTATGTACTACACTGTGCGTTTCTTATATTCTAAGTTTTTCAGTGCAACTCACTCATATACTATGTACTACACTGTGCGTTTCTTATATTCTAAGTTTTTCAGTGCAACTCACTCATGTACTATGTACTACACTGTGCGTTTCTTATATTCTAAGTTTTTCAGTGCAACTCACTCATGTACTATGTACTACACTGTCCGTTTCTTAAATTCTAAGTTTTTCAGTGCAACTCACTCATATACTATGTACTACACTGAGCGTTTCTTATATTCTAAGTTTTTCAGTGCAACTCACTCATATACTATGTACTACACTGTGCGTTTCTTATATTCTAAGTTTATCAGTGCAACTCACTCATATACTATGTACTACACTGTGCGTTTCTTATATTCTAAGTTTTTCAGTGCAACTCACTCATATACTATGTACTACACTGTGCGTTTCTTATATTCTAAGTTTTTCAGTGCAACTCACTCATATACTATGTATTACACTGTGCGTTTTTATATTCTAAGTTTTTCAGTGCAACTCACTCATATACTATGTACTACACTGTGCGTTTCTTATATTCTAAGTTTTTCAGTGCAACTCACTCATATACTGTGTACTACACTGTTCGTTTCTTATATTCTAAGTTTTTCAGTGCAACTCACTCATATACTGTGTACTACACTGTGCGTTTCCTATATTCTAAGTTTTTCAGTGCAACTCACTCATATACTATGTACTACACTGTGCGTTTCTTATATTCTAAGTTTTTCAGTGCAACTCACTCATATACTATGTACTACACTGTGCGTTTCTTATATTCTAAGTTTTTCAGTGCAACTCACTCATGTACTATGTACTACACTGTGCGTTTCTTATATTCTAAGTTTTTCAGTGCAACTCACACATGTACTATGTACTACACTGTCCGTTTCTTAAATTCTAAGTTTTTCAGTGCAACTCACTCATATACTATGTACTACACTGAGCGTTTCTTATATTCTAAGTTTTTCAGTGCAACTCACTCATATACTATGTACTACACTGTGCGTTTCTTATATTCTAAGTTTATCAGTGCAACTCACTCATATACTATGTACTACACTGTGCGTTTCTTATATTCTAAGTTTTTCAGTGCAACTCACTCATATACTATGTACTACACTGTGCGTTTCTTATATTCTTAGTTTTTCAGTGCAACTCACTCATATACTATGTATTACACTGTGCGTTTCTTATATTCTAAGTTTTTCAGTGCAACTCACTCATATACTATGTACTACACTGTGCGTTTCTTATATTCTAAGTTTTTCAGTGCAACTCACTCATATACTGTGTACTACACTGTTCGTTTCTTATATTCTAAGTTTTTCAGTGCAACTCATTCATATACTGTGTACTACACTGTGCGTTTCCTATATTCTAAGTTTTTCAGTGCAACTCACTCATATACTATGTACTACACTGTGCGTTTCTTATATTCTAAGTTTTTCAGTGCAACTCACTCATATACTATGTACTACACTGTGCGTTTCTTATATTCTAAGTTTTTCAGTGCAACTCACTCATATACTATGTACTACACTGTGCGTTTCTTATATTCTAAGTTTTTCAGTGCAACTCACTCATATACTATGTACTACACTGTGCGTTTCTTATATTCTAAGTTTTTCAGTGCAACTCACTCATATACTATGTACTACACTGTGCATTTCGTGTAATGCGGGTTTTTCAGTAAATTCTAAGTTTTTCAGTGCAACTCACTCATATACTATGTACTACACTGTGCGTTTCTTATATTCTAAGTTTTTCAGTGCAACTCACTCATATACTATGTACTACACTGTGCGTTTCTTATATTCTAAGTTTTTCAGTGCAACTCACTCATATACTATGTACTACACTGTGCGTTTCTTATATTCTAAGTTTTTCAGAGCAACTCACTCATATACTATGTACTACACTGTGCGTTTCTTAAATTCTAAATTTTTCAGTGCAACTCACTCATATACTATGTACTACACTGTGCGTTTCTTATATTCTAAATTTTTCAGTGCAACTCACTCATATACTATGTACTACACTGTGCGTTTCTTATATTCTAAGTTTTTCAGTGCAACTCACTCATATACTATGTACTACACTGTGCGTTTCTTATATTCTAAGTTTTTCAGTGCAACTCACTCATATACTATGTACTACACTGTGCGTTTCTTATATTCTAAGTTTTTCAGTGCAACTCACTCATATACTATGTACTACACTGTGCATTTCGTGTAATGCGGGTTTTTCAGTAAATTCTAAGTTTTTCAGTGCAACTCACTCATATACTATGTACTACACTGTGCGTTTCTTATATTCTAAGTTTTTCAGTGCAACTCACTCATATACTATGTACTACACTGTGCGTTTCTTATATTCTAAGTTTTTCAGTGCAACTCACTCATATACTATGTACTACACTGTGCGTTTCTTATATTCTAAGTTTTTCAGAGCAACTCACTCATATACTATGTACTACACTGTGCGTTTCTTAAATTCTAAGTTTTTCAGTGCAACTCACTCATATACTATGTACTACACTGTGCGTTTCTTATATTCTAAATTTTTCAGTGCAACTCACTCATATACTATGTACTACACTGTGCGTTTCTTATATTCTAAGTTTTTCAGTGCAACTCACTCATATACTATGTACTACACTGTGCGTTTCTTATATTCTAAGTTTTTCAGTGCAACTCACTCATATACTATGTACTACACTGTGCGTTTCTTATATTCTAAGTTTTTCAGTGCAACTCACTCATATACTATGTACTACACTGTGCGTTTCTTATATTCTAAGTTTTTCAGTGCAACTCACTCATGTACTATGTACTACACTGTGCGTTTCTTATATTCTAAGTTTTTCAGTGCAACTCACTCATGTACTATGTACTACACTGTCCGTTTCTTAAATTCTAAGTTTTTCAGTGCAACTCACTCATATACTATGTACTACACTGAGCGTTTCTTATATTCTAAGTTTTTCAGTGCAACTCACTCATATACTATGTACTACACTGTGCGTTTCTTATATTCTAAGTTTATCAGTGCAACTCACTCATATACTATGTACTACACTGTGCGTTTCTTATATTCTAAGTTTTTCAGTGCAACTCACTCATATACTATGTACTACACTGTGCGTTTCTTATATTCTAAGTTTTTCAGTGCAACTCACTCATATACTATGTACTACACTGTGCGTTTCTTATATTCTAAGTTTTTCAGTGCAACTCACTCATATACTATGTACTACACTGTGCATTTCGTGTAATGCGGGTTTTTCAGTAAATTCTAAGTTTTTCAGTGCAACTCACTCATATACTATGTACTACACTGTGCGTTTCTTATATTCTAATTTTTTCAGTGCAACTCACTCATATACTATGTACTACACTGTGCGTTTCTTATATTCTAAGTTTTTCGGTGCAACTCACTCATATACTATGTACTACACTGTGCGTTTCTTATATTCTAAGTTTTTCAGAGCAACTCACTCATATACTATGTACTACACTGTCCGTTTCTTAAATTCTAAGTTTTTCAGTGCAACTCACTCATATACTATGTACTACACTGTGCGTTTCTTATATTCTAAATTTTTCAGTGCAACTCACTCATATACTATGTACTACACTGTGCGTTTCTTATATTCTAAGTTTTTCAGTGCAACTCACTCATATACTATGTACTACACTGTGCGTTTCTTATATTCTAAGTTTTTCAGTGCAACTCACTCATATACTATGTACTACACTGTGCGTTTCTTATATTCTAAGTTTTTCAGTGCAACTCACTCATATACTATGTACTACACTGTGCGTTTCTTATATTCTAAGTTTTTCAGTGCAACTCACTCATATACTATGTACTACACTGTGCGTTTCTTATATTCTAAGTTTTTCAGAGCAACTCACTCATATACTATGTACTACACTGTGCGTTTCTTAAATTCTAAATTTTTCAGTGCAACTCACTCATATACTATGTACTACACTGTGCGTTTCTTATATTCTAAATTTTTCAGTGCAACTCACTCATATACTATGTACTACACTGTGCGTTTCTTATATTCTAAGTTTTTCAGTGCAACTCACTCATATACTATGTACTACACTGTGCGTTTCTTATATTCTAAGTTTTTCAGTGCAACTCACTCATATACTATGTACTACACTGTGCGTTTCTTATATTCTAAGTTTTTCAGTGCAACTCACTCATATACTATGTACTACACTGTGCATTTCGTGTAATGCGGGTTTTTCAGTAAATTCTAAGTTTTTCAGTGCAACTCACTCATATACTATGTACTACACTGTGCGTTTCTTATATTCTAAGTTTTTCAGTGCAACTCACTCATATACTATGTACTACACTGTGCGTTTCTTATATTCTAAGTTTTTCAGTGCAACTCACTCATATACTATGTACTACACTGTGCGTTTCTTATATTCTAAGTTTTTCAGAGCAACTCACTCATATACTATGTACTACACTGTGCGTTTCTTAAATTCTAAGTTTTTCAGTGCAACTCACTCATATACTATGTACTACACTGTGCGTTTCTTATATTCTAAATTTTTCAGTGCAACTCACTCATATACTATGTACTACACTGTGCGTTTCTTATATTCTAAGTTTTTCAGTGCAACTCACTCATATACTATGTACTACACTGTGCGTTTCTTATATTCTAAGTTTTTCAGTGCAACTCACTCATATACTATGTACTACACTGTGCGTTTCTTATATTCTAAGTTTTTCAGTGCAACTCACTCATATACTATGTACTACACTGTGCGTTTCTTATATTCTAAGTTTTTCAGTGCAACTCACTCATGTACTATGTACTACACTGTGCGTTTCTTATATTCTAAGTTTTTCAGTGCAACTCACTCATGTACTATGTACTACACTGTCCGTTTCTTAAATTCTAAGTTTTTCAGTGCAACTCACTCATATACTATGTACTACACTGAGCGTTTCTTATATTCTAAGTTTTTCAGTGCAACTCACTCATATACTATGTACTACACTGTGCGTTTCTTATATTCTAAGTTTATCAGTGCAACTCACTCATATACTATGTACTACACTGTGCGTTTCTTATATTCTAAGTTTTTCAGTGCAACTCACTCATATACTATGTACTACACTGTGCGTTTCTTATATTCTAAGTTTTTCAGTGCAACTCACTCATATACTATGTACTACACTGTGCGTTTCTTATATTCTAAGTTTTTCAGTGCAACTCACTCATATACTATGTACTACACTGTGCATTTCGTGTAATGCGGGTTTTTCAGTAAATTCTAAGTTTTTCAGTGCAACTCACTCATATACTATGTACTACACTGTGCGTTTCTTATATTCTAAGTTTTTCAGTGCAACTCACTCATATACTATGTACTACACTGTGCGTTTCTTATATTCTAAGTTTTTCGGTGCAACTCACTCATATACTATGTACTACACTGTGCGTTTCTTATATTCTAAGTTTTTCAGAGCAACTCACTCATATACTATGTACTACACTGTCCGTTTCTTAAATTCTAAGTTTTTCAGTGCAACTCACTCATATACTATGTACTACACTGTGCGTTTCTTATATTCTAAATTTTTCAGTGCAACTCACTCATATACTATGTACTACACTGTGCGTTTCTTATATTCTAAGTTTTTCAGTGCAACTCACTCATATACTATGTACTACACTGTGCGTTTCTTATATTCTAAGTTTTTCAGTGCAACTCACTCATATACTATGTACTACACTGTGCGTTTCTTATATTCTAAGTTTTTCAGAGCAACTCACTCATATACTATGTACTACACTGTGCGTTTCTTAAATTCTAAGTTTTTCAGTGCAACTCACTCATATACTATGTACTACACTGTGCGTTTCTTATATTCTAAATTTTTCAGTGCAACTCACTCATATACTATGTACTACACTGTGCGTTTCTTATATTCTAAGTTTTTCAGTGCAACTCACTCATATACTATGTACTACACTGTGCGTTTCTTATATTCTAAGTTTTTCAGTGCAACTCACTCATATACTATGTACTACACTGTGCGTTTCTTATATTCTAAGTTTTTCAGTGCAACTCACTCATATACTATGTACTACACTGTGCGTTTCTTATATTCTAAGTTTTTCAGTGCAACTCACTCATGTACTATGTACTACACTGTCCGTTTCTTATATTCTAAGTTTTTCAGTGCAACTCACTCATGTACTATGTACTACACTGTCCGTTTCTTAAATTCTAAGTTTTTCAGTGCAACTCACTCATATACTATGTACTACACTGAGCGTTTCTTATATTCTAAGTTTTTCAGTGCAACTCACTCATATACTATGTACTACACTGTGCGTTTCTTATATTCTAAGTTTATCAGTGCAACTCACTCATATACTATGTACTACACTGTGCGTTTCTTATATTCTAAGTTTTTCAGTGCAACTCACTCATATACTATGTACTACACTGTGCGTTTCTTATATTCTAAGTTTTTCAGTGCAACTCACTCATATACTATGTACTACACTGTGCGTTTCTTATATTCTAAGTTTTTCAGTGCAACTCACTCATATACTATGTACTACACTGTGCGTTTCTTATATTCTAAGTTTTTCAGTGCAACTCACTCATATACTGTGTACTACACTGTTCGTTTCTTATATTCTAAGTTTTTCAGTGCAACTCATTCATATACTGTGTACTACACTGTGCGTTTCCTATATTCTAAGTTTTTCAGTGCAACTCACTCATATACTATGTACTACACTGTGCGTTTCCTATATTCTAAGTTTTTCAGTGCAACTCACTCATATACTATGTACTACACTGTGCGTTTCTTATATTCTAAGTTTTTCAGTGCAACTCACTCATATACTATGTACTACACTGTGCGTTTCTTATATTCTAAGTTTTTCAGTGCAACTCACTCATATACTATGTACTACACTGTGCGTTTCTTATATTCTAAGTTTTTCAGTGCAACTCACTCATATACTATGTACTACACTGTGCATTTCGTGTAATGCGGGTTTTTCAGTAAATTCTAAGTTTTTCAGTGCAACTCACTCATATACTATGTACTACACTGTGCGTTTCTTATATTCTAAGTTTTTCAGTGCAACTCACTCATGTACTATGTACTACACTGTGCGTTTCTTATATTCTAAGTTTTTCAGAGCAACTCACACATGTACTATGTACTACACTGTCCGTTTCTTAAATTCTAAGTTTTTCAGTGCAACTCACTCATATACTATGTACTACACTGAGCGTTTCTTATATTCTAAGTTTTTCAGTGCAACTCACTCATATACTATGTACTACACTGTGCGTTTCTTATATTCTAAGTTTATCAGTGCAACTCACTCATATACTATGTACTACACTGTGCGTTTCTTATATTCTAAGTTTTTCAGTGCAACTCACTCATATACTATGTACTACACTGTGCGTTTCTTATATTCTAAGTTTTTCAGTGCAACTCACTCATATACTATGTATTACACTGTGCGTTTCTTATATTCTAAGTTTTTCAGTGCAACTCACTCATATACTATGTACTACACTGTGCGTTTCTTATATTCTAAGTTTTTCAGTGCAACTCACTCATATACTGTGTACTACACTGTTCGTTTCTTACATTCTAAGTTTTTCAGTGCAACTCATTCATATACTGTGTACTACACTGTGCGTTTCCTATATTCTAAGTTTTTCAGTGCAACTCACTCATATACTATGTACTACACTGTGCGTTTCTTATATTCTAAGTTTTTCAGTGCAACTCACTCATATACTATGTACTACACTGTGCGTTTCTTATATTCTAAGTTTTTCAGTGCAACTCACTCATATACTATGTACTACACTGTGCGTTTCTTATATTCTAAGTTTTTCAGTGCAACTCACTCATATACTATGTACTACACTGTGCGTTTCTTATATTCTAAGTTTTTCAGTGCAACTCACTCATATACTATGTACTACACTGTGCATTTCGTGTAATGCGGGTTTTTCAGTAAATTCTAAGTTTTTCAGTGCAACTCACTCATATACTGTGTACTACACTGTGCGTTTCCTATATTCTAAGTTTTTCAGTGCAACTCACTCATATACTATGTACTACACTGTGCGTTTCCTATATTCTAAGTTTTTCAGTGCAACTCACTCATATACTATGTACTACACTGTGCGTTTCTTATATTCTAAGTTTTTCAGTGCAACTCACTCATATACTATGTACTACACTGTGCGTTTCTTATATTCTAAGTTTTTCAGTGCAACTCACTCATATACTATGTACTACACTGTGCGTTTCTTATATTCTAAGTTTTTCAGTGCAACTCACTCATATACTATGTACTACACTGTGCATTTCGTGTAATGCGGGTTTTTCAGTAAATTCTAAGTTTTTCAGTGCAACTCACTCATATACTATGTACTACACTGTGCGTTTCTTATATTCTAAGTTTTTCAGTGCAACTCACTCATGTACTATGTACTACACTGTGCGTTTCTTATATTCTAAGTTTTTCAGTGCAACTCACACATGTACTATGTACTACACTGTCCGTTTCTTAAATTCTAAGTTTTTCAGTGCAACTCACTCATATACTATGTACTACACTGAGCGTTTCTTATATTCTAAGTTTTTCAGTGCAACTCACTCATATACTATGTACTACACTGTGCGTTTCTTATATTCTAAGTTTATCAGTGCAACTCACTCATATACTATGTACTACACTGTGCGTTTCTTATAATCTATGTTTTTCAGTGCAACTCACTCATATACTATGTACTACACTGTGCGTTTCTTATATTCTAAGTTTTTCAGTGCAACTCACTCATATACTATGTATTACACTGTGCGTTTCTTATATTCTAAGTTTTTCAGTGCAACTCACTCATATACTATGTACTACACTGTGCGTTTCTTATATTCTAAGTTTTTCAGTGCAACTCACTCATATACTGTGTACTACACTGTTCGTTTCTTACATTCTAAGTTTTTCAGTGCAACTCATTCATATACTGTGTACTACACTGTGCGTTTCCTATATTCTAAGTTTTTCAGTGCAACTCACTCATATACTATGTACTACACTGTGCGTTTCTTATATTCTAAGTTTTTCAGTGCAACTCACTCATATACTATGTACTACACTGTGCGTTTCTTATATTCTAAGTTTTTCAGTGCAACTCACTCATATACTATGTACTACACTGTGCGTTTCTTATATTCTAAGTTTTTCAGTGCAACTCACTCATATACTATGTACTACACTGTGCGTTTCTTATATTCTAAGTTTTTCAGTGCAACTCACTCATATACTATGTACTACACTGTGCATTTCGTGTAATGCGGGTTTTTCAGTAAATTCTAAGTTTTTCAGTGCAACTCACTCATATACTATGTACTACACTGTGCGTTTCTTATATTCTAAGTTTTTCAGTGCAACTCACTCATATACTATGTACTACACTGTGCGTTTCTTATATTCTAAGTTTTTCAGTGCAACTCACTCATATACTATGTACTACACTGTGCGTTTCTTATATTCTAAGTTTTTCAGAGCAACTCACTCATATACTATGTACTACACTGTGCGTTTCTTAAATTCTAAATTTTTCAGTGCAACTCACTCATATACTATGTACTACACTGTGCGTTTCTTATATTCTAAATTTTTCAGTGCAACTCACTCATATACTATGTACTACACTGTGCGTTTCTTATATTCTAAGTTTTTCAGTGCAACTCACTCATATACTATGTACTACACTGTGCGTTTCTTATATTCTAAGTTTTTCAGTGCAACTCACTCATATACTATGTACTACACTGTGCGTTTCTTATATTCTAAGTTTTTCAGTGCAACTCACTCATATACTATGTACTACACTGTGCATTTCGTGTAATGCGGGTTTTTCAGTAAATTCTAAGTTTTTCAGTGAAACTCACTCATATACTATGTACTACACTGTGCGTTTCTTATATTCTAAGTTTTTCAGTGCAACTCTCTCATATACTATGTACTACACTGTGCGTTTCTTATATTCTAAGTTTTTCAGTGCAACTCACTCATATACTATGTACTACACTGTGCGTTTCTTATATTCTAAGTTTTTCAGAGCAACTCACTCATATACTATGTACTACACTGTGCGTTTCTTAAATTCTAAGTTTTTCAGTGCAACTCACTCATATACTATGTACTACACTGTGCGTTTCTTATATTCTAAATTTTTCAGTGCAACTCACTCATATACTATGTACTACACTGTGCGTTTCTTATATTCTAAGTTTTTCAGTGCAACTCACTCATACACTATGTACTACACTGTGCGTTTCTTATATTCTAAGTTTTTCAGTGCAACTCACTCATATACTATGTACTACACTGTGCGTTTCTTATATTCTAAGTTTTTCAGTGCAACTCACTCATATACTCTGTACTACACTGTGCGTTTCTTATATTCTAAGTTTTTCAGTGCAACTCACTCATATACTATGTACTACACTGTGCGTTTCTTATATTCTAAGTTTTTCAGTGCAACTCACTCATATACTATGTACTACACTGTGCGTTTCTTATATTCTAAGTTTTTCAGTGCAACTCACTCATATACTATGTACTACACTGTGCGTTTCTTATATTCTAAGTTTTTCAGTGCAACTCACTCATATACTGTGTACTACACTGTTCGTTTCTTATATTCTAAGTTTTTCAGTGCAACTCATTCATATACTGTGTACTACACTGTGCGTTTCCTATATTCTAAGTTTTTCAGTGCAACTCACTCATATACTATGTACTACACTGTGCGTTTCTTATATTCTAAGTTTTTCAGTGCAACTCACTCATATACTATGTACTACACTGTGCGTTTCTTATATTCTAAGTTTTTCAGTGCAACTCACTCATATACTATGTACTACACTGTGCGTTTCTTATATTCTAAGTTTTTCAGTGCAACTCACTCATATACTATGTACTACACTGTGCGTTTCTTATATTCTAAGTTTTTCAGTGCAACTCACTCATATACTATGTACTACACTGTGCATTTCGTGTAATGCGGGTTTTTCAGTAAATTCTAAGTTTTTCAGTGCAACTCACTCATATACTATGTACTACACTGTGCGTTTCTTATATTCTAAGTTTTTCAGTGCAACTCACTCATATACTATGTACTACACTGTGCGTTTCTTATATTCTAAGTTTTTCAGTGCAACTCACTCATATACTATGTACTACACTGTGCGTTTCTTATATTCTAAGTTTTTCAGAGCAACTCACTCATATACTATGTACTACACTGTGCGTTTCTTAAATTCTAAGTTTTTCAGTGCAACTCACTCATATACTATGTACTACACTGTGCGTTTCTTATATTCTAAATTTTTCAGTGCAACTCACTCATATACTATGTACTACACTGTGCGTTTCTTATATTCTAAGTTTTTCAGTGCAACTCACTCATATACTATGTACTACACTGTGCGTTTCTTATATTCTAAGTTTTTCAGTGCAACTCACTCATATACTATGTACTACACTGTGCGATTCTTATATTCTAAGTTTTTCAGTGCAACTCACTCATATACTATGTACTACACTGTGCGTTTCTTATATTCTAAGTTTTTCAGTGCAACTCACTCATATACTATGTACTACACTGTGCATTTCGTGTAATGCGGGTTTTTCAGTAAATTCTAAGTTTTTCAGTGCAACTCACTCATATACTATGTACTACACTGTGCGTTTCTTATATTCTAAGTTTTTCAGTGCAACTCACTCATGTACTATGTACTACACTGTGCGTTTCTTATATTCTAAGTTTTTCAGTGCAACTCACACATGTACTATGTACTACACTGTCCGTTTCTTAAATTCTAAGTTTTTCAGTGCAACTCACTCATATACTATGTACTACACTGAGCGTTTCTTATATTCTAAGTTTTTCAGTGCAACTCACTCATATACTATGTACTACACTGTGCGTTTCTTATATTCTAAGTTTATCAGTGCAACTCACTCATATACTATGTACTACACTGTGCGTTTCTTATAATCTATGTTTTTCAGTGCAACTCACTCATATACTATGTACTACACTGTGCGTTTCTTATATTCTAAGTTTTTCAGTGCAACTCACTCATATACTATGTATTACACTGTGCGTTTCTTATATTCTAAGTTTTTCAGTGCAACTCACTCATATACTATGTACTACACTGTGCGTTTCTTATATTCTAAGTTTTTCAGTGCAACTCACTCATATACTGTGTACTACACTGTTCGTTTCTTACATTCTAAGTTTTTCAGTGCAACTCATTCATATACTGTGTACTACACTGTGCGTTTCCTATATTCTAAGTTTTTCAGTGCAACTCATTCATATACTATGTACTACACTGTGCGTTTCTTATATTCTAAGTTTTTCAGTGCAACTCACTCATATACTATGTACTACACTGTGCGTTTCTTATATTCTAAGTTTTTCAGTGCAACTCACTCATATACTATGTACTACACTGTGCGTTTCTTATATTCTAAGTTTTTCAGTGCAACTCACTCATATACTATGTACTACACTGTGCGTTTCTTATATTCTAAGTTTTTCAGTGCAACTCACTCATATACTATGTACTACACTGTGCATTTCGTGTAATGCGGGTTTTTCAGTAAATTCTAAGTTTTTCAGTGCAACTCACTCATATACTATGTACTACACTGTGCGTTTCTTATATTCTAAGTTTTTCAGTGCAACTCACTCATATACTATGTACTACACTGTGCGTTTCTTATATTCTAAGTTTTTCAGTGCAACTCACTCATATACTATGTACTACACTGTGCGTTTCTTATATTCTAAGTTTTTCAGAGCAACTCACTCATATACTATGTACTACACTGTGCGTTTCTTAAATTCTAAATTTTTCAGTGCAACTCACTCATATACTATGTACTACACTGTGCGTTTCTTATATTCTAAATTTTTCAGTGCAACTCACTCATATACTATGTACTACACTGTGCGTTTCTTATATTCTAAGTTTTTCAGTGCAACTCACTCATATACTATGTACTACACTGTGCGTTTCTTATATTCTAAGTTTTTCAGTGCAACTCACTCATATACTATGTACTACACTGTGCGTTTCTTATATTCTAAGTTTTTCAGTGCAACTCACTCATATACTATGTACTACACTGTGCATTTCGTGTAATGCGGGTTTTTCAGTAAATTCTAAGTTTTTCAGTGAAACTCACTCATATACTATGTACTACACTGTGCGTTTCTTATATTCTAAGTTTTTCAGTGCAACTCTCTCATATACTATGTACTACACTGTGCGTTTCTTATATTCTAAGTTTTTCAGTGCAACTCACTCATATACTATGTACTACACTGTGCGTTTCTTATATTCTAAGTTTTTCAGTGCAACTCACTCATATACTATGTACTACACTGTGCATTTCGTGTAATGCGGGTTTTTCAGTAAATTCTAAGTTTTTCAGTGAAACTCACTCATATACTATGTACTACACTGTGCGTTTCTTATATTCTAAGTTTTTCAGTGCAACTCTCTCATATACTATGTACTACACTGTGCGTTTCTTATATTCTAAGTTTTTCAGTGCAACTCACTCATATACTATGTACTACACTGTGCGTTTCTTATATTCTAAGTTTTTCAGAGCAACTCACTCATATACTATGTACTACACTGTGCGTTTCTTAAATTCTAAGTTTTTCAGTGCAACTCACTCATATACTATGTACTACACTGTGCGTTTCTTATATTCTAAATTTTTCAGTGCAACTCACTCATATACTATGTACTACACTGTGCGTTTCTTATATTCTAAGTTTTTCAGTGCAACTCACTCATACACTATGTACTACACTGTGCGTTTCTTATATTCTAAGTTTTTCAGTGCAACTCACTCATATACTATGTACTACACTGTGCGTTTCTTATATTCTAAGTTTTTCAGTGCAACTCACTCATATACTCTGTACTACACTGTGCGTTTCTTATATTCTAAGTTTTTCAGTGCAACTCACTCATATACTATGTACTACACTGTGCGTTTCTTATATTCTAAGTTTTTCAGTGCAACTCACTCATATACTATGTACTACACTGTGCGTTTCTTATATTCTAAGTTTTTCAGTGCAACTCACTCATATACTATGTACTACACTGTGCGTTTCTTATATTCTAAGTTTTTCAGTGCAACTCACTCATATACTGTGTACTACACTGTTCGTTTCTTATATTCTAAGTTTTTCAGTGCAACTCATTCATATACTGTGTACTACACTGTGCGTTTCCTATATTCTAAGTTTTTCAGTGCAACTCACTCATATACTATGTACTACACTGTGCGTTTCTTATATTCTAAGTTTTTCAGTGCAACTCACTCATATACTATGTACTACACTGTGCGTTTCTTATATAATAAGTTTTTCAGTGCAACTCACTCATATACTATGTACTACACTGTGCGTTTCTTATATTCTAAGTTTTTCAGTGCAACTCACTCATATACTATGTACTACACTGTGCGTTTCTTATATTCTAAGTTTTTCAGTGCAACTCACTCATATACTATGTACTACACTGTGCATTTCGTGTAATGCGGGTTTTTCAGTAAATTCTAAGTTTTTCAGTGCAACTCACTCATATACTATGTACTACACTGTGCGTTTCTTATATTCTAAGTTTTTCAGTGCAACTCACTCATATACTATGTACTACACTGTGCGTTTCTTATATTCTAAGTTTTTCAGTGCAACTCACTCATATACTATGTACTACACTGTGCGTTTCTTATATTCTAAGTTTTTCAGAGCAACTCACTCATATACTATGTACTACACTGTGCGTTTCTTAAATTCTAAGTTTTTCAGTGCAACTCACTCATATACTATGTACTACACTGTGCGTTTCTTATATTCTAAATTTTTCAGTGCAACTCACTCATATACTATGTACTACACTGTGCGTTTCTTATATTCTAAGTTTTTCAGTGCAACTCACTCATATACTATGTACTACACTGTGCGTTTCTTATATTCTAAGTTTTTCAGTGCAACTCACTCATATACTATGTACTACACTGTGCGATTCTTATATTCTAAGTTTTTCAGTGCAACTCACTCATATACTATGTACTACACTGTGCGTTTCTTATATTCTAAGTTTTTCAGTGCAACTCACTCATATACTATGTACTACACTGTGCATTTCGTGTAATGCGGGTTTTTCAGTAAATTCTAAGTTTTTCAGTGCAACTCACTCATATACTATGTACTACACTGTGCGTTTCTTATATTCTAAGTTTTTCAGTGCAACTCACTCATGTACTATGTACTACACTGTGCGTTTCTTATATTCTAAGTTTTTCAGTGCAACTCACACATGTACTATGTACTACACTGTCCGTTTCTTAAATTCTAAGTTTTTCAGTGCAACTCACTCATATACTATGTACTACACTGAGCGTTTCTTATATTCTAAGTTTTTCAGTGCAACTCACTCATATACTATGTACTACACTGTGCGTTTCTTATATTCTAAGTTTATCAGTGCAACTCACTCATATACTATGTACTACACTGTGCGTTTCTTATAATCTATGTTTTTCAGTGCAACTCACTCATATACTATGTACTACACTGTGCGTTTCTTATATTCTAAGTTTTTCAGTGCAACTCACTCATATACTATGTATTACACTGTGCGTTTCTTATATTCTAAGTTTTTCAGTGCAACTCACTCATATACTATGTACTACACTGTGCGTTTCTTATATTCTAAGTTTTTCAGTGCAACTCACTCATATACTGTGTACTACACTGTTCGTTTCTTACATTCTAAGTTTTTCAGTGCAACTCATTCATATACTGTGTACTACACTGTGCGTTTCCTATATTCTAAGTTTTTCAGTGCAACTCATTCATATACTATGTACTACACTGTGCGTTTCTTATATTCTAAGTTTTTCAGTGCAACTCACTCATATACTATGTACTACACTGTGCGTTTCTTATATTCTAAGTTTTTCAGTGCAACTCACTCATATACTATGTACTACACTGTGCGTTTCTTATATTCTAAGTTTTTCAGTGCAACTCACTCATATACTATGTACTACACTGTGCGTTTCTTATATTCTAAGTTTTTCAGTGCAACTCACTCATATACTATGTACTACACTGTGCATTTCGTGTAATGCGGGTTTTTCAGTAAATTCTAAGTTTTTCAGTGCAACTCACTCATATACTATGTACTACACTGTGCGTTTCTTATATTCTAAGTTTTTCAGTGCAACTCACTCATATACTATGTACTACACTGTGCGTTTCTTATATTCTAAGTTTTTCAGTGCAACTCACTCATATACTATGTACTACACTGTGCGTTTCTTATATTCTAAGTTTTTCAGAGCAACTCACTCATATACTATGTACTACACTGTGCGTTTCTTAAATTCTAAATTTTTCAGTGCAACTCACTCATATACTATGTACTACACTGTGCGTTTCTTATATTCTAAATTTTTCAGTGCAACTCACTCATATACTATGTACTACACTGTGCGTTTCTTATATTCTAAGTTTTTCAGTGCAACTCACTCATATACTATGTACTACACTGTGCGTTTCTTATATTCTAAGTTTTTCAGTGCAACTCACTCATATACTATGTACTACACTGTGCGTTTCTTATATTCTAAGTTTTTCAGTGCAACTCACTCATATACTATGTACTACACTGTGCATTTCGTGTAATGCGGGTTTTTCAGTAAATTCTAAGTTTTTCAGTGAAACTCACTCATATACTATGTACTACACTGTGCGTTTCTTATATTCTAAGTTTTTCAGTGCAACTCTCTCATATACTATGTACTACACTGTGCGTTTCTTATATTCTAAGTTTTTCAGTGCAACTCACTCATATACTATGTACTACACTGTGCGTTTCTTATATTCTAAGTTTTTCAGAGCAACTCACTCATATACTATGTACTACACTGTGCGTTTCTTAAATTCTAAGTTTTTCAGTGCAACTCACTCATATACTATGTACTACACTGTGCGTTTCTTATATTCTAAATTTTTCAGTGCAACTCACTCATATACTATGTACTACACTGTGCGTTTCTTATATTCTAAGTTTTTCAGTGCAACTCACTCATATACTATGTACTACACTGTGCGTTTCTTATATTCTAAGTTTTTCAGTGCAACTCACTCATATACTATGTACTACACTGTGCGTTTCTTATATTCTAAGTTTTTCAGTGCAACTCACTCATATACTCTGTACTACACTGTGCGTTTCTTATATTCTAAGTTTTTCAGTGCAACTCACTCATATACTATGTACTACACTGTGCGTTTCTTATATTCTAAGTTTTTCAGTGCAACTCACTCATATACTATGTACTACACTGTGCGTTTCTTATATTCTAAGTTTTTCAGTGCAACTCACTCATATACTATGTACTACACTGTGCGTTTCTTATATTCTAAGTTTTTCAGTGCAACTCACTCATATACTGTGTACTACACTGTTCGTTTCTTATATTCTAAGTTTTTCAGTGCAACTCATTCATATACTGTGTACTACACTGTGCGTTTCCTATATTCTAAGTTTTTCAGTGCAACTCACTCATATACTATGTACTACACTGTGCGTTTCTTATATTCTAAGTTTTTCAGTGCAACTCACTCATATACTATGTACTACACTGTGCGTTTCTTATATTCTAAGTTTTTCAGTGCAACTCACTCATATACTATGTACTACACTGTGCGTTTCTTATATTCTAAGTTTTTCAGTGCAACTCACTCATATACTATGTACTACACTGTGCGTTTCTTATATTCTAAGTTTTTCAGTGCAACTCACTCATATACTATGTACTACACTGTGCATTTCGTGTAATGCGGGTTTTTCAGTAAATTCTAAGTTTTTCAGTGCAACTCACTCATATACTATGTACTACACTGTGCGTTTCTTATATTCTAAGTTTTTCAGTGCAACTCACTCATATACTATGTACTACACTGTGCGTTTCTTATATTCTAAGTTTTTCAGTGCAACTCACTCATATACTATGTACTACACTGTGCGTTTCTTATATTCTAAGTTTTTCAGAGCAACTCACTCATATACTATGTACTACACTGTGCGTTTCTTAAATTCTAAGTTTTTCAGTGCAACTCACTCATATACTATGTACTACACTGTGCGTTTCTTATATTCTAAATTTTTCAGTGCAACTCACTCATATACTATGTACTACACTGTGCGTTTCTTATATTCTAAGTTTTTCAGTGCAACTCACTCATATACTATGTACTACACTGTGCGTTTCTTATATTCTAAGTTTTTCAGTGCAACTCACTCATATACTATGTACTACACTGTGCGATTCTTATATTCTAAGTTTTTCAGTGCAACTCACTCATATACTATGTACTACACTGTGCGTTTCTTATATTCTAAGTTTTTCAGTGCAACTCACTCATATACTATGTACTACACTGTGCATTTCGTGTAATGCGGGTTTTTCAGTAAATTCTAAGTTTTTCAGTGCAACTCACTCATATACTATGTACTACACTGTGCGTTTCTTATATTCTAAGTTTTTCAGTGCAACTCACTCATGTACTATGTACTACACTGTGCGTTTCTTATATTCTAAGTTTTTCAGTGCAACTCACTCATGTACTATGTACTACACTGTCCGTTTCTTAAATTCTAAGTTTTTCAGTGCAACTCACTCATATACTATGTACTACACTGAGCGTTTCTTATATTCTAAGTTTTTCAGTGCAACTCACTCATATACTATGTACTACACTGTGCGTTTCTTATATTCTAAGTTTTTCAGTGCAACTCACTCATATACTATGTACTACACTGTGCGTTTCTTATATTCTAAGTTTTTCAGTGCAACTCACTCATATACTATGTACTACACTGTGCGTTTCTTATATTCTAAGTTTTTCAGTGCAACTCACTCATATACTATGTACTACACTGTGCGTTTCTTATATTCTAAGTTTTTCAGTGCAACTCACTCATATACTATGTACTACACTGTGCATTTCGTGTAATGCGGGTTTTTCAGTAAATTCTAAGTTTTTCAGTGCAACTCACTCATATACTATGTACTACACTGTGCGTTTCTTATATTCTAAGTTTTTCAGTGCAACTCACTCATATACTATGTACTACACTGTGCGTTTCTTATATTCTAAGTTTTACAGTGCAACTCACTCATATACTATGTACTACACTGTGCGTTTCTTATATTCTAAGTTTTTCAGAGCAACTCACTCATATACTATGTACTACACTGTGCGTTTCTTAAATTCTAAATTTTTCAGTGCAACTCACTCATATACTATGTACTACACTGTGCGTTTCTTATATTCTAAATTTTTCAGTGCAACTCACTCATATACTATGTACTACACTGTGCGTTTCTTATATTCTAAGTTTTTCAGTGCAACTCACTCATATACTATGTACTACACTGTGCGTTTCTTATATTCTAAGTTTTTCAGTGCAACTCACTCATATACTATGTACTACACTGTGCGTTTCTTATATTCTAAGTTTTTCAGTGCAACTCACTCATATACTATGTACTACACTGTGCATTTCGTGTAATGCGGGTTTTTCAGTAAATTCTAAGTTTTTCAGTGCAACTCACTCATATACTATGTACTACACTGTGCGTTTCTTATATTCTAAGTTTTTCAGTGCAACTCACTCATATACTATGTACTACACTGTGCGTTTCTTATATTCTAAGTTTTTCAGTGCAACTCACTCATATACTATGTACTACACTGTGCGTTTCTTATATTCTAAGTTTTTCAGAGCAACTCACTCATATACTATGTACTACACTGTGCGTTTCTTAAATTCTAAGTTTTTCAGTGCAACTCACTCATATACTATGTACTACACTGTGCGTTTCTTATATTCTAAATTTTTCAGTGCAACTCACTCATATACTATGTACTACACTGTGCGTTTCTTATATTCTAAGTTTTTCAGTGCAACTCACTCATATACTATGTACTACACTGTGCGTTTCTTATATTCTAAGTTTTTCAGTGCAACTCACTCATATACTATGTACTACACTGTGCGTTTCTTATATTCTAAGTTTTTCAGTGCAACTCACTCATATACTCTGTACTACACTGTGCGTTTCTTATATTCTAAGTTTTTCAGTGCAACTCACTCATATACTATGTACTACACTGTGCGTTTCTTATATTCTAAGTTTTTCAGTGCAACTCACTCATATACTATGTACTACACTGTGCGTTTCTTATATTCTAAGTTTTTCAGTGCAACTCACTCATATACTATGTACTACACTGTGCGTTTCTTATATTCTAAGTTTTTCAGTGCAACTCACTCATATACTGTGTACTACACTGTTCGTTTCTTATATTCTAAGTTTTTCAGTGCAACTCATTCATATACTGTGTACTACACTGTGCGTTTCCTATATTCTAAGTTTTTCAGTGCAACTCACTCATATACTATGTACTACACTGTGCGTTTCTTATATTCTAAGTTTTTCAGTGCAACTCACTCATATACTATGTACTACACTGTGCGTTTCTTATATTCTAAGTTTTTCAGTGCAACTCACTCATATACTATGTACTACACTGTGCGTTTCTTATATTCTAAGTTTTTCAGTGCAACTCACTCATATACTATGTACTACACTGTGCGTTTCTTATATTCTAAGTTTTTCAGTGCAACTCACTCATATACTATGTACTACACTGTGCATTTCGTGTAATGCGGGTTTTTCAGTAAATTCTAAGTTTTTCAGTGCAACTCACTCATATACTATGTACTACACTGTGCGTTTCTTATATTCTAAGTTTTTCAGTGCAACTCACTCATATACTATGTACTACACTGTGCGTTTCTTATATTCTAAGTTTTTCAGTGCAACTCACTCATATACTATGTACTACACTGTGCGTTTCTTATATTCTAAGTTTTTCAGAGCAACTCACTCATATACTATGTACTACACTGTGCGTTTCTTAAATTCTAAGTTTTTCAGTGCAACTCACTCATATACTATGTACTACACTGTGCGTTTCTAATATTCTAAATTTTTCAGTGCAACTCACTCATATACTATGTACTACACTGTGCGTTTCTTATATTCTAAGTTTTTCAGTGCAACTCACTCATATACTATGTACTACACTGTGCGTTTCTTATATTCTAAGTTTTTCAGTGCAACTCACTCATATACTATGTACTACACTGTGCGTTTCTTATATTCTAAGTTTTTCAGTGCAACTCACTCATATACTATGTACTACACTGTGCGTTTCTTATATTCTAAGTTTTTCAGTGCAACTCACTCATATACTATGTACTACACTGTGCATTTCGTGTAATGCGGGTTTTTCAGTAAATTCTAAGTTTTTCAGTGCAACTCACTCATATACTATGTACTACACTGTGCGTTTCTTATATTCTAAGTTTTTCAGTGCAACTCACTCATGTACTATGTACTACACTGTGCGTTTCTTATATTCTAAGTTTTTCAGTGCAACTCACTCATGTACTATGTACTACACTGTCCGTTTCTTAAATTCTAAGTTTTTCAGTGCAACTCACTCATATACTATGTACTACACTGAGCGTTTCTTATATTCTAAGTTTTTCAGTGCAACTCACTCATATACTATGTACTACACTGTGCGTTTCTTATATTCTAAGTTTATCAGTGCAACTCACTCATATACTATGTACTACACTGTGCGTTTCTTATATTCTAAGTTTTTCAGTGCAACTCACTCATATACTATGTACTACACTGTGCGTTTCTTATATTCTAAGTTTTTCAGTGCAACTCACTCATATACTATGTATTACACTGTGCGTTTCTTATATTCTAAGTTTTTCAGTGCAACTCACTCATATACTATGTACTACACTGTGCGTTTCTTATATTCTAAGTTTTTCAGTGCAACTCACTCATATACTGTGTACTACACTGTTCGTTTCTTACATTCTAAGTTTTTCAGTGCAACTCATTCATATACTGTGTACTACACTGTGCGTTTCCTATATTCTAAGTTTTTCAGTGCAACTCACTCATATACTATGTACTACACTGTGCGTTTCTTATATTCTAAGTTTTTCAGTGCAACTCACTCATATACTATGTACTACACTGTGCGTTTCTTATATTCTAAGTTTTTCAGTGCAACTCACTCATATACTATGTACTACACTGTGCGTTTCTTATATTCTAAGTTTTTCAGTGCAACTCACTCATATACTATGTACTACACTGTGCGTTTCTTATATTCTAAGTTTTTCAGTGCAACTCACTCATATACTATGTACTACACTGTGCATTTCGTGTAATGCAGGTTTTTCAGTAAATTCTAAGTTTTTCAGTGCAACTCACTCATATACTATGTACTACACTGTGCGTTTCTTATATTCTAAGTTTTTCAGTGCAACTCACTCATATACTATGTACTACACTGTGCGTTTCTTATATTCTAAGTTTTTCAGTGCAACTCACTCATATACTATGTACTACACTGTGCGTTTCTTATATTCTAAGTTTTTCAGAGCAACTCACTCATATACTATGTACTACACTGTGCGTTTCTTAAATTCTAAATTTTTCAGTGCAACTCACTCATATACTATGTACTACACTGTGCGTTTCTTATATTCTAAATTTTTCAGTGCAACTCACTCATATACTATGTACTACACTGTGCGTTTCTTATATTCTAAGTTTTTCAGTGCAACTCACTCATATACTATGTACTACACTGTGCGTTTCTTATATTCTAAGTTTTTCAGTGCAACTCACTCATATACTATGTACTACACTGTGCGTTTCTTATATTCTAAGTTTTTCAGTGCAACTCACTCATATACTATGTACTACACTGTGCATTTCGTGTAATGCGGGTTTTTCAGTAAATTCTAAGTTTTTCAGTGCAACTCACTCATATACTATGTACTACACTGTGCGTTTCTTATATTCTAAGTTTTTCAGTGCAACTCACTCATATACTATGTACTACACTGTGCGTTTCTTATATTCTAAGTTTTTCAGAGCAACTCACTCATATACTATGTACTACACTGTGCGTTTCTTAAATTCTAAGTTTTTCAGTGCAACTCACTCATATACTATGTACTACACTGTGCGTTTCTTATATTCTAAATTTTTCAGTGCAACTCACTCATATACTATGTACTACACTGTGCGTTTCTTATATTCTAAGTTTTTCAGTGCAACTCACTCATATACTATGTACTACACTGTGCGTTTCTTATATTCTAAGTTTTTCAGTGCAACTCACTCATATACTATGTACTACACTGTGCGTTTCTTATATTCTAAGTTTTTCAGTGCAACTCACTCATATACTCTGTACTACACTGTGCGTTTCTTATATTCTAAGTTTTTCAGTGCAACTCACTCATATACTATGTACTACACTGTGCGTTTCTTATATTCTAAGTTTTTCAGTGCAACTCACTCATATACTATGTACTACACTGTGCGTTTCTTATATTCTAAGTTTTTCAGTGCAACTCACTCATATACTATGTACTACACTGTGCGTTTCTTATATTCTAAGTTTTTCAGTGCAACTCACTCATATACTGTGTACTACACTGTTCGTTTCTTATATTCTAAGTTTTTCAGTGCAACTCATTCATATACTGTGTACTACACTGTGCGTTTCCTATATTCTAAGTTTTTCAGTGCAACTCACTCATATACTATGTACTACACTGTGCGTTTCTTATATTCTAAGTTTTTCAGTGCAACTCACTCATATACTATGTACTACACTGTGCGTTTCTTATATTCTAAGTTTTTCAGTGCAACTCACTCATATACTATGTACTACACTGTGCGTTTCTTATATTCTAAGTTTTTCAGTGCAACTCACTCATATACTGTGTACTACACTGTTCGTTTCTTATATTCTAAGTTTTTCAGTGCAACTCATTCATATACTGTGTACTACACTGTGCGTTTCCTATATTCTAAGTTTTTCAGTGCAACTCACTCATATACTATGTACTACACTGTGCGTTTCCTATATTCTAAGTTTTTCAGTGCAACTCACTCATATACTATGTACTACACTGTGCGTTTCTTATATTCTAAGTTTTTCAGTGCAACTCACTCATATACTATGTACTACACTGTGCGTTTCTTATATTCTAAGTTTTTCAGTGCAACTCACTCATATACTATGTACTACACTGTGCGTTTCTTATATTCTAAGTTTTTCAGTGCAACTCACTCATATACTATGTACTACACTGTGCATTTCGTGTAATGCGGGTTTTTCAGTAAATTCTAAGTTTTTCAGTGCAACTCACTCATATACTATGTACTACACTGTGCGTTTCTTATATTCTAAGTTTTTCAGTGCAACTCACTCATGTACTATGTACTACACTGTGCGTTTCTTATATTCTAAGTTTTTCAGTGCAACTCACACATGTACTATGTACTACACTGTCCGTTTCTTAAATTCTAAGTTTTTCAGTGCAACTCACTCATATACTATGTACTACACTGAGCGTTTCTTATATTCTAAGTTTTTCAGTGCAACTCACTCATATACTATGTACTACACTGTGCGTTTCTTATATTCTAAGTTTATCAGTGCAACTCACTCATATACTATGTACTACACTGTGCCTTTCTTATATTCTAAGTTTTTCAGTGCAACTCACTCATATACTATGTACTACACTGTGCGTTTCTTATATTCTAAGTTTTTCAGTGCAACTCACTCATATACTATGTATTACACTGTGCGTTTCTTATATTCTAAGTTTTTCAGTGCAACTCACTCATATACTATGTACTACACTGTGCGTTTCTTATATTCTAAGTTTTTCAGTGCAACTCACTCATATACTGTGTACTACACTGTTCGTTTCTTACATTCTAAGTTTTTCAGTGCAACTCATTCATATACTGTGTACTACACTGTGCGTTTCCTATATTCTAAGTTTTTCAGTGCAACTCACTCATATACTATGTACTACACTGTGCGTTTCTTATATTCTAAGTTTTTCAGTGCAACTCACTCATATACTATGTACTACACTGTGCGTTTCTTATATTCTAAGTTTTTCAGTGCAACTCACTCATATACTATGTACTACACTGTGCGTTTCTTATATTCTAAGTTTTTCAGTGCAACTCACTCATATACTATGTACTACACTGTGCGTTTCTTATATTCTAAGTTTTTCAGTGCAACTCACTCATATACTATGTACTACACTGTGCATTTCGTGTAATGCGGGTTTTTCAGTAAATTCTAAGTTTTTCAGTGCAACTCACTCATATACTATGTACTACACTGTGCGTTTCTTATATTCTAAGTTTTTCAGTGCAACTCACTCATATACTATGTACTACACTGTGCGTTTCTTATATTCTAAGTTTTTCAGTGCAACTCACTCATATACTATGTACTACACTGTGCGTTTCTTATATTCTAAGTTTTTCAGAGCAACTCACTCATATACTATGTACTACACTGTGCGTTTCTTAAATTCTAAATTTTTCAGTGCAACTCACTCATATACTATGTACTACACTGTGCGTTTCTTATATTCTAAATTTTTCAGTGCAACTCACTCATATACTATGTACTACACTGTGCGTTTCTTATATTCTAAGTTTTTCAGTGCAACTCACTCATATACTATGTACTACACTGTGCGTTTCTTATATTCTAAGTTTTTCAGTGCAACTCACTCATATACTATGTACTACACTGTGCGTTTCTTATATTCTAAGTTTTTCAGTGCAACTCACTCATATACTATGTACTACACTGTGCATTTCGTGTAATGCGGGTTTTTCAGTAAATTCTAAGTTTTTCAGTGCAACTCACTCATATACTATGTACTACACTGTGCGTTTCTTATATTCTAAGTTTTTCAGTGCAACTCACTCATATACTATGTACTACACTGTGCGTTTCTTATATTCTAAGTTTTTCAGTGCAACTCACACATGTACTATGTACTACACTGTCCGTTTCTTAAATTCTAAGTTTTTCAGTGCAACTCACTCATATACTATGTACTACACTGTGCGTTTCTTATATTCTAAGTTTATCAGTGCAACTCACTCATATACTATGTACTACACTGTGCGTTTCTTATATTCTAAGTTTTTCAGTGCAACTCACTCATATACTATGTACTACACTGTGCGTTTCTTATATTCTAAGTTTTTCAGTGCAACTCACTCATATACTATGTATTACACTGTGCGTTTCTTATATTCTAAGTTTTTCAGTGCAACTCACTCATATACTATGTACTACACTGTGCGTTTCTTATATTCTAAGTTTTTCAGTGCAACTCACTCATATACTGTGTACTACACTGTTCGTTTCTTACATTCTAAGTTTTTCAGTGCAACTCATTCATATACTGTGTACTACACTGTGCGTTTCCTATATTCTAAGTTTTTCAGTGCAACTCACTCATATACTATGTACTACACTGTGCGTTTCTTATATTCTAAGTTTTTCAGTGCAACTCACTCATATACTATGTACTACACTGTGCGTTTCTTATATTCTAAGTTTTTCAGTGCAACTCACTCATATACTATGTACTACACTGTGCGTTTCTTATATTCTAAGTTTTTCAGTGCAACTCACTCATATACTATGTACTACACTGTGCATTTCGTGTAATGCGGGTTTTTCAGTAAATTCTAAGTTTTTCAGTGCAACTCACTCATATACTATGTACTACACTGTGCGTTTCTTATATTCTAAGTTTTTCAGTGCAACTCACTCATATACTATGTACTACACTGTGCGTTTCTTATATTCTAAGTTTTTCAGTGCAACTCACTCATATACTATGTACTACACTGTGCGTTTCTTATATTCTAAGTTTTTCAGAGCAACTCACTCATATACTATGTACTACACTGTGCGTTTCTTAAATTCTAAATTTTTCAGTGCAACTCACTCATATACTATGTACTACACTGTGCGTTTCTTATATTCTAAATTTTTCAGTGCAACTCACTCATATACTATGTACTACACTGTGCGTTTCTTATATTCTAAGTTTTTCAGTGCAACTCACTCATATACTATGTACTACACTGTGCGTTTCTTATATTCTAAGTTTTTCAGTGCAACTCACTCATATACTATGTACTACACTGTGCGTTTCTTATATTCTAAGTTTTTCAGTGCAACTCACTCATATACTATGTACTACACTGTGCATTTCGTGTAATGCGGGTTTTTCAGTAAATTCTAAGTTTTTCAGTGCAACTCACTCATATACTATGTACTACACTGTGCGTTTCTTATATTCTAAGTTTTTCAGTGCAACTCACTCATATACTATGTACTACACTGTGCGTTTCTTATATTCTAAGTTTTTCAGTGCAACTCACTCATATACTATGTACTACACTGTGCGTTTCTTATATTCTAAGTTTTTCAGAGCAACTCACTCATATACTATGTACTACACTGTGCGTTTCTTAAATTCTAAGTTTTTCAGTGCAACTCACTCATATACTATGTACTACACTGTGCGTTTCTTATATTCTAAATTTTTCAGTGCAACTCACTCATATACTATGTACTACACTGTGCGTTTCTTATATTCTAAGTTTTTCAGTGCAACTCACTCATATACTATGTACTACACTGTGCGTTTCTTATATTCTAAGTTTTTCAGTGCAACTCACTCATATACTATGTACTACACTGTGCGTTTCTTATATTCTAAGTTTTTCAGTGCAACTCACTCATATACTCTGTACTACACTGTGCGTTTCTTATATTCTAAGTTTTTCAGTGCAACTCACTCATATACTATGTACTACACTGTGCGTTTCTTATATTCTAAGTTTTTCAGTGCAACTCACTCATATACTATGTACTACACTGTGCGTTTCTTATATTCTAAGTTTTTCAGTGCAACTCACTCATATACTATGTACTACACTGTGCGTTTCTTATATTCTAAGTTTTTCAGTGCAACTCACTCATATACTGTGTACTACACTGTTCGTTTCTTATATTCTAAGTTTTTCAGTGCAACTCATTCATATACTGTGTACTACACTGTGCGTTTCCTATATTCTAAGTTTTTCAGTGCAACTCACTCATATACTATGTACTACACTGTGCGTTTCTTATATTCTAAGTTTTTCAGTGCAACTCACTCATATACTATGTACTACACTGTGCGTTTCTTATATTCTAAGTTTTTCAGTGCAACTCACTCATATACTATGTACTACACTGTGCGTTTCTTATATTCTAAGTTTTTCAGTGCAACTCACTCATATACTATGTACTACACTGTGCGTTTCTTATATTCTAAGTTTTTCAGTGCAACTCACTCATATACTATGTACTACACTGTGCATTTCGTGTAATGCGGGTTTTTCAGTAAATTCTAAGTTTTTCAGTGCAACTCACTCATATACTATGTACTACACTGTGCGTTTCTTATATTCTAAGTTTTTCAGTGCAACTCACTCATATACTATGTACTACACTGTGCGTTTCTTATATTCTAAGTTTTTCAGTGCAACTCACTCATATACTATGTACTACACTGTGCGTTTCTTATATTCTAAGTTTTTCAGAGCAACTCACTCATATACTATGTACTACACTGTGCGTTTCTTAAATTCTAAGTTTTTCAGTGCAACTCACTCATATACTATGTACTACACTGTGCGTTTCTTATATTCTAAATTTTTCAGTGCAACTCACTCGTATACTATGTACTACACTGTGCGTTTCTTATATTCTAAGTTTTTCAGTGCAACTCACTCATATACTATGTACTACACTGTGCGTTTCTTATATTCTAAGTTTTTCAGTGCAACTCACTCATATACTATGTACTACACTGTGCGTTTCTTATATTCTAAGTTTTTCAGTGCAACTCACTCATATACTATGTACTACACTGTGCGTTTCTTATATTCTAAGTTTTTCAGTGCAACTCACTCATATACTATGTACTACACTGTGCATTTCGTGTAATGCGGGTTTTTCAGTAAATTCTAAGTTTTTCAGTGCAACTCACTCATATACTATGTCCTACACTGTGCGTTTCTTATATTCTAAGTTTTTCAGTGCAACTCACTCATGTACTATGTACTACACTGTGCGTTTCTTATATTCTAAGTTTTTCAGTGCAACTCACTCATGTACTATGTACTACACTGTCCGTTTCTTAAATTCTAAGTTTTTCAGTGCAACTCACTCATATACTATGTACTACACTGAGCGTTTCTTATATTCTAAGTTTTTCAGTGCAACTCACTCATATACTATGTACTACACTGTGCGTTTCTTATATTCTAAGTTTATCAGTGCAACTCACTCATATACTATGTACTACACTGTGCGTTTCTTATATTCTAAGTTTTTCAGTGCAACTCACTCATATACTATGTACTACACTGTGCGTTTCTTATATTCTAAGTTTTTCAGTGCAACTCACTCATATACTATGTATTACACTGTGCGTTTCTTATATTCTAAGTTTTTCAGTGCAACTCACTCATATACTATGTACTACACTGTGCGTTTCTTATATTCTAAGTTTTTCAGTGCAACTCACTCATATACTGTGTACTACACTGTTCGTTTCTTACATTCTAAGTTTTTCAGTGCAACTCATTCATATACTGTGTACTACACTGTGCGTTTCCTATATTCTAAGTTTTTCAGTGCAACTCACTCATATACTATGTACTACACTGTGCGTTTCTTATATTCTAAGTTTTTCAGTGCAACTCACTCATATACTATGTACTACACTGTGCGTTTCTTATATTCTAAGTTTTTCAGTGCAACTCACTCATATACTATGTACTACACTGTGCGTTTCTTATATTCTAAGTTTTTCAGTGCAACTCACTCATATACTATGTACTACACTGTGCGTTTCTTATATTCTAAGTTTTTCAGTGCAACTCACTCATATACTATGTACTACACTGTGCATTTCGTGTAATGCGGGTTTTTCAGTAAATTCTAAGTTTTTCAGTGCAACTCACTCATATACTATGTACTACACTGTGCGTTTCTTATATTCTAAGTTTTTCAGTGCAACTCACTCATATACTATGTACTACACTGTGCGTTTCTTATATTCTAAGTTTTTCAGTGCAACTCACTCATATACTATGTACTACACTGTGCGTTTCTTATATTCTAAGTTTTTCAGAGCAACTCACTCATATACTATGTACTACACTGTGCGTTTCTTAAATTCTATATTTTTCAGTGCAACTCACTCATATACTATGTACTACACTGTGCGTTTCTTATATTCTAAATTTTTCAGTGCAACTCACTCATATACTATGTACTACACTGTGCGTTTCTTATATTCTAAGTTTTTCAGTGCAACTCACTCATATACTATGTACTACACTGTGCGTTTCTTATATTCTAAGTTTTTCAGTGCAACTCACTCATATACTATGTACTACACTGTGCGTTTCTTATATTCTAAGTTTTTCAGTGCAACTCACTCATATACTATGTACTACACTGTGCATTTCGTGTAATGCGGGTTTTTCAGTAAATTCTAAGTTTTTCAGTGCAACTCACTCATATACTATGTACTACACTGTGCGTTTCTTATATTCTAAGTTTTTCAGTGCAACTCACTCATATACTATGTACTACACTGTGCGTTTCTTATATTCTAAGTTTTTCAGTGCAACTCACTCATATACTATGTACTACACTGTACGTTTCTTATATTCTAAGTTTTTCAGAGCAACTCACTCATATACTATGTACTACACTGTGCGTTTCTTAAATTCTAAGTTTTTCAGTGCAACTCACTCATATACTATGTACTACACTGTGCGTTTCTTATATTCTAAATTTTTCAGTGCAACTCACTCATATACTATGTACTACACTGTGCGTTTCTTATATTCTAAGTTTTTCAGTGCAACTCACTCATATACTATGTACTACACTGTGCGTTTCTTATATTCTAAGTTTTTCAGTGCAACTCACTCATATACTATGTACTACACTGTGCGTTTCTTATATTCTAAGTTTTTCAGTGCAACTCACTCATATACTCTGTACTACACTGTGCGTTTCTTATATTCTAAGTTTTTCAGTGCAACTCACTCATATACTATGTACTACACTGTGCGTTTCTTATATTCTAAGTTTTTCAGTGCAACTCACTCATATACTATGTACTACACTGTGCGTTTCTTATATTCTAAGTTTTTCAGTGCAACTCACTCATATACTATGTACTACACTGTGCGTTTCTTATATTCTAAGTTTTTCAGTGCAACTCACTCATATACTGTGTACTACACTGTTCGTTTCTTATATTCTAAGTTTTTCAGTGCAACTCATTCATATACTGTGTACTACACTGTGCGTTTCCTATATTCTAAGTTTTTCAGTGCAACTCACTCATATACTATGTACTACACTGTGCGTTTCTTATATTCTAAGTTTTTCAGTGCAACTCACTCATATACTATGTACTACACTGTGCGTTTCTTATATTCTAAGTTTTTCAGTGCAACTCACTCATATACTATGTACTACACTGTGCGTTTCTTATATTCTAAGTTTTTCAGTGCAACTCACTCATATACTATGTACTACACTGTGCGTTTCTTATATTCTAAGTTTTTCAGTGCAACTCACTCATATACTATGTACTACACTGTGCATTTCGTGTAATGCGGGTTTTTCAGTAAATTCTAAGTTTTTCAGTGCAACTCACTCATATACTATGTACTACACTGTGCGTTTCTTATATTCTAAGTTTTTCAGTGCAACTCACTCATATACTATGTACTACACTGTGCGTTTCTTATATTCTAAGTTTTTCAGTGCAACTCACTCATATACTATGTACTACACTGTGCGTTTCTTATATTCTAAGTTTTTCAGTGCAACTCACTCATATACTATGTACTACACTGTGCGTTTCTTATATTCTAAGTTTTTCAGAGCAACTCACTCATATACTATGTACTACACTGTGCGTTTCTTAAATTCTAAATTTTTCAGTGCAACTCACTCATATACTATGTACTACACTGTGCGTTTCTTATATTCTAAATTTTTCAGTGCAACTCACTCATATACTATGTACTACACTGTGCGTTTCTTATATTCTAAGTTTTTCAGTGCAACTCACTCATATACTATGTACTACACTGTGCGTTTCTTATATTCTAAGTTTTTCAGTGCAACTCACTCATATACTATGTACTACACTGTGCGTTTCTTATATTCTAAGTTTTTCAGTGCAACTCACTCATATACTATGTACTACACTGTGCGTTTCTTATATTCTAAGTTTTTCAGTGCAACTCACTCATATACTATGTACTACACTGTGCGTTTCTTATATTCTAAGTTTTTCAGTGCAACTCACTCATATACTATGTACTACACTGTGCGTTTCTTATATTCTAAGTTTTTCAGTGCAACTCACTCATATACTATGTACTACACTGTGCGTTTCTTATATTTTAAGTTTTTCAGTGCAACTCACTCATATACTATGTACTACACTGTGCGTTTCTTATATTCTAAGTTTTTCAGTGCAACTCACTCATATACTATGTACTACAATGTGCGTTTCTTATATTCTAAGTTTTTCAGTGCAACTCACTCATATACTATGTACTACACTGTGCGTTTCTTATATTCTAAGTTTTTCAGTGCAACTCACTCATATACTATGTACTACACTGTGCGTTTCTTATATTCTAAGTTTTTCAGTGCAACTCACTCATATACTATGTACTACACTGTGCGTTTCTTATATTCTAAGTTTTTCAGTGCAACTCACTCATGTACTATGTACTACAGTGTGCGTTTCTTATATTCTAAGTTTTTCAGTGCAACTCACTCATGTACTATGTACTACACTGTCCGTTTCTTAAATTCTAAGTTTTTCAGTGCAACTCACTCATATACTATGTACTACACTGAGCGTTTCTTATATTCTAAGTTTTTCAGTGCAACTCACTCATATACTATGTACTACACTGTGCGTTTCTTATATTCTAAGTTTATCAGTGCAACTCACTCATATACTATGTACTACACTGTGCGTTTCTTATATTCTAAGTTTTTCAGTGCAACTCACTCATATACTATGTACTACACTGTGCGTTTCTTATATTCTAAATTTTTCAGTGCAACTCACTCATATACTATGTATTACACTGTGCGTTTCTTATATTCTAAGTTTTTCAGTGCAACTCACTCATATACTGTGTACTACACTGTGCGTTTCTTATATTCTAAGTTTTTCAGTGCAACTCACTCATATACTGTGTACTACACTGTTCGTTTCTTATATTCTAAGTTTTTCAGTGCAACTCACTCATATACTGTGTACTACACTGTGCGTTTCCTATATTCTAAGTTTTTCAGTGCAACTCACTCATATACTATGTACTACACTGTGCGTTTCTTATATTCTAAGTTTTTCAGTGCAACTCACTCATATACTATGTACTACACTGTGCGTTTCTTATATTCTAAGTTTTTCAGTGCAACTCACTCATGTACTATGTACTACACTGTGCGTTTCTTATATTCTAAGTTTTTCAGTGCAACTCACTCATGTACTATGTACTACACTGTCCGTTTCTTAAATTCTAAGTTTTTCAGTGCAACTCACTCATATACTATGTACTACACTGTGCGTTTCTTATATTCTAAGTTTTTCAGTGCAACTCACTCATATACTATGTATTACACTGTGCGTTTCTTATATTCTAAGTTTTTCAGTGCAACTCACTCATATACTGTGTACTACACTGTGCGTTTCTTATATTCTAAGTTTTTCAGTGCAACTCACTCATATACTGTGTACTACACTGTTCGTTTCTTATATTCTAAGTTTTTCAGTGCAACTCACTCATATACTGTGTACTACACTGTGCGTTTCCTATATTCTAAGTTTTTCAGTGCAACTCACTCATATACTATGTACTACACTGTGCGTTTCTTATATTCTAAGTTTTTCAGTGCAACTCACTCATATACTATGTACTACACTGTGCGTTTTTATATTCTAAGTTTTTCAGTGCAACTCACTCATGTACTATGTACTACACTGTGCGTTTCTTATATTCTAAGTTTTTCAGTGCAACTCACTCATGTACTATGTACTACACTGTCCGTTTCTTAAATTCTAAGTTTTTCAGTGCAACTCACTCATATACTATGTACTACACTGAGCGTTTCTTATATTCTAAGTTTTTCAGTGCAACTCACTCATATACTATGTACTACACTGTGCGTTTCTTATATTCTAAGTTTATCAGTGCAACTCACTCATATACTATGTACTACACTGTGCGTTTCTTATATTCTAAGTTTTTCAGTGCAACTCACTCATATACTATGTACTACACTGTGCGTTTCTTATATTCTAAGTTTTTCAGTGCAACTCACTCATATACTATGTATTACACTGTGCGTTTCTTATATTCTAAGTTTTTCAGTGCAACTCACTCATATACTATGTACTACACTGTGCGTTTCTTATATTCTAAGTTTTTCAGTGCAACTCACTCATATACTGTGTACTACACTGTTCGTTTCTTATATTCTAAGTTTTTCAGTGCAACTCATTCATATACTGTGTACTACACTGTGCGTTTCCTATATTCTAAGTTTTTCAGTGCAACTCACTCATATACTATGTACTACACTGTGCGTTTCTTATATTCTAAGTTTTTCAGTGCAACTCACTCATATACTATGTACTACACTGTGCGTTTCTTATATTCTAAGTTTTTCAGTGCAACTCACTCATATACTATGTACTACACTGTGCGTTTCTTATATTCTAAGTTTTTCAGTGCAACTCACTCATATACTATGTACTACACTGTGCGTTTCTTATATTCTAAGTTTTTCAGTGCAACTCACTCATATACTATGTACTACACTGTGCATTTCGTGTAATGCGGGTTTTTCAGTAAATTCTAAGTTTTTCAGTGCAACTCACTCATATACTATGTACTACACTGTGCGTTTCTTATATTCTAAGTTTTTCAGTGCAACTCACTCATATACTATGTATTACACTGTGCGTTTCTTATATTCTAAGTTTTTCAGTGCAACTCACTCATATACTGTGTACTACACTGTGCGTTTCTTATATTCTAAGTTTTTCAGTGCAACTCACTCATATACTGTGTACTACACTGTTCGTTTCTTATATTCTAAGTTTTTCAGTGCAACTCACTCATATACTGTGTACTACACTGTGCGTTTCCTATATTCTAAGTTTTTCAGTGCAACTCACTCATATACTATGTACTACACTGTGCGTTTCTTATATTCTAAGTTTTTCAGTGCAACTCACTCATATACTATGTACTACACTGTGCGTTTCTTATATTCTAAGTTTTTCAGTGCAACTCACTCATGTACTATGTACTACACTGTGCGTTTCTTATATTCTAAGTTTTTCAGTGCAACTCACTCATGTACTATGTACTACACTGTCCGTTTCTTAAATTCTAAGTTTTTCAGTGCAACTCACTCATATACTATGTACTACACTGAGCGTTTCTTATATTCTAAGTTTTTCAGTGCAACTCACTCATATACTATGTACTACACTGTGCGTTTCTTATATTCTAAGTTTATCAGTGCAACTCACTCATATACTATGTACTACACTGTGCGTTTCTTATATTCTAAGTTTTTCAGTGCAACTCACTCATATACTATGTACTACACTGTGCGTTTCTTATATTCTAAGTTTTTCAGTGCAACTCACTCATATACTATGTATTACACTGTGCGTTTCTTATATTCTAAGTTTTTCAGTGCAACTCACTCATATACTATGTACTACACTGTGCGTTTCTTATATTCTAAGTTTTTCAGTGCAACTCACTCATATACTGTGTACTACACTGTTCGTTTCTTATATTCTAAGTTTTTCAGTGCAACTCATTCATATACTGTGTACTACACTGTGCGTTTCCTATATTCTAAGTTTTTCAGTGCAACTCACTCATATACTATGTACTACACTGTGCGTTTCTTATATTCTAAGTTTTTCAGTGCAACTCACTCATATACTATGTACTACACTGTGCGTTTCTTATATTCTAAGTTTTTCAGTGCAACTCACTCATATACTATGTACTACACTGTGCGTTTCTTATATTCTAAGTTTTTCAGTGCAACTCACTCATATACTATGTACTACACTGTGCGTTTCTTATATTCTAAGTTTTTCAGTGCAACTCACTCATATACTATGTACTACACTGTGCATTTCGTGTAATGCGGGTTTTTCAGTAAATTCTAAGTTTTTCAGTGCAACTCACTCATATACTATGTACTACACTGTGCGTTTCTTATATTCTAAGTTTTTCAGTGCAACTCACTCATATACTATGTACTACACTGTGCGTTTCTTATATTCTAAGTTTTTCAGTGCAACTCACTCATATACTATGTACTACACTGTGCGTTTCTTATATTCTAAGTTTTTCAGAGCAACTCACTCATATACTATGTACTACACTGTGCGTTTCTTAAATTCTAAATTTTTCAGTGCAACTCACTCATATACTATGTACTACACTGTGCGTTTCTTATATTCTAAATTTTTCAGTGCAACTCACTCATATACTATGTACTACACTGTGCGTTTCTTATATTCTAAGTTTTTCAGTGCAACTCACTCATATACTATGTACTACACTGTGCGTTTCTTATATTCTAAGTTTTTCAGTGCAACTCACTCATATACTATGTACTACACTGTGCGTTTCTTATATTCTAAGTTTTTCAGTGCAACTCACTCATATACTATGTACTACACTGTGCATTTCGTGTAATGCGGGTTTTTCAGTAAATTCTAAGTTTTTCAGTGCAACTCACTCATATACTATGTACTACACTGTGCGTTTCTTATATTCTAAGTTTTTCAGTGCAACTCACTCATATACTATGTACTACACTGTGCGTTTCTTATATTCTAAGTTTTTCAGTGCAACTCACTCATATACTATGTACTACACTGTGCGTTTCTTATATTCTAAGTTTTTCAGAGCAACTCACTCATATACTATGTACTACACTGTGCGTTTCTTAAATTCTAAGTTTTTCAGTGCAACTCACTCATATACTATGTACTACACTGTGCGTTTCTTATATTCTAAATTTTTCAGTGCAACTCACTCATATACTATGTACTACACTGTGCGTTTCTTATATTCTAAGTTTTTCAGTGCAACTCACTCATATACTATGTACTACACTGTGCGTTTCTTATATTCTACGTTTTTCAGTGCAACTCACTCATATACTATGTACTACACTGTGCGTTTCTTATATTCTAAGTTTTTCAGTGCAACTCACTCATATACTGTGTACTACACTGTTCGTTTCTTATATTCTAAGTTTTTCAGTGCAACTCATTCATATACTGTGTACTACACTGTGCGTTTCCTATATTCTAAGTTTTTCAGTGCAACTCACTCATATACTATGTACTACACTGTGCGTTTCTTATATTCTAAGTTTTTCAGTGCAACTCACTCATATACTATGTACTACACTGTGCGTTTCTTATATTCTAAGTTTTTCAGTGCAACTCACTCATATACTATGTACTACACTGTGCGTTTCTTATATTCTAAGTTTTTCAGTGCAACTCACTCATATACTATGTACTACACTGTGCGTTTCTTATATTCTAAGTTTTTCAGTGCAACTCACTCATATACTATGTACTACACTGTGCATTTCGTGTAATGCGGGTTTTTCAGTAAATTCTAAGTTTTTCAGTGCAACTCACTCATATACTATGTACTACACTGTGCGTTTCTTATATTCTAAGTTTTTCAGTGCAACTCACTCATATACTATGTACTACACTGTGCGTTTCTTATATTCTAAGTTTTTCAGTGCAACTCACTCATATACTATGTACTACACTGTGCGTTTCTTATATTCTAAGTTTTTCAGAGCAACTCACTCATATACTATGTACTACACTGTGCGTTTCTTAAATTCTAAATTTTTCAGTGCAACTCACTCATATACTATGTACTACACTGTGCGTTTCTTATATTCTAAATTTTTCAGTGCAACTCACTCATATACTATGTACTACACTGTGCGTTTCTTATATTCTAAGTTTTTCAGTGCAACTCACTCATATACTATGTACTACACTGTGCGTTTCTTATATTCTAAGTTTTTCAGTGCAACTCACTCATATACTATGTACTACACTGTGCGTTTCTTATATTCTAAGTTTTTCAGTGCAACTCACTCATATACTATGTACTACACTATGCGTTTCTTATATTCTAAGTTTTTCAGTGCAACTCACTCATATACTATGTACTACACTGTGCGTTTCTTATATTCTAAGTTTTTCAGTGCAACTCACTCATATACTATGTACTACACTGTGCGTTTCTTATATTCTAAGTTTTTCAGTGCAACTCACTCATATACTATGTATTACACTGTGCGTTTCTTATATTCTAAGTTTTTCAGTGCAACTCACTCATATACTGTGTACTACACTGTGCGTTTCTTATATTCTAAGTTTTTCAGTGCAACTCACTCATATACTGTGTACTACACTGTTCGTTTCTTATATTCTAAGTTTTTCAGTGCAACTCACTCATATACTGTGTACTACACTGTGCGTTTCCTATATTCTAAGTTTTTCAGTGCAACTCACTCATATACTATGTACTACACTGTGCGTTTCCTATATTCTAAGTTTTTCAGTGCAACTCACTCATATACTATGTACTACACTGTGCGTTTCTTATATTCTAAGTTTTTCAGTGCAACTCACTCATGTACTATGTACTACACTGTGCGTTTCTTATATTCTAAGTTTTTCAGTGCAACTCACTCATGTACTATGTACTACACTGTCCGTTTCTTAAATTCTAAGTTTTTCAGTGCAACTCACTCATATACTATGTACTACACTGAGCGTTTCTTATATTCTAAGTTTTTCAGTGCAACTCACTCATATACTATGTACTACACTGTGCGTTTCTTATATTCTAAGTTTATCAGTGCAACTCACTCATATACTATGTACTACACTGTGCGTTTCTTATATTCTAAGTTTTTCAGTGCAACTCACTCATATACTATGTACTACACTGTGCGTTTCTTATATTCTAAGTTTTTCAGTGCAACTCACTCATATACTATGTATTACACTGTGCGTTTCTTATATTCTAAGTTTTTCAGTGCAACTCACTCATATACTATGTACTACACTGTGCGTTTCTTATATTCTAAGTTTTTCAGTGCAACTCACTCATATACTGTGTACTACACTGTTCGTTTCTTATATTCTAAGTTTTTCAGTGCAACTCATTCATATACTGTGTACTACACTGTGCGTTTCCTATATTCTAAGTTTTTCAGTGCAACTCACTCATATACTATGTACTACACTGTGCGTTTCTTATATTCTAAGTTTTTCAGTGCAACTCACTCATATACTATGTACTACACTGTGCGTTTCTTATATTCTAAGTTTTTCAGTGCAACTCACTCATATACTATGTACTACACTGTGCGTTTCTTATATTCTAAGTTTTTCAGTGCAACTCACTCATATACTATGTACTACACTGTGCGTTTCTTATATTCTAAGTTTTTCAGTGCAACTCACTCATATACTATGTACTACACTGTGCATTTCGTGTAATGCGGGTTTTTCAGTAAATTCTAAGTTTTTCAGTGCAACTCACTCATATACTATGTACTACACTGTGCGTTTCTTATATTCTAAGTTTTTCAGTGCAACTCACTCATATACTATGTACTACACTGTGCGTTTCTTATATTCTAAGTTTTTCAGTGCAACTCACTCATATACTATGTACTACACTGTGCGTTTCTTATATTCTAAGTTTTTCAGAGCAACTCACTCATATACTATGTACTACACTGTGCGTTTCTTAAATTCTAAATTTTTCAGTGCAACTCACTCATATACTATGTACTACACTGTGCGTTTCTTATATTCTAAATTTTTCAGTGCAACTCACTCATATACTATGTACTACACTGTGCGTTTCTTATATTCTAAGTTTTTCAGTGCAACTCACTCATATACTATGTACTACACTGTGCGTTTCTTATATTCTAAGTTTTTCAGTGCAACTCACTCATATACTATGTACTACACTGTGCGTTTCTTATATTCTAAGTTTTTCAGTGCAACTCACTCATATACTATGTACTACACTGTGCATTTCGTGTAATGCGGGTTTTTCAGTAAATTCTAAGTTTTTCAGTGCAACTCACTCATATACTATGTACTACACTGTGCGTTTCTTATATTCTAAGTTTTTCAGTGCAACTCACTCATATACTATGTACTACACTGTGCGTTTCTTATATTCTAAGTTTTTCAGTGCCACTCACTCATATACTATGTACTACACTGTGCGTTTCTTATATTCTAAGTTTTTCAGAGCAACTCACTCATATACTATGTACTACACTGTGCGTTTCTTAAATTCTAAGTTTTTCAGTGCAACTCACTCATATACTATGTACTACACTGTGCGTTTCTTATATTCTAAATTTTTCAGTGCAACTCACTCATATACTATGTACTACACTGTGCGTTTCTTATATTCTAAGTTTTTCAGTGCAACTCACTCATATACTATGTACTACACTGTGCGTTTCTTATATTCTACGTTTTTCAGTGCAACTCACTCATATACTATGTACTACACTGTGCGTTTCTTATATTCTAAGTTTTTCAGTGCAACTCACTCATATACTGTGTACTACACTGTTCGTTTCTTATATTCTAAGTTTTTCAGTGCAACTCATTCATATACTGTGTACTACACTGTGCGTTTCCTATATTCTAAGTTTTTCAGTGCAACTCACTCATATACTATGTACTACACTGTGCGTTTCTTATATTCTAAGTTTTTCAGTGCAACTCACTCATATACTATGTACTACACTGTGCGTTTCTTATATTCTAAGTTTTTCAGTGCAACTCACTCATATACTATGTACTACACTGTGCGTTTCTTATATTCTAAGTTTTTCAGTGCAACTCACTCATATACTATGTACTACACTGTGCGTTTCTTATATTCTAAGTTTTTCAGTGCAACTCACTCATATACTATGTACTACACTGTGCATTTCGTGTAATGCGGGTTTTTCAGTAAATTCTAAGTTTTTCAGTGCAACTCACTCATATACTATGTACTACACTGTGCGTTTCTTATATTCTAAGTTTTTCAGTGCAACTCACTCATATACTATGTACTACACTGTGCGTTTCTTATATTCTAAGTTTTTCAGTGCAACTCACTCATATACTATGTACTACACTGTGCGTTTCTTATATTCTAAGTTTTTCAGAGCAACTCACTCATATACTATGTACTACACTGTGCGTTTCTTAAATTCTAAATTTTTCAGTGCAACTCACTCATATACTATGTACTACACTGTGCGTTTCTTATATTCTAAATTTTTCAGTGCAACTCACTCATATACTATGTACTACACTGTGTGTTTCTTATATTCTAAGTTTTTCAGTGCAACTCACTCATATACTATGTACTACACTGTGCGTTTCTTATATTCTAAGTTTTTCAGTGCAACTCACTCATATACTATGTACTACACTGTGCGTTTCTTATATTCTAAGTTTTTCAGTGCAACTCACTCATATACTATGTACTACACTGTGCGTTTCTTATATTCTAAGTTTTTCAGTGCAACTCACTCATATACTATGTACTACACTGTGCGTTTCTTATATTCTAAGTTTTTCAGTGCAACTCACTCATATACTATGTACTACACTGTGCGTTTCTTATATTCTAAGTTTTTCAGTGCAACTCACTCATATACTATGTACTACACTGTGCGTTTCTTATATTTTAAGTTTTTCAGTGCAACTCACTCATATACTATGTACTACACTGTGCGTTTCTTATATTCTAAGTTTTTCAGTGCAACTCACTCATATACTATGTACTACAGTGTGCGTTTCTTATATTCTAAGTTTTTCAGTGCAACTCACTCATATACTATGTACTACACTGTGCGTTTCTTATATTCTAAGTTTTTCAGTGCAACTCACTCATATACTATGTACTACACTGTGCGTTTCTTATATTCTAAGTTTTTCAGTGCAACTCACTCATATACTATGTACTACACTGTGCGTTTCTTATATTCTAAGTTTTTCAGTGCAACTCACTCATGTACTATGTACTACACTGTGCGTTTCTTATATTCTAAGTTTTTCAGTGCAACTCACTCATGTACTATGTACTACACTGTCCGTTTCTTAAATTCTAAGTTTTTCAGTGCAACTCACTCATATACTATGTACTACACTGAGCGTTTCTTATATTCTAAGTTTTTCAGTGCAACTCACTCATATACTATGTACTACACTGTGCGTTTCTTATATTCTAAGTTTATCAGTGCAACTCACTCATATACTATGTACTACACTGTGCGTTTCTTATATTCTAAGTTTTTCAGTGCAACTCACTCATATACTATGTACTACACTGTGCGTTTCTTATATTCTAAGTTTTTCAGTGCAACTCACTCATATACTATGTATTACACTGTGCGTTTCTTATATTCTAAGTTTTTCAGTGCAACTCACTCATATACTGTGTACTACACTGTGCGTTTCTTATATTCTAAGTTTTTCAGTGCAACTCACTCATATACTGTGTACTACACTGTTCGTTTCTTATATTCTAAGTTTTTCAGTGCAACTCACTCATATACTGTGTACTACACTGTGCGTTTCCTATATTCTAAGTTTTTCAGTGCAACTCACTCATATACTATGTACTACACTGTGCGTTTCTTATATTCTAAGTTTTTCAGTGCAACTCACTCATGTACTATGTACTACACTGTGCGTTTCTTATATTCTAAGTTTTTCAGTGCAACTCACTCATGTACTATGTACTACACTGTCCGTTTCTTAAATTCTAAGTTTTTCAGTGCAACTCACTCATATACTATGTACTACACTGAGCGTTTCTTATATTCTAAGTTTTTCAGTGCAACTCACTCATATACTATGTACTACACTGTGCGTTTCTTATATTCTAAGTTTATCAGTGCAACTCACTCATATACTATGTACTACACTGTGCGTTTCTTATATTCTAAGTTTTTCAGTGCAACTCACTCATATACTATGTACTACACTGTGCGTTTCTTATATTCTAAGTTTTTCAGTGCAACTCACTCATATACTATGTATTACACTGTGCGTTTCTTATATTCTAAGTTTTTCAGTGCAACTCACTCATATACTATGTACTACACTGTGCGTTTCTTATATTCTAAGTTTTTCAGTGCAACTCACTCATATACTGTGTACTACACTGTTCGTTTCTTATATTCTAAGTTTTTCAGTGCAACTCATTCATATACTGTGTACTACACTGTGCGTTTCCTATATTCTAAGTTTTTCAGTGCAACTCACTCATATACTATGTACTACACTGTGCGTTTCTTATATTCTAAGTTTTTCAGTGCAACTCACTCATATACTATGTACTACACTGTGCGTTTCTTATATTCTAAGTTTTTCAGTGCAACTCACTCATATACTATGTACTACACTGTGCGTTTCTTATATTCTAAGTTTTTCAGTGCAACTCACTCATATACTATGTACTACACTGTGCGTTTCTTATATTCTAAGTTTTTCAGTGCAACTCACTCATATACTATGTACTACACTGTGCATTTCGTGTAATACGGGTTTTTCAGTAAATTCTAAGTTTTTCAGTGCAACTCACTCATATACTATGTACTACACTGTGCGTTTCTTATATTCTAAGTTTTTCAGTGCAACTCACTCATATACTATGTACTACACTGTGCGTTTCTTATATTCTAAGTTTTTCAGTGCAACTCACTCATATACTATGTACTACACTGTGCGTTTCTTATATTCTAAGTTTTTCAGAGCAACTCACTCATATACTATGTACTACACTGTGCGTTTCTTAAATTCTAAATTTTTCAGTGCAACTCACTCATATACTATGTACTACACTGTGCGTTTCTTATATTCTAAATTTTTCAGTGCAACTCACTCATATACTATGTACTACACTGTGCGTTTCTTATATTCTAAGTTTTTCAGTGCAACTCACTCATATACTATGTACTACACTGTGCGTTTTTTTTATTCTAAGTTTTTCAGTGCAACTCACTCATATACTATGTACTACACTGTGCGTTTCTTATATTCTAAGTTTTTCAGTGCAACTCACTCATATACTATGTACTACACTGTGCGTTTCTTATATTCTAAGTTTTTCAGTGCAACTCACTCATATACTATGTACTACACTGTGCGTTTCTTATATTCTAAGTTTTTCAGTGCAACTCACTCATATACTATGTACTACACTGTGCGTTTCTTATATTCTAAGTTTTTCAGTGCAACTCACTCATATACTATGTACTACACTGTGCGTTTCTTATATTTTAAGTTTTTCAGTGCAACTCACTCATATACTATGTACTACACTGTGCGTTTCTTATATTCTAAGTTTTTCAGTGCAACTCACTCATATACTATGTACTACAATGTGCGTTTCTTATATTCTAAGTTTTTCAGTGCAACTCACTCATATACTATGTACTACACTGTGCGTTTCTTATATTCTAAGTTTTTCAGTGCAACTCACTCATATACTATGTACTACACTGTGCGTTTCTTATATTCTAAGTTTTTCAGTGCAACTCACTCATATACTATGTACTACACTGTGCGTTTCTTATATTCTAAGTTTTTCAGTGCAACTCACTCCTGTACTATGTACTACACTGTGCGTTTCTTATATTCTAAGTTTTTCAGTGCAACTCACTCATGTACTATGTACTACACTGTCCGTTTCTTAAATTCTAAGTTTTTCAGTGCAACTCACTCATATACTATGTACTACACTGTGCGTTTCTTATATTCTAAGTTTATCAGTGCAACTCACTCATATACTATGTACTACACTGTGCGTTTCTTATATTCTAAGTTTTTCAGTGCAACTCACTCATATACTATGTACTACACTGTGCGTTTCTTATATTCTAAGTTTTTCAGTGCAACTCACTCATATACTATGTATTACACTGTGCGTTTCTTATATTCTAAGTTTTTCAGTGCAACTCACTCATATACTGTGTACTACACTGTGCGTTTCTTATATTCTAAGTTTTTCAGTGCAACTCACTCATATACTGTGTACTACACTGTTCGTTTCTTATATTCTAAGTTTTTCAGTGGAACTCACTCATATACTGTGTACTACACTGTGCGTTTCCTATATTCTAAGTTTTTCAGTGCAACTCACTCATATACTATGTACTACACTGTGCGTTTCTTATATTCTAAGTTTTTCAGTGCAACTCACTCATATACTATGTACTACACTGTGCGTTTCTTATATTCTAAGTTTTTCAGTGCAACTCACTCATGTACTATGTACTACACTGTGCGTTTCTTATATTCTAAGTTTTTCAGTGCAACTCACTCATGTACTATGTACTACACTGTCCGTTTCTTAAATTCTAAGTTTTTCAGTGCAACTCACTCATATACTATGTACTACACTGAGCGTTTCTTATATTCTAAGTTTTTCAGTGCAACTCACTCATATACTATGTACTACACTGTGCGTTTCTTATATTCTAAGTTTATCAGTGCAACTCACTCATATACTATGTACTACACTGTGCGTTTCTTATATTCTAAGTTTTTCAGTGCAACTCACTCATATACTATGTACTACACTGTGCGTTTCTTATATTCTAAGTTTTTCAGTGCAACTCACTCATATACTATGTACTACACTGTGCGTTTCTTATATTCTAAGTTTTTCAGTGCAACTCACTCATATACTATGTACTACACTGTGCGTTTCTTATATTCTAAGTTTTTCAGTGCAACTCACTCATATACTGTGTACTACACTGTTCGTTTCTTATATTCTAAGTTTTTCAGTGCAACTCATTCATATACTGTGTACTACACTGTGCGTTTCCTATATTCTAAGTTTTTCAGTGCAACTCACTCATATACTATGTACTACACTGTGCGTTTCTTATATTCTAAGTTTTTCAGTGCAACTCACTCATATACTATGTACTACACTGTGCGTTTCTTATATTCTAAGTTTTTCAGTGCAACTCACTCATATACTATGTACTACACTGTGCGTTTCTTATATTCTAAGTTTTTCAGTGCAACTCACTCATATACTATGTACTACACTGTGCGTTTCTTATATTCTAAGTTTTTCAGTGCAACTCACTCATATACTATGTACTACACTGTGCATTTCGTGTAATACGGGTTTTTCAGTAAATTCTAAGTTTTTCAGTGCAACTCACTCATATACTATGTACTACACTGTGCGTTTCTTATATTCTAAGTTTTTCAGTGCAACTCACTCATATAATATGTACTACACTGTGCGTTTCTTATATTCTAAGTTTTTCAGTGCAACTCACTCATATACTAAGTACTACATTGTGCGTTTCTTATATTCTAAGTTTTTCAGTGCAACTCACTCATATACTATGTACTACACTGTGCGTTTCTTATATTCTAAGTTTTTCAGTGCAACTCACTCATATACTATGTACTACACTGTGCGTTTCTTATATTCTAAGTTTTTCAGTGCAACTCACTCATATACTATGTACTACACTGTGCGTTTCTTATATTCTAAGTTTTTCAGTGCAACTCACTCATATACTATGTACTACACTGTGCGTTTCTTATATTCTAAGTTTTTCAGAGCAACTCACTCATATACTATGTACTACACTGTGCGTTTCTTAAATTCTAAATTTTTCAGTGCAACTCACTCATATACTATGTACTACACTGTGCGTTTCTTATATTCTAAATTTTTCAGTGCAACTCACTCATATACTATGTACTACACTGTGCGTTTCTTATATTCTAAGTTTTTCAGTGCAACTCACTCATATACTATGTACTACACTGTGCGTTTCTTATATTCTAAGTTTTTCAGTGCAACTCACTCATATACTATGTACTACACTGTGCGTTTCTTATATTCTAAGTTTTTCAGTGCAACTCACTCATATACTATGTACTACACTGTGCGTTTCATATATTCTAAGTTTTTCAGTGCAACTCACTCATATACTATGTACTACACTGTGCGTTTCTTATATTCTAAGTTTTTCAGTGCAACTCACTCATATACTATGTACTACACCGTGCGTTTCTTATATTCTAAGTTTTTCAGTGCAACTCACTCATATACTATGTACTACACTGTGCATTTCTTATATTCTAAGTTTTTCAGTGCAACTCACTCATATACTATGTACTACAATGTGCGTTTCTTATATTCTAAGTTTTTCAGTGCAACTCACTCATATACTATGTACTACACTGTGCGTTTCTTATATTCTAAGTTTTTCAGTGCAACTCACTCATAAACTATGTACTACACTGTGCGTTTCTTATATTCTAAGTTTTTCAGTGCAACTCACTCATGTACTATGTACTACACTGTGCGTTTCTTATATTCTAAGTTTTTCAGTGCAACTCACTCATGTACTATGTACTACACTGTGCGTTTCTTATATTCTAAGTTTTTCAGTGCAACTCACTCATGTACTATGTACTACACTGTCCGTTTCTTAAATTCTAAGTTTTTCAGTGCAACTCACTCATATACTATGTACTACACTGAGCGTTTCTTATATTCTAAGTTTTTCAGTGCAACTCACTCATATACTATGTACTACACTGTGCGTTTCTTATATTCTAAGTTTATCAGTGCAACTCACTCATATACTATGTACTACACTGTGCGTTTCTTATATTCTAAGTTTTTCAGTGCAACTCACAAATATACTATGTACTACACTCTGCGTTTCTTATATTCTAAGTTTTTCAGTGCAACTCACTCATATACGATGTATTACACTGTGCGTTTCTTATATTCTAAGTTTTTCAGTGCAACTCACTCATATACTGTGTACTACACTGTGCGTTTCTTATATTCTAAGTTTTTCAGTGCAACTCACTCATATACTGTGTACTACACTGTTCGTTTCTTATATTCTAAGTTTTTCAGTGCAACTCATTCATATACTGTGTACTACACTGTGCGTTTCCTATATTCTAAGTTTTTCAGTTCAACTCACTCATATAATATGTACTACACTGTGCGTTTCTTATATTCTAAGTTTTTCAGTGCAACTCACTCATATACTATGTACTACACTGTGCGTTTCTTATATTCAAAGTTTTTCATTGCAACTCACTCATATACTATGTACTACACTGTGCGTTTCTTATATTCTAAGTTTTTCAGTGCAACTCACTCATATACTATGTACTACACTGTGCATTTCGTGTAATGCGGGTTTTTCAGTAAATTCTAAGTTTTTCATTGCAACTCACTCATATACTATGTACTACACTGTGCGTTTCTTATATTCTAAGTTTTTCAGTGCAACTCACTCATATACTATGTACTACACTGTGCGTTTCTTATATTCTAAGTTTTTCAGTGCAACTCACTCATATACTATGTACTACACTGTGCGTTTCTTATATTCTAAGTTTTTCAGAGCAACTCACTCATATACTATGTACTACACTGTGCGTTTCTTAAATTCTAAATTTTTCAGTGCAACTCACTCATATACTATGTACTACACTGTGCGTTTCTTATATTCTAAATTTTTCAGTGCAACTCACTCATATACTATGTACTACACTGTGCGTTTCTTATATTCTAAGTTTTTCAGTGCAACTCACTCATATACTGTGTACTACACTGTGCGTTTCTTATATTCTAAGTTTTTCAGTGCAACTCACTCATATACTATGTACTACACTGTGCGTTTCTTATATTCTAAGTTTTTCAGTGCAACTCACTCATATACTATGTACTACACTGTGCGTTTCTTATATTTTAAGTTTTTCAGTGCAACTCACTCATATACTATGTACTACACTGTGCGTTTCTTATATTCTAAGTTTTTCAGTGCAGCTCACTCATATACTATGTACTACAATGTGCGTTTCTTATATTCTAAGTTTTTCAGTGCAACTCACTCATATACTATGTACTACACTGTGCGTTTCTTATATTCTAAGTTTTTCAGTGCAACTCACTCATATACTATGTACTACACTGTGCGTTTCTTATATTCTAAGTTTTTCAGTGCAACTCACTCATATACTATGTACTACACTGTGCGTTTCTTATATTCTAAGTTTTTCAGTGCAACTCACTCATGTACTATGTACTGCACTGTGCGTTTCTTATATTCTAAGTTTTTCAGTGCAACTCACTCATGTACTATGTACTACACTGTCCGTTTCTTAAATTCTAAGTTTTTCAGTGCAACTCACTCATATACTATGTACTACACTGTGCGTTTCTTATATTCTAAGTTTATCAGTGCAACTCACTCATATACTATGTACTACACTGTGCATTTCGTGTAATGCGGGTTTTTCAGTAAATTCTAAGTTTTTCAGTGCAACTCACTCATATACTATGTACTACACTGTGCGTTTCTTATATTCTAAGTTTTTCAGTGCAACTCACTCATATACTATGTACTACACTGTGCGTTTCTTATATTCTAAGTTTTTCAGTGCAACTCACTCATATAATATGTACTACACTGTGCGTTTCTTATATTCTAAGTTTTTCAGAGCAACTCACTCATATACTATGTACTACACTGTGCGTTTCTTAAATTCTAAATTTTTCAGTGCAACTCACTCATATACTATGTACTACACTGTGCGTTTCTTATATTCTAAATTTTTCAGTGCAACTCACTCATATACTATGTACTACACTGTGCGTTTCTTATATTCTAAGTTTTTCAGTGCAACTCACTCATATACTATGTACTACACTGTGCGTTTCTTATATTCTAAGTTTTTCAGTGCAACTCACTCATATACTATGTACTACACTGTGCGTTTCTTATATTCTAAGTTTTTCAGTGCAACTCACTCATATACTATGTACTACACTGTGCATTTCGTGTAATGCGGGTTTTTCAGTAAATTCTAAGTTTTTCAGTGCAACTCACTCATATACTATGTACTACACTGTGCGTTTCTTATATTCTAAGTTTTTCAGTGCAACTCACTCATATACTATGTACTACACTGTGCGTTTCTTATATTCTAAGTTTTTCAGTGCAACTCACTCATATACTATGTACTACACTGTGCATTTCGTGTAATGCGGGTTTTTCAGTAAATTCTAAGTTTTTCAGTGCAACTCACTCATATACTATGTACTACACTGTGCGTTTCTTATATTCTAAGTTTTTCAGTGCAACTCACTCATGTACTATGTACTACACTGTCCGTTTCTTAAATTCTAAGTTTTTCAGTGCAACTCACTCATATACTATGTACTACACTGAGCGTTTCTTATATTCTAAGTTTTTCAGTGCAACTCACTCATATACTATGTACTACACTGTGCGTTTCTTATATTCTAAGTTTTTCAGTGCAACTCACTCATATACTATGTACTACACTGTGCGTTTCTTATATTCTAAGTTTTTCAGTGCAACTCACTCATATACTATGTACTACACTGTGCGTTTCTTATATTCTAAGTTTTTCAGTGCAACTCACTCATATACTATGTATTACACTGTGCGTTTCTTATATTCTAAGTTTTTCAGTGCAACTCACTCATATACTATGTACTACACTGTGCGTTTCTTATAATCTAAGTTTTTCAGTGCAACTCACTCATATACTGTGTACTACACTGTTTGTTTCTTATATTCTAAGTTTTTCAGTGCAACTCATTCATATACTGTGTACTACACTGTGCGTTTCCTATATTCTAAGTTTTTCAGTGCAACTCACTCATATACTATGTACTACACTGTGCGTTTCTTATATTCTAAGTTTTTCAGTGCAACTCACTCATATACTATGCACTACACTGTGCGTTTCTTATATTCTAAGTTTTTCAGTGCAACTCACTCATATACTATGTACTACACTGTGCGTTTCTTATATTCTAAGTTTTTCAGTGCAACTCACTCATATACTATGTACTACACTGTGCGTTTCTTATATTCTAAGTTTTTCAGTGCAACTCACTCATATACTATGTACTACACTGTGCATTTCGTGTAATGCGGGTTTTTCAGTAAATTCTAAGATTTTCAGTGCAACTCACTCATATACTATGTACTACACTGTGCGTTTCTTATATTCTAAGTTTTTCAGTGCAACTCACTCATATACTATGTACTACACTGTGCGTTTCTTATATTCTAAGTTTTTCAGTGCAACTCACTCATATACTATGTACTACACTGTGCGTTTCTTATATTCTAAGTTTTTCAGAGCAACTCACTCATATACTATGTACTACACTGTGCGTTTCTTAAATTCTAAATTTTTCAGTGCAACTCACTCATATACTATGTACTACACTGTGCGTTTCTTATATTCTAAATTTTTCAGTGCAACTCACTCATATACTATGTACTACACTGTGCGTTTCTTATATTCTAAGTTTTTCAGTGCAACTCACTCATATACTATGTACTACACTGTGCGTTTCTTATATTCTAAGTTTTTCAGTGCAACTCACTCATATACTATGTACTACACTGTGCGTTTCTTATATTCTAAGTTTTTCAGTGCAACTCACTCATATACTATGTACTACACTGTGCATTTCGTGTAATGCGGGTTTTTCAGTAAATTCTAAGTTTTTCAGTGCAACTCACTCATATACTATGTACTACACTGTGCGTTTCTTATATTCTAAGTTTTTCAGTGCAACTCACTCATATACTCTGTACTACACTGTGCGTTTCTTATATTCTAAGTTTTTCAGTGCAACTCACTCATATACTATGTACTACACTGTGCGTTTCTTATATTCTAAGTTTTTCAGAGCAACTCACTCATATACTATGTACTACACTGTGCGTTTCTTAAATTCTAAGTTTTTCAGTGCAACTCACTCATATACTATGTACTACACTGTGCGTTTCTTATATTCTAAATTTTTCAGTGCAACTCACTCATATACTATGTACTACACTGTGCGTTTCTTATATTCTAAGTTTTTCAGTGCAACTCACTCATATACTATGTACTACACTGTGCGTTTCTTATATTCTAAGTTTTTCAGTGCAACTCACTCATATACTATGTACTACACTGTGCGTTTCTTATATTCTAAGTTTTTCAGTGCAACTCACTCATATACTATGTACTACACTGTGCGTTTCTTATATTCTAAGTTTTTCAGTGCAACTCACTCATGTACTATGTACTACACTGTGCGTTTCTTATATTCTAAGTTTTTCAGTGCAACTCACTCATGTACTATGTACTACACTGTCCGTTTCTTAAATTCTAAGTTTTTCAGTGCAACTCACTCATATACTATGTACTACACTGAGCGTTTCTTATATTCTAAGTTTTTCAGTGCAACTCACTCATATACTATGTACTACACTGTGCGTTTCTTATATTCTAAGTTTATCAGTGCAACTCACTCATATACTATGTACTACACTGTGCGTTTCTTATATTCTAAGTTTTTCAGTGCAACTCACTCATATACTATGTACTACACTGTGCGTTTCTTATATTCTAAGTTTTTCAGTGCAACTCACTCATATACTATGTACTACACTGTGCGTTTCTTATATTCTAAGTTTTTCAGTGCAACTCACTCATATACTGTGTACTACACTGTGCGTTTCTTATATTCTAAGTTTTTCAGTGCAACTCACTCATATACTGTGTACTACACTGTTCGTTTCTTATATTCTAAGTTTTTCAGTGCAACTCATTCATATACTGTGTACTACACTGTGCGTTTCCTATATTCTAAGTTTTTCAGTGCAACTCACTCATATACTATGTACTACACTGTGCGTTTCCTATATTCTAAGTTTTTCAGTGCAACTCACTCATATACTATGTACTACACTGTGCGTTTCTTATATTCTAAGTTTTTCAGTGCAACTCACTCATATACTATGTACTACACTGTGCGTTTCTTATATTCTAAGTTTTTCAGTGCAACTCACTCATATACTATGTACTACACTGTGCGTTTCTTATATTCTAAGTTTTTCAGTGCAACTCACTCATATACTATGTACTACACTGTGCATTTCGTGTAATGCGGGTTTTTCAGTAAATTCTAAGTTTTTCAGTGCAACTCACTCATATACTATGTACTACACTGTGCGTTTCTTATATTCTAAGTTTTTCAGTGCAACTCACTCATATACTATGTACTACACTGTGCGTTTCTTATATTCTAAGTTTTTCAGTGCAACTCACTCATATACTATGTACTACACTGTGCGTTTCTTATATTCTAAGTTTTTCAGAGCAACTCACTAATATACTATGTACTACACTGTGCGTTTCTTAAATTCTAAATTTTTCAGTGCAACTCACTCATATACTATGTAATACACTGTGCGTTTCTTATATTCTAAATTTTTCAGTGCAACTCACTCATATACTATGTACTACACTGTGCGTTTCTTATATTCTAAGTTTTTCAGTGCAACTCACTCATATACTATGTACTACACTGTGCGTTTCTTATATTCTAAGTTTTTCAGTGCAACTCACTCATATACTATGTACTACACTGTGCGTTTCTTATATTCTAAGTTTTTCAGTGCAACTCACTCATATACTATGTACTACACTGTGCGTTTCTTATATTCTAAGTTTTTCAGTGCAACTCACTCATATACTATGTACTACACTGTGCGTTTCTTATATTCTAAGTTTTTCAGTGCAACTCACTCATATACTATGTACTACACCGTGCGTTTCTTATATTCTAAGTTTTTCAGTGCAACTCACTCATATACTATGTACTACACTGTGCGTTTCTTATATTTTAAGTTTTTCAGTGCAACTCACTCATATACTATGTACTACACTGTGCGTTTCTTATATTCTAAGTTTTTCAGTGCAACTCACTCATATACTATGTACTACAATGTGCGTTTCTTATATTCTAAGTTTTTCAGTGCAACTCACTCATATACTATGTACTACACTGTGTGTTTCTTATATTCTAAGTTTTTCAGTGCAACTCACTCATATACTATGTACTACACTGTGCGTTTCTTATATTCTAAGTTTTTCAGTGCAACTCACTCATGTACTATGTACTACACTGTGCGTTTCTTAAATTCTAAGTTTTTCAGTGCAACTCACTCATATACTATGTACTACACTGTGCGTTTCTTATATTCTAAGTTTTTCAGTGCAACTCACTCATATACTATGTACTACACTGAGCGTTTCTTATATTCTAAGTTTTTCAGTGCAACTCACTCATATACTATGTACTACACTGTGCGTTTCTTATATTCTAAGTTTATCAGTGCAACTCACTCATATACTATGTACTACACTGTGCGTTTCTTATATTCTAAGTTTTTCAGTGCAACTCACAAATATACTATGTACTACACTGTGCGTTTCTTATATTCTAAGTTTTTCAGTGCAACTCACTCATATACTATGTACTACACTGTGCATTTCGTGTAATGCGGGTTTTTCAGTAAATTCTAAGTTTTTCAGTGCAACTCACTCATATACTATGTACTACACTGTGCGTTTCTTATATTCTAAGTTTTTCAGTGCAACTCACTCATGTACTATGTACTACACTGTCCGTTTCTTAAATTCTAAGTTTTTCAGTGCAACTCACTCATATACTATGTACTACACTGAGCGTTTCTTATATTCTAAGTTTTTCAGTGCAACTCACTCATATACTATGTACTACACTGTGCGTTTCTTATATTCTAAGTTTATCAGTGCAACTCACTCATATACTATGTACTACACTGTGCGTTTCTTATATTCTAAGTTTTTCAGTGCAACTCACTCATATACTATGTACTACACTGTGCGTTTCTTATATTCTAAGTTTTTCAGTGCAACTCACTCATATACTATGTATTACACTGTGCGTTTCTTATATTCTAAGTTTTTCAGTGCAACTCACTCATATACTATGTACTACACTGTGCGTTTCTTATATTCTAAGTTTTTCAGTGCAACTCACTCATATACTGTGTACTACACTGTTCGTTTCTTATATTCTAAGTTTTTCAGTGCAACTCATTCATATACTGTGTACTACACTGTGCGTTTCCTATATTCTAAGTTTTTCAGTGCAACTCACTCATATACTATGTACTACACTGTGCGTTTCTTATATTCTAAGTTTTTCAGTGCAACTCACTCATATACTATGTACTACACTGTGCGTTTCTTATATTCTAAGTTTTTCAGTGCAACTCACTCATATACTATGTACTACACTGTGCGTTTCTTATATTCTAAGTTTTTCAGTGCAACTCACTCATATACTATGTACTACACTGTGCGTTTCTTATATTCTAAGTTTTTCAGTGCAACTCACTCATATACTATGTACTACACTGTGCATTTCGTGTAATGCGGGTTTTTCAGTAAATTCTAAGTTTTTCAGTGCAACTCACTCATATACTATGTACTACACTGTGCGTTTCTTATATTCTAAGTTTTTCAGTGCAACTCACTCATATACTGTGCGTTTCTTATATTCTAAGTTTTTCAGTGCAACTCACTCATGTACTATGTACTACACTGTCCGTTTCTTAAATTCTAAGTTTTTCAGTGCAACTCACTCATATACTATGTACTACACTGAGCGTTTCTTATATTCTAAGTTTTTCAGTGCAACTCACTCATATACTATGTACTACACTGTGCGTTTCTTATATTCTAAGTTTATCAGTGCAACTCACTCATATACTATGTACTACACTGTGCGTTTCTTACATTCTAAGTTTTTCAGTGCAACTCACTCATATACTATGTACTACACTGTGCGTTTCTTATATTCTAAGTTTTTCAGTGCAACTCACTCATATAATATGTACTACACTGTGCGTTTCTTATATTCTAAGTTTTTCAGTGCAACTCACTCATATACTGTGTACTACACTGTGCGTTTCTTATATTCTAAGTTTTTCAGTGCAACTCACTCATATACTGTGTACTACACTGTTCGTTTCTTATATTCTAAGTTTTTCAGTGCAACTCATTCATATACTGTGTACTACACTGTGCGTTTCCTATATTCTAAGTTTTTCAGTGCAACTCACTCATATACTATGTACTACACTGTGCGTTTCCTATATTCTAAGTTTTTCAGTGCAACTCACTCATATACTATGTACTACACTGTGCGTTTCTTATATTCTAAGTTTTTCAGTGCAACTCACTCATATACTATGTACTACACTGTGCGTTTCTTATATTCTAAGTTTTTCAGTGCAACTCACTCATATACTATGTACTACACTGTTCGTTTCTTATATTCTAAGTTTTTCAGTGCAACTCACTCATATACTATGTACTACACTGTGCATTTCGTGTAATGCGGGTTTTTCAGTAAATTCTAAGTTTTTCAGTGCAACTCACTCATATACTATGTACTACACTGTGCGTTTCTTATATTCTAAGTTTTTCAGTGCAACTCACTCATATACTATGTACTACACTGTGCGTTTCTTATATTCTAAGTTTTTCAGTGCAACTCACTCATATACTATGTACTACACTGTGCGTTTCTTATATTCTAAGTTTTTCAGAGCAACTCACTCATATACTATGTACTACACTGTGCGTTTCTTAAATTCTAAATTTTTCAGTGCAACTCACTCATATACTATGTACTACACTGTGCGTTTCTTATATTCTAAATTTTTCAGTGCAACTCACTCATATACTATGTACTACACTGTGCGTTTCTTATATTCTAAGTTTTTCAGTGCAACTCACTCATATACTATGTACTACACTGTGCGTTTCTTATATTCTAAGTTTTTCAGTGCAACTCACTCATATACTATGTACTACACTGTGCGTTTCTTATATTCTAAGTTTTTCAGTGCAACTCACTCATATACTATGTACTACACTGTGCGTTTCTTATATTCTAAGTTTTTCAGTGCAACTCACTCATATACTATGTACTACACTGTGCGTTTCTTATATTCTAAGTTTTTCAGTGCAACTCACTCATATACTATGTACTACACCGTGCGTTTCTTATATTCTAAGTTTTTCAGTGCAACTCACTCATATACTATGTACTACACTGTGCGTTTCTTATATTTTAAGTTTTTCAGTGCAACTCACTCATATACTATGTACTACACTGTGCGTTTCTTATATTCTAAGTTTTTCAGTGCAACTCACTCATATACTATGTACTACAATGTGCGTTTCTTATATTCTAAGTTTTTCAGTGCAACTCACTCATATACTATGTACTACACTGTGCGTTTCTTATATTCTAAGTTTTTCAGTGCAACTCACTCATATACTATGTACTACACTGTGCGTTTCTTATATTCTAAGTTTTTCAGTGCAACTCACTCATGTACTATGTACTACACTGTGCGTTTCTTATATTCTAAGTTTTTCAGTGCAACTCACTCATGTACTATGTACTACACTGTGCGTTTCTTATATTCTAAGTTTTTCAGTGCAACTCACTCATGTACTATGTACTACACTGTCCGTTTCTTAAATTCTAAGTTTTTCAGTGCAACTCACTCATATACTATGTACTACACTGAGCGTTTCTTATATTCTAAGTTTTTCAGTGCAACTCACTCATATACTATGTACTACACTGTGCGTTTCTTATATTCTAAGTTTATCAGTGCAACTCACTCATATACTATGTACTACACTGTGCGTTTCTTATATTCTAAGTTTTTCAGTGCAACTCACAAATATACTATGTACTACACTGTGCGTTTCTTATATTCTAAGTTTTTCAGTGCAACTCACTCATATACTATGTACTACACTGTGCATTTCGTGTAATGCGGGTTTTTCAGTAAATTCTAAGTTTTTCAGTGCAACTCACTCATATACTATGTACTACACTGTGCGTTTCTTATATTCTAAGTTTTTCAGTGCAACTCACTCATGTACTATGTACTACACTGTCCGTTTCTTAAATTCTAAGTTTTTCAGTGCAACTCACTCATATACTATGTACTACACTGAGCGTTTCTTATATTCTAAGTTTTTCAGTGCAACTCACTCATATACTATGTACTACACTGTGCGTTTCTTATATTCTAAGTTTATCAGTGCAACTCACTCATATACTATGTACTACACTGTGCGTTTCTTATATTCTAAGTTTTTCAGTGCAACTCACTCATATACTATGTACTACACTGTGCGTTTCTTATATTCTAAGTTTTTCAGTGCAACTCACTCATATACTATGTATTACACTGTGCGTTTCTTATATTCTAAGTTTTTCAGTGCAACTCACTCATATACTATGTACTACACTGTGCGTTTCTTATATTCTAAGTTTTTCAGTGCAACTCACTCATATACTGTGTACTACACTGTTCGTTTCTTATATTCTAAGTTTTTCAGTGCAACTCATTCATATACTGTGTACTACACTGTGCGTTTCCTATATTCTAAGTTTTTCAGTGCAACTCACTCATATACTATGTACTACACTGTGCGTTTCTTATATTCTAAGTTTTTCAGTGCAACTCACTCATATACTATGTACTACACTGTGCGTTTCTTATATTCTAAGTTTTTCAGTGCAACTCACTCATATACTATGTACTACACTGTGCGTTTCTTATATTCTAAGTTTTTCAGTGCAACTCACTCATATACTATGTACTACACTGTGCGTTTCTTATATTCTAAGTTTTTCAGTGCAACTCACTCATATACTATGTACTACACTGTGCATTTCGTGTAATGCGGGTTTTTCAGTAAATTCTAAGTTTTTCAGTGCAACTCACTCATATACTATGTACTACACTGTGCGTTTCTTATATTCTAAGTTTTTCAGTGCAACTCACTCATATACTATGTACTACACTGTGCGTTTCTTATATTCTAAGTTTTTCAGTGCAACTCACTCATATACTATGTACTACACTGTGCGTTATTTATATTCTAAGTTTTTCAGAGCAACTCACTCATATACTATGTACTACACTGTGCGTTTCTTAAATTCTAAATTTTTCAGTGCAACTCACTCATATACTATGTACTACACTGTGCGTTTCTTATATTCTAAATTTTTCAGTGCAACTCACTCATATACTATGTACTACACTGTGCGTTTCTTATATTCTAAGTTTTTCAGTGCAACTCACTCATATACTATGTACTACACTGTGCGTTTCTTATATTCTAAGTTTTTCAGTGCAACTCACTCATATACTATGTACTACACTGTGCGTTTCTTATATTCTAAGTTTTTCAGTGCAACTCACTCATATACTATGTACTACACTGTGCATTTCGTGTAATGCGGGTTTTTCAGTAAATTCTAAGTTTTTCAGTGCAACTCACTCATATACTATGTACTACACTGTGCGTTTCTTATATTCTAAGTTTTTCAGTGCAACTCACTCATATACTATGTACTACACTGTGCGTTTCTTATATTCTAAGTTTTTCAGTGCAACTCACTCATATACTATGTACTACACTGTGCATTTCGTGTAATGCGGGTTTTTCAGTAAATTCTAAGTTTTTCAGTGCAACTCACTCATATACTATGTACTACACTGTGCGTTTCTTATATTCTAAGTTTTTCAGTGCAACTCACTCATGTACTATGTACTACACTGTCCGTTTCTTAAATTCTAAGTTTTTCAGTGCAACTCACTCATATACTATGTACTACACTGAGCGTTTCTTATATTCTAAGTTTTTCAGTGCAACTCACTCATATACTATGTACTACACTGTGCGTTTCTTATATTCTAAGTTTATCAGTGCAACTCACTCATATACTATGTACTACACTGTGCGTTTCTTATATTCTAAGTTTTTCAGTGCAACTCACTCATATACTATGTACTACACTGTGCGTTTCTTATATTCTAAGTTTTTCAGTGCAACTCACTCATATACTATGTATTACACTGTGCGTTTCTTATATTCTAAGTTTTTCAGTGCAACTCACTCATATACTATGTACTACACTGTGCGTTTCTTATATTCTAAGTTTTTCAGTGCAACTCACTCATATACTATGTACTACACTGTGCATTTCGTGTAATGCGGGTTTTTCAGTAAATTCTAAGTTTTTCAGTGCAACTCACTCATATACTATGTACTACACTGTGCGTTTCTTATATTCTAAGTTTTTCAGTGCAACTCACTCATATACTATGTACTACACTGTGCGTTTCTTATATTCTAAGTTTTTCAGTGCAACTCACTCATATACTATGTACTACACTGTGCGTTTATTATATTCTAAGTTTTTCAGAGCAACTCACTCATATACTATGTACTACACTGTGCGTTTCTTAAATTCTAAATTTTTCAGTGCAACTCACTCATATACTATGTACTACACTGTGCGTTTCTTATATTCTAAATTTTTCAGTGCAACTCACTCATATACTATGTACTACACTGTGCGTTTCTTATATTCTAAGTTTTTCAGTGCAACTCACTCATATACTATGTACTACACTGTGCGTTTCTTATATTCTAAGTTTTTCAGTGCAACTCACTCATATACTATGTACTACACTGTGCATTTCGTGTAATGCGGGTTTTTCAGTAAATTCTAAGTTTTTCAGTGCAACTCACTCATATACTATGTACTACACTGTGCGTTTCTTATATTCTAAGTTTTTCAGTGCAACTCACTCATATACTATGTACTACACTGTGCGTTTCTTATATTCTAAGTTTTTCAGTGCAACTCACTCATATACTATGTACTACACTGTGCGTTTCTTATATTCTAAGTTTTTCAGAGCAACTCACTCATATACTATGTACTACACTGTGCGTTTCTTAAATTCTAAGTTTTTCAGTGCAACTCACTCATATACTATGTACTACACTGTGCGTTTCTTATATTCTAAATTTTTCAGTGCAACTCACTCATATACTATGTACTACACTGTGCGTTTCTTATATTCTAAGTTTTTCAGTGCAACTCACTCATATACTATGTACTACACTGTGCGTTTCTTATATTCTAAGTTTTTCAGTGCAACTCACTCATATACTATGTACTACACTGTGCGTTTCTTATATTCTAAGTTTTTCAGTGCAACTCACTCATATACTATGTACTACACTGTGCATTTCGTGTAATGCGGGTTTTTCAGTGCAACTCACTCATGTACTATGTACTACACTGTGCGTTTCTTATATTCTAAGTTTTTCAGTGCAACTCACTCATGAACTATGTACTACACTGTCCGTTTCTTAAATTCTAAGTTTTTCAGTGCAACTCACTCATATAATATGTACTACACTGAGCGTTTCTTATATTCTAAGTTTTTCAGTGCAACTCACTCATATACTATGTACTACACTGTGCGTTTCTTATATTCTAAGTTTATCAGTGCAACTCACTCATATACTATGTACTAAACAGTGCGTTTCTTATATTCTAAGTTTTTCAGTGCAACTCACTCATATACTATGTACTACACTGTGAGTTTCTTATATTCTAAGTTTTTCAGTGCAACTCACTCATATACTGTGTACTACACTGTGCGTTTCTTATATTCTAAGTTTTTCAGTGCAACTCACTCATATACTGTGTACTACACTGTGCGTTTCTTATATTCTAAGTTTTTCAGTGCAACTCACTCATATACTGTGTACTACACTGTTCGTTTCTTATATTCTAAGTTTTTCAGTGCAACTCATTCATATACTGTGTACTACACTGTGCGTTTCCTATATTCTAAGTTTTTCAGTGCAACTCACTCATATACTATGTACTACACTGTGCGTTTCCTATATTCTAAGTTTTTCAGTGCAACTCACTCATATACTATGTACTACACTGTGCGTTTCTTATATTCTAAGTTTTTCAGTGCAACTCACTCATATACTATGTACTACACTGTGCGTTTCTTATATTCTAAGTTTTTCAGTGCAACTCACTCATATACTATGTACTACACTGTGCGTTTCTTATATTCTAAGTTTTTCAGTGCAACTCACTCATATACTATGTACTACACTGTGCATTTCGTGTAATGCGGGTTTTTCAGTAAATTCTAAGTTTTTCAGTGCAACTCACTCATATACTATGTACTACACTGTGCGTTTCTTATATTCTAAGTTTTTCAGTGCAACTCACTCATATACTATGTACTACACTGTGCGTTTCTTATATTCTAAGTTTTTCAGTGCAACTCACTCATATACTATGTACTACACTGTGCGTTTCTTATATTCTAAGTTTTTCAGAGCAACTCACTCATATACTATGTACTACACTGTGCGTTTCTTAAATTCTAAATTTTTCAGTGCAACTCACTCATATACTATGTACTACACTGTGCGTTTCTTATATTCTAAATTTTTCAGTGCAACTCACTCATATACTATGTACTACACTGTGCGTTTCTTATATTCTAAGTTTTTCAGTGCAACTCACTCATATACTATGTACTACACTGTGCGTTTCTTATATTCTAAGTTTTTCAGTGCAACTCACTCATATACTATGTACTACACTGTGCGTTTCTTATATTCTAAGTTTTTCAGTGCAACTCACTCATATACTATGTACTACACTGTGCGTTTCTTATATTCTAAGTTTTTCAGTGCAACTCACTCATATACTATGTACTACACTGTGCGTTTCTTATATTCTAAGTTTTTCAGTGCAACTCACTCATATACTATGTACTACACCGTGCGTTTCTTATATTCTAAGTTTTTCAGTGCAACTCACTCATATACTATGTACTACACCGTGCGTTTCTTATATTTTAAGTTTTTCAGTGCAACTCACTCATATACTATGTACTACACTGTGCGTTTCTTATATTCTAAGTTTTTCAGTGCAACTCACTCATATACTATGTACTACAATGTGCGTTTCTTATATTCTAAGTTTTTCAGTGCAACTCACTCATATACTATGTACTACACTGTGCGTTTCTTATATTCTAAGTTTTTCAGTGCAACTCACTCATATACTATGTACTACACTGTGCGTTTCTTATATTCTAAGTTTTTCAGTGCAACTCACTCATGTACTATGTACTACACTGTGCGTTTCTTATATTCTAAGTTTTTCAGTGCAACTCACTCATGTACTATGTACTACACTGTGCGTTTCTTATATTCTAAGTTTTTCAGTGCAACTCACTCATGTACTTCGTACTACACTGTCCGTTTCTTAAATTCTAAGTTTTTCAGTGCAACTCACTCATATACTATGTACTACACTGAGCATTTCTTATATTCTAAGTTTTTCAGTGCAACTCACTCATATACTATGTACTACACTGTGCGTTTCTTATATTCTAAGTTTATCAGTGCAACTCACAAATATACTATGTACTACACTGTGCGTTTCTTATATTCTAAGTTTTTCAGTGCAACTCACTCATATACGATGTATTACACTGTGCGTTTCTTATATTCTAAGTTTTTCAGTGCAACTCACTCATATACTGTGTACTACACTGTGCGTTTCTTATATTCTAAGTTTTTCAGTGCAACTCACTCATATACTGTGTACTACACTGTTCGTTTCTTATATTCTAAGTTTTTCAGTGCAACTCATTCATATACTGTGTACTACACTGTGCGTTTCCTATATTCTAAGTTTTTCAGTTCAACTCACTCATATACTATGTACTACACTGTGCGTTTCTTATATTCTAAGTTTTTCAGTGCAACTCACTCATATACTATGTACTACACTGTGCGTTTCTTATATTCTAAGTTTTTCAGTGCAACTCACTCATATACTATGTACTACACCGTGCGTTTCTTATATTCTAAGTTTTTCAGTGCAACTCACTCATATACTATGTACTACACCGTGCGTTTCTTATATTTTAAGTTTTTCAGTGCAACTCACTCATATACTATGTACTACACTGTGCGTTTCTTATATTCTAAGTTTTTCAGTGCAACTCACTCATATACTATGTACTACAATGTGCGTTTCTTATATTCTAAGTTTTTCAGTGCAACTCACTCATATACTATGTACTACACTGTGCGTTTCTTATATTCTAAGTGTTTCAGTGCAACTCACTCATATACTATGTACTACACTGTGCGTTATTTATATTCTAAGTTTTTCAGAGCAACTCACTCATATACTATGTACTACACTGTGCGTTTCTTAAATTCTAAATTTTTCAGTGCAACTCACTCATATACTATGTACTACACTGTGCGTTTCTTATATTCTAAATTTTTCAGTGCAACTCACTCATATACTATGTACTACACTGTGCGTTTCTTATATTCTAAGTTTTTCAGTGCAACTCACTCATATACTATGTACTACACTGTGCGTTTCTTATATTCTAAGTTTTTCAGTGCAACTCACTCATATACTATGTACTACACTGTGCGTTTCTTATATTCTAAGTTTTTCAGTGCAACTCACTCATATACTATGTACTACACTGTGCATTTCGTGTAATGCGGGTTTTTCAGTAAATTCTAAGTTTTTCAGTGCAACTCACTCATATACTATGTACTACACTGTGCGTTTCTTATATTCTAAGTTTTTCAGTGCAACTCACTCATATACTATGTACTACACTGTGCGTTTCTTATATTCTAAGTTTTTCAGTGCAACTCACTCATATACTATGTACTACACTGTGCATTTCGTGTAATGCGGGTTTTTCAGTAAATTCTAAGTTTTTCAGTGCAACTCACTCATATACTATGTACTACACTGTGCGTTTCTTATATTCTAAGTTTTTCAGTGCAACTCACTCATGTACTATGTACTACACTGTCCGTTTCTTAAATTCTAAGTTTTTCAGTGCAACTCACTCATATACTATGTACTACACTGAGCGTTTCTTATATTCTAAGTTTTTCAGTGCAACTCACTCATATACTATGTACTACACTGTGCGTTTCTTATATTCTAAGTTTATCAGTGCAACTCACTCATATACTATGTACTACACTGTGCGTTTCTTATATTCTAAGTTTTTCAGTGCAACTCACTCATATACTATGTACTACACTGTGCGTTTCTTATATTCTAAGTTTTTCAGTGCAACTCACTCATATACTATGTATTACACTGTGCGTTTCTTATATTCTAAGTTTTTCAGTGCAACTCACTCATATACTATGTACTACACTGTGCGTTTCTTATATTCTAAGTTTTTCAGTGCAACTCACTCATATACTATGTACTACACTGTGCATTTCGTGTAATGCGGGTTTTTCAGTAAATTCTAAGTTTTTCAGTGCAACTCACTCATATACTATGTACTACACTGTGCGTTTCTTATATTCTAAGTTTTTCAGTGCAACTCACTCATATACTATGTACTACACTGTGCGTTTCTTATATTCTAAGTTTTTCAGTGCAACTCACTCATATACTATGTACTACACTGTGCGTTTCTTATATTCTAAGTTTTTCAGTGCAACTCACTCATGTACTATGTACTACACTGTCCGTTTCTTAAATTCTAAGTTTTTCAGTGCAACTCACTCATATACTATGTACTACACTGAGCATTTCTTATATTCTAAGTTTTTCAGTGCAACTCACTCATATACTATGTACTACACTGTGCGTTTCTTATATTCTAAGTTTATCAGTGCAACTCACAAATATACTATGTACTACACTGTGCGTTTCTTATATTCTAAGTTTTTCAGTGCAACTCACTCATATACGATGTATTACACTGTGCGTTTCTTATATTCTAAGTTTTTCAGTGCAACTCACTCATATACTGTGTACTACACTGTGCGTTTCTTATATTCTAAGTTTTTCAGTGCAACTCACTCATATACTGTGTACTACACTGTTCGTTTCTTATATTCTAAGTTTTTCAGTGCAACTCATTCATATACTGTGTACTACACTGTGCGTTTCCTATATTCTAAGTTTTTCAGTTCAACTCACTCATATACTATGTACTACACTGTGCGTTTCTTATATTCTAAGTTTTTCAGTGCAACTCACTCATATACTATGTACTACACTGTGCGTTTCTTATATTCTAAGTTTTTCAGTGCAACTCACTCATATACTATGTACTACACCGTGCGTTTCTTATATTCTAAGTTTTTCAGTGCAACTCACTCATATACTATGTACTACACCGTGCGTTTCTTATATTTTAAGTTTTTCAGTGCAACTCACTCATATACTATGTACTACACTGTGCGTTTCTTATATTCTAAGTTTTTCAGTGCAACTCACTCATATACTATGTACTACAATGTGCGTTTCTTATATTCTAAGTTTTTCAGTGCAACTCACTCATATACTATGTACTACACTGTGCGTTTCTTATATTCTAAGTGTTTCAGTGCAACTCACTCATATACTATGTACTACACTGTGCGTTATTTATATTCTAAGTTTTTCAGAGCAACTCACTCATATACTATGTACTACACTGTGCGTTTCTTAAATTCTAAATTTTTCAGTGCAACTCACTCATATACTATGTACTACACTGTGCGTTTCTTATATTCTAAATTTTTCAGTGCAACTCACTCATATACTATGTACTACACTGTGCGTTTCTTATATTCTAAGTTTTTCAGTGCAACTCACTCATATACTATGTACTACACTGTGCGTTTCTTATATTCTAAGTTTTTCAGTGCAACTCACTCATATACTATGTACTACACTGTGCGTTTCTTATATTCTAAGTTTTTCAGTGCAACTCACTCATATACTATGTACTACACTGTGCATTTCGTGTAATGCGGGTTTTTCAGTAAATTCTAAGTTTTTCAGTGCAACTCACTCATATACTATGTACTACACTGTGCGTTTCTTATATTCTAAGTTTTTCAGTGCAACTCACTCATATACTATGTACTACACTGTGCGTTTCTTATATTCTAAGTTTTTCAGTGCAACTCACTCATATACTATGTACTACACTGTGCATTTCGTGTAATGCGGGTTTTTCAGTAAATTCTAAGTTTTTCAGTGCAACTCACTCATATACTATGTACTACACTGTGCGTTTCTTATATTCTAAGTTTTTCAGTGCAACTCACTCATGTACTATGTACTACACTGTCCGTTTCTTAAATTCTAAGTTTTTCAGTGCAACTCACTCATATACTATGTACTACACTGAGCGTTTCTTATATTCTAAGTTTTTCAGTGCAACTCACTCATATACTATGTACTACACTGTGCGTTTCTTATATTCTAAGTTTATCAGTGCAACTCACTCATATACTATGTACTACACTGTGCGTTTCTTATATTCTAAGTTTTTCAGTGCAACTCACTCATATACTATGTACTACACTGTGCGTTTCTTATATTCTAAGTTTTTCAGTGCAACTCACTCATATACTATGTATTACACTGTGCGTTTCTTATATTCTAAGTTTTTCAGTGCAACTCACTCATATACTATGTACTACACTGTGCGTTTCTTATATTCTAAGTTTTTCAGTGCAACTCACTCATATACTATGTACTACACTGTGCATTTCGTGTAATGCGGGTTTTTCAGTAAATTCTAAGTTTTTCAGTGCAACTCACTCATATACTATGTACTACACTGTGCGTTTCTTATATTCTAAGTTTTTCAGTGCAACTCACTCATATACTATGTACTACACTGTGCGTTTCTTATATTCTAAGTTTTTCAGTGCAACTCACTCATATACTATGTACTACACTGTGCGTTTCTTATATTCTAAGTTTTTCAGAGCAACTCACTCATATACTATGTACTACACTGTGCGTTTCTTAAATTCTAAATTTTTCAGTGCAACTCACTCATATACTATGTACTACACTGTGCGTTTCTTATATTCTAAATTTTTCAGTGCAACTCACTCATATACTATGTACTACACTGTGCGTTTCTTATATTCTAAGTTTTTCAGTGCAACTCACTCATATACTATGTACTACACTGTGCGTTTCTTATATTCTAAGTTTTTCAGTGCAACTCACTCATATACTATGTACTACACTGTGCATTTCGTGTAATGCGGGTTTTTCAGTAAATTCTAAGTTTTTCAGTGCAACTCACTCATATACTATGTACTACACTGTGCGTTTCTTATATTCTAAGTTTTTCAGTGCAACTCACTCATATACTATGTACTACACTGTGCGTTTCTTATATTCTAAGTTTTTCAGTGCAACTCACTCATATACTATGTACTACACTGTGCGTTTCTTATATTCTAAGTTTTTCAGAGCAACTCACTCATATACTATGTACTACACTGTGCGTTTCTTAAATTCTAAGTTTTTCAGTGCAACTCACTCATATACTATGTACTACACTGTGCGTTTCTTATATTCTAAATTTTTCAGTGCAACTCACTCATATACTATGTACTACACTGTGCGTTTCTTATATTCTAAGTTTTTCAGTGCAACTCACTCATATACTATGTACTACACTGTGCGTTTCTTATATTCTAAGTTTTTCAGTGCAACTCACTCATATACTATGTACTACACTGTGCGTTTCTTATATTCTAAGTTTTTCAGTGCAACTCACTCATATACTATGTACTACACTGTGCATTTCGTGTAATGCGGGTTTTTCAGTGCAACTCACTCATGTACTATGTACTACACTGTGCGTTTCTTATATTCTAAGTTTTTCAGTGCAACTCACTCATGAACTATGTACTACACTGTCCGTTTCTTAAATTCTAAGTTTTTCAGTGCAACTCACTCATATAATATGTACTACACTGAGCGTTTCTTATATTCTAAGTTTTTCAGTGCAACTCACTCATATACTATGTACTACACTGTGCGTTTCTTATATTCTAAGTTTATCAGTGCAACTCACTCATATACTATGTACTAAACAGTGCGTTTCTTATATTCTAAGTTTTTCAGTGCAACTCACTCATATACTATGTACTACACTGTGAGTTTCTTATATTCTAAGTTTTTCAGTGCAACTCACTCATATACTGTGTACTACACTGTGCGTTTCTTATATTCTAAGTTTTTCAGTGCAACTCACTCATATACTGTGTACTACACTGTGCGTTTCTTATATTCTAAGTTTTTCAGTGCAACTCACTCATATACTGTGTACTACACTGTTCGTTTCTTATATTCTAAGTTTTTCAGTGCAACTCATTCATATACTGTGTACTACACTGTGCGTTTCCTATATTCTAAGTTTTTCAGTGCAACTCACTCATATACTATGTACTACACTGTGCGTTTCCTATATTCTAAGTTTTTCAGTGCAACTCACTCATATACTATGTACTACACTGTGCGTTTCTTATATTCTAAGTTTTTCAGTGCAACTCACTCATATACTATGTACTACACTGTGCGTTTCTTATATTCTAAGTTTTTCAGTGCAACTCACTCATATACTATGTACTACACTGTGCGTTTCTTATATTCTAAGTTTTTCAGTGCAACTCACTCATATACTATGTACTACACTGTGCATTTCGTGTAATGCGGGTTTTTCAGTAAATTCTAAGTTTTTCAGTGCAACTCACTCATATACTATGTACTACACTGTGCGTTTCTTATATTCTAAGTTTTTCAGTGCAACTCACTCATATACTATGTACTACACTGTGCGTTTCTTATATTCTAAGTTTTTCAGTGCAACTCACTCATATACTATGTACTACACTGTGCGTTTCTTATATTCTAAGTTTTTCAGAGCAACTCACTCATATACTATGTACTACACTGTGCGTTTCTTAAATTCTAAATTTTTCAGTGCAACTCACTCATATACTATGTACTACACTGTGCGTTTCTTATATTCTAAATTTTTCAGTGCAACTCACTCATATACTATGTACTACACTGTGCGTTTCTTATATTCTAAGTTTTTCAGTGCAACTCACTCATATACTATGTACTACACTGTGCGTTTCTTATATTCTAAGTTTTTCAGTGCAACTCACTCATATACTATGTACTACACTGTGCGTTTCTTATATTCTAAGTTTTTCAGTGCAACTCACTCATATACTATGTACTACACTGTGCGTTTCTTATATTCTAAGTTTTTCAGTGCAACTCACTCATATACTATGTACTACACTGTGCGTTTCTTATATTCTAAGTTTTTCAGTGCAACTCACTCATATACTATGTACTACACCGTGCGTTTCTTATATTCTAAGTTTTTCAGTGCAACTCACTCATATACTATGTACTACACCGTGCGTTTCTTATATTTTAAGTTTTTCAGTGCAACTCACTCATATACTATGTACTACACTGTGCGTTTCTTATATTCTAAGTTTTTCAGTGCAACTCACTCATATACTATGTACTACAATGTGCGTTTCTTATATTCTAAGTTTTTCAGTGCAACTCACTCATATACTATGTACTACACTGTGCGTTTCTTATATTCTAAGTTTTTCAGTGCAACTCACTCATATACTATGTACTACACTGTGCGTTTCTTATATTCTAAGTTTTTCAGTGCAACTCACTCATGTACTATGTACTACACTGTGCGTTTCTTATATTCTAAGTTTTTCAGTGCAACTCACTCATGTACTATGTACTACACTGTGCGTTTCTTATATTCTAAGTTTTTCAGTGCAACTCACTCATTTACTATGTACTACACTGTCCGTTTCTTAAATTCTAAGTTTTTCAGTGCAACTCACTCATATACTATGTACTACACTGAGCATTTCTTATATTCTAAGTTTTTCAGTGCAACTCACTCATATACTATGTACTACACTGTGCGTTTCTTATATTCTAAGTTTATCAGTGCAACTCACAAATATACTATGTACTACACTGTGCGTTTCTTATATTCTAAGTTTTTCAGTGCAACTCACTCATATACGATGTATTACACTGTGCGTTTCTTATATTCTAAGTTTTTCAGTGCAACTCACTCATATACTGTGTACTACACTGTGCGTTTCTTATATTCTAAGTTTTTCAGTGCAACTCACTCATATACTGTGTACTACACTGTTCGTTTCTTATATTCTAAGTTTTTCAGTGCAACTCATTCATATACTGTGTACTACACTGTGCGTTTCCTATATTCTAAGTTTTTCAGTTCAACTCACTCATATACTATGTACTACACTGTGCGTTTCTTATATTCTAAGTTTTTCAGTGCAACTCACTCATATACTATGTACTACACTGTGCGTTTCTTATATTCTAAGTTTTTCAGTGCAACTCACTCATATACTATGTACTACACCGTGCGTTTCTTATATTCTAAGTTTTTCAGTGCAACTCACTCATATACTATGTACTACACCGTGCGTTTCTTATATTTTAAGTTTTTCAGTGCAACTCACTCATATACTATGTACTACACTGTGCGTTTCTTATATTCTAAGTTTTTCAGTGCAACTCACTCATATACTATGTACTACAATGTGCGTTTCTTATATTCTAAGTTTTTCAGTGCAACTCACTCATATACTCTGTACTACACTGTGCGTTTCTTATATTCTAAGTGTTTCAGTGCAACTCACTCATATACTATGTACTACACTGTGCGTTTCTTATATTCTAAGTTTTTCAGTGCAACTCACTCATGTACTATGTACTACACTGTGCGTTTCTTATATTCTAAGTTTTTCAGTGCAACTCACTCATGTACTATGTACTACACTGTGCGTTTCTTATATTCTAAGTTTTTCAGTGCAACTCACTCATGTACTATGTACTACACTGTCCGTTTCTTAAATTCTAAGTTTTTCAGTGCAACTCACTCATATACTATGTACTACACTGAGCGTTTCTTATATTCTAAGTTTTTCAGTGCAACTCACTCATATACTATGTACTACACTGTGCGTTTCTTATATTCTAAGTTTATCAGTGCAACTCACTCATATACTATGTACTACACTGTGCGTTTCTTATATTCTAAGTTTTTCAGTGCAACTCACAAATATACTATGTACTACACTGTGCGTTTCTTATATTCTAAGTTTTTCAGTGCAACTCACTCATATACGATGTATTACACTGTGCGTTTCTTATATTCTAAGTTTTTCAGTGCAACTCACTCATATACTGTGTACTACACTGTGCGTTTCTTATATTCTAAGTTTTTCAGTGCAACTCACTCATATACTGTGTACTACACTGTTCGTTTCTTATATTCTAAGTTTTTCAGTGCAACTCATTCATATACTGTGTACTACACTGTGCGTTTCCTATATTCTAAGTTTTTCAGTTCAACTCACTCATATACTATGTACTACACTGTGCGTTTCTTATATTCTAAGTTTTTCAGTGCAACTCACTCATATACTATGTACTACACTGTGCGTTTCTTATATTCAAAGTTTTTCATTGCAACTCACTCATATACTATGTACTACACTGTGCGTTTCTTATATTCTAAGTTTTTCAGTGCAACTCACTCATATACTATGTACTACACTGTGCATTTCGTGTAATGCGGGTTTTTCAGTAAATTCTAAGTTTTTCATTGCAACTCACTCATATACTATGTACTACACTGTGCGTTTCTTATATTCTAAGTTTTTCAGTGCAACTCACTCATAATCTATGTACTACACTGTGCGTTTCTTATATTCTAAGTTTTTCAGTGCAACTCACTCATATACTATGTACTACACTGTGCGTTTCTTATATTCTAAGTTTTTCAGAGCAACTCACTCATATACTATGTACTACACTGTGCGTTTCTTAAATTCTAAATTTTTCAGTGCAACTCACTCATATACTATGTACTACACTGTGCGTTTCTTATATTCTAAATTTTTCAGTGCAACTCACTCATATACTATGTACTACACTGTGCGTTTCTTATATTCTAAGTTTTTCAGTGCAACTCACTCATATACTGTGTACTACACTGTGCGTTTCTTATATTCTAAGTTTTTCAGTGCAACTCACTCATATACTATGTACTACACTGTGCGTTTCTTATATTCTAAGTTTTTCAGTGCAACTCACTCATATACTATGTACTACACTGTGCGTTTCTTATATTCTAAGTTTTTCAGTGCAACTCACTCATATACTATGTACTACACTGTGCGTTTCTTATATTCTAAGTTTTTCAGTGCAGCTCACTCATATACTATGTACTACAATGTGCGTTTCTTATATTCTAAGTTTTTCAGTGCAACTCACTCATATACTATGTACTACACTGTGCGTTTCTTATATTCTAAGTTTTTCAGTGCAACTCACTCATATACTATGTACTACACTGTGCGTTTCTTATATTCTAAGTTTTTCAGTGCAACTCACTCATATACTATGTACTACACTGTGCGTTTCTTATATTCTAAGTTTTTCAGTGCAACTCACTCATGTACTATGTACTGCACTGTGCGTTTCTTATATTCTAAGTTTTTCAGTGCAACTCACTCATGTACTATGTACTACACTGTCCGTTTCTTAAATTCTAAGTTTTTCAGTGCAACTCACTCATATACTATGTACTACACTGTGCGTTTCTTATATTCTAAGTTTATCAGTGCAACTCACTCATATACTATGTACTACACTGTGCATTTCGTGTAATGCGGGTTTTTCAGTAAATTCTAAGTTTTTCATTGCAACTCACTCATATACTATGTACTACACTGTGCGTTTCTTATATTCTAAGTTTTTCAGTGCAACTCACTCATATACTATGTACTACACTGTGCGTTTCTTATATTCTAAGTTTTTCAGTGCAACTCACTCATATACTATGTACTACACTGTGCGTTTCTTATATTCTAAGTTTTTCAGAGCAACTCACTCATATACTATGTACTACACTGTGCGTTTCTTAAATTCTAAATTTTTCAGTGCAACTCACTCATATACTGTGTACTACACTGTGCGTTTCTTATATTCTAAATTTTTCAGTGCAACTCACTCATATACTATGTACTACACTGTGCGTTTCTTATATTCTAAGTTTTTCAGTGCAACTCACTCATATACTGTGTACTACACTGTGCGTTTCTTATATTCTAAGTTTTTCAGTGCAACTCACTCATATACTATGTACTACACTGTGCGTTTCTTATATTCTAAGTTTTTCAGTGCAACTCACTCATATACTATGTACTACACTGTGCGTTTCTTATATTCTAAGTTTTTCAGTGCAACTCACTCATATACTATGTACTACACTGTGCGTTTCTTATATTCTAAGTTTTTCAATGCAGCTCACTCATATACTATGTACTACAATGTGCGTTTCTTATATTCTAAGTTTTTCAGTGCAACTCACTCATATACTATGTACTACACTGTGCGTTTCTTATATTCTAAGTTTTTCAGTGCAACTCACTCATATACTATGTACTACACTGTGCGTTTCTTATATTCTAAGTTTTTCAGTGCAACTCACTCATATACTATGTACTACACTGTGCGTTTCTTATATTCTAAGTTTTTCAGTGCAACTCACTCATGTACTATGTACTGCACTGTGCGTTTCTTATATTCTAAGTTTTTCAGTGCAACTCACTCATGTACTATGTACTACACTGTCCGTTTCTTAAATTCTAAGTTTTTCAGTGCAACTCACTCATATACTATGTACTACACTGTGCGTTTCTTATATTCTAAGTTTATCAGTGCAACTCACTCATATACTATGTACTACACTGTGCATTTCGTGTAATGCGGGTTTTTCAGTAAATTCTAAGTTTTTCAGTGCAACTCACTCATATACTATGTACTACACTGTGCGTTTCTTATATTCTAAGTTTTTCAGTGCAACTCACTCATATACTATGTACTACACTGTGCGTTTCTTATATTCTAAGTTTTTCAGTGCAACTCACTCATATACTATGTACTACACTGTGCGTTTCTTATATTCTAAGTTTTTCAGAGCAACTCACTCATATACTATGTACTACACTGTGCGTTTCTTAAATTCTAAATTTTTCAGTGCAACTCACTCATATACTATGTACTACACTGTGCGTTTCTTATATTCTTAATTTTTCAGTGCAACTCACTCATATACTATGTACTACACTGTGCGTTTCTTATATTCTAAGTTTTTCAGTGCAACTCACTCATATACTATGTACTACACTGTGCGTTTCTTATATTCTAAGTTTTTCAGTGCAACTCACTCATATACTATGTACTACACTGTGCGTTTCTTATATTCTAAGTTTTTCAGTGCAACTCACTCATATACTATGTACTACACTATGCGTTTCTTATATTCTAAGTTTTTCAGTGCAACTCACTCATGTACTATGTACTACACTGTCCGTTTCTTAAATTCTAAGTTTTTCAGTGCAACTCACTCATATACTATGTACTACACTGAGCGTTTCTTATATTCTAAGTTTTTCAGTGCAACTCACTCATATACTATGTACTACACTGTGCGTTTCTTATATTTTAAGTTTTTCAGTGCAACTCACTCATATACTATGTACTACACTGTGCGTTTCTAATATTCTAAGTTTTTCAGTGCAACTCACTCATATACTATGTACTACAATGTGCGTTTCTTATATTCTAAGTTTTTCAGTGCAACTCACTCATATACTATGTACTACACTGTGCGTTTCTTATATTCTAAGTTTTTCAGTGCAACTCACTCATATACTATGTACTACACTGTGCGTTTCTTATATTCTAAGTTTTTCAGTGCAACTCACTCATATACTATGTACTACACTGTGCGTTTCTTATATTCTAAGTTTTTCAGTGCAACTCACTCATGTACTATGTACTACACTGTGCGTTTCTTATATTCTAAGTTTTTCAGTGCAACTCACTCATGTACTATGTACTACACTGTCCGTTTCTTAAATTCTAAGTTTTTCAGTGCAACTCACTCATATACTATGTACTACACTGAGCGTTTCTTATATTCTAAGTTTTTCAGTGCAACTCACTCATATACTATGTACTACACTGTGCGTTTCTTATATTCTAAGTTTATCAGTGCAACTCACTCATATACTATGTACTACTCTGTGCGTTTCTTATATTCTAAGTTTTTCAGTGCAACTCACTCATATACTATGTACTACACTGTGCGTTTCTTATATTCTAAGTTTTTCAGTGCAACTCACTCATATACGATGTATTACACTGTGCGTTTCTTATATTCTAAGTTTTTCAGTGCAACTCACTCATATACTATGTACTACACTGTGCGTTTCTTATATTCTAAGTTTTTCAGTGCAACTCACTCATATACTGTGTACTACACTGTTCGTTTCTTATATTCTAAGTTTTTCAGTGCAACTCATTCATATACTGTGTACTACACTGTGCGTTTCCTATATTCTAAGTTTTTCAGTGCAACTCACTCATATACTATGTACTACACTGTGCGTTTCTTATATTCTAAGTTTTTCAGTGCAACTCACTCATATACTATGTACTACACTGTGCGTTTCTTATATTCTAAGTTTTTCAGTGCAACTCACTCATATACTATGTACTACACTGTGCGTTTCTTATATTCTAAGTTTTTCAGTGCAACTCACTCATATACTATGTACTACACTGTGCGTTTCTTATATTCTAAGTTTTTCAGTGCAACTCACTCATATACTATGTACTACACTGTGCATTTCGTGTAATGCGGGTTTTTCAGTAAATTCTAAGTTTTTCAGTGCAACTCACTCATATACTATGTACTACACTGTGTGTTTCTTATATTCTAAGTTTTTCAGTGCAACTCACTCATATACTATGTACTACACTGTGCGTTTCTTATATTCTAAGTTTTTCAGTGCAACTCACTCATATACTATGTACTACACTGTGCGTTTCTTATATTCTAAGTTTTTCAGAGCAACTCACTCATATACTATGTACTACACTGTGCGTTTCTTAAATTCTAAATTTTTCAGTGCAACTCACTCATATACTATGTACTACACTGTGCGTTTCTTATATTCTAAATTTTTCAGTGCAACTCACTCATATACTATGTACTACACTGTGCGTTTCTTATATTCTAAGTTTTTCAGTGCAACTCACTCATATACTGTGTACTACACTGTGCGTTTCTTATATTCTAAGTTTTTCAGTGCAACTCACTCATATACTATGTACTACACTGTGCGTTTCTTATATTCTAAGTTTTTCAGTGCAACTCACTCATATACTATGTACTACACTGTGCGTTTCTTATATTTTAAGTTTTTCAGTGCAACTCACTCATATACTATGTACTACACTGTGCGTTTCTTATATTCTAAGTTTTTCAGTGCAGCTCACTCATATACTATGTACTACAATGTGCGTTTCTTATATTCTAAGTTTTTCAGTGCAACTCACTCATATACTATGTACTACACTGTGCGTTTCTTATATTCTAAGTTTTTCAGTGCAACTCACTCATATACTATGTACTACACTGTGCGTTTCTTATATTCTAAGTTTTTCAGTGCAACTCACTCATATACTATGTACTACACTGTGCGTTTCTTATATTCTATGTTTTTCAGTGCAACTCACTCATATACTATGTACTACAATGTGCGTTTCTTATATTCTAAGTTTTTCAGTGCAACTCACTCATATACTATGTACTACACTGTGCGTTTCTTATATTCTAAGTTTTTCAGTGCAACTCACTCATATACTATGTACTACACTGTGCGTTTCTTATATTCTAAGTTTTTCAGTGCAACTCACTCATGTACTATATACTACACTGTGCGTTTCTTATATTCTAAGTTTTTCAGTGCAACTCACTCATGTACTATGTACTACACTGTCCGTTTCTTAAATTCTAAGTTTTTCAGTGCAACTCACTCATATACTATGTACTGCACTGTGCGTTTCTTATATTCTAAGTTTTTCAGTGCAACTCACTCATGTACTATGTACTACACTGTCCGTTTCTTAAATTCTAAGTTTTTCAGTGCAACTCACTCATATACTATGTACTACACTGTGCGTTTCTTATATTCTAAGTTTATCAGTGCAACTCACTCATATACTATGTACTACACTGTGCATTTCGTGTAATGCGGGTTTTTCAGTAAATTCTAAGTTTTTCAGTGCAACTCACTCATATACTATGTACTACACTGTGCGTTTCTTATATTCTAAGTTTTTCAGTGCAACTCACTCATATACTATGTACTACACTGTGCGTTTCTTATATTCTAAGTTTTTCAGTGGAACTCACTCATATACTATGTACTACACTGTGCGTTTCTTATATTCTAAGTTTTTCAGAGCAACTCACTCATATACTATGTACTACACTGTGCGTTTCTTAAATTCTAAATTTTTCAGTGCAACTCACTCATATACTATGTACTACACTGTGCGTTTCTTATATTCTTAATTTTTCAGTGCAACTCACTCATATACTATGTACTACACTGTGCGTTTCTTATATTCTAAGTTTTTCAGTGCAACTCACTCATATACTATGTACTACACTGTGCGTTTCTTATATTCTAAGTTTTTCAGTGCAACTCACTCATATACTATGTACTACACTGTGCGTTTCTTATATTCTAAGTTTTTCAGTGCAACTCACTCATATACTATGTACTACACTGTGCGTTTCTTATATTCTAAGTTTTTCAGTGCAACTCACTCATGTACTATGTACTACACTGTCCGTTTCTTAAATTCTAAGTTTTTCAGTGCAACTCACTCATATACTATGTACTACACTGAGCGTTTCTTATATTCTAAGTTTTTCAGTGCAACTCACTCATATACTATGTACTACACTGTGCGTTTCTTATATTTTAAGTTTTTCAGTGCAACTCACTCATATACTATGTACTACACTGTGCGTTTCTTATATTCTAAGTTTTTCAGTGCAACTCACTCATATACTATGTACTACAATGTGCGTTTCTTATATTCTAAGTTTTTCAGTGCAACTCACTCATATACTATGTACTACACTGTGCGTTTCTTATATTCTAAGTTTTTCAGTGCAACTCACTCATATACTATGTACTACACTGTGCGTTTCTTATATTCTAAGTTTTTCAGTGCAACTCACTCATATACTATGTACTACACTGTGCGTTTCTTATATTCTAAGTTTTTCAGTGCAACTCACTCATGTACTATGTACTACACTGTGCGTTTCTTATATTCTAAGTTTTTCAGTGCAACTCACTCATGTACTATGTACTACACTGTCCGTTTCTTAAATTCTAAGTTTTTCAGTGCAACTCACTCATATACTATGTACTACACACTGAGCGTTTCTTATATTCTAAGTTTTTCAGTGCAACTCACTCATATACTATGTACTACACTGTGCGTTTCTTATATTCTAAGTTTATCAGTGCAACTCACTCATATACTATGTACTACTCTGTGCGTTTCTTATATTCTAAGTTTTTCAGTGCAACTCACTCATATACTATGTACTACACTGTGCGTTTCTTATATTCTAAGTTTTTCAGTGCAACTCACTCATATACGATGTATTACACTGTGCGTTTCTTATATTCTAAGTTTTTCAGTGCAACTCACTCATATACTATGTACTACACTGTGCGTTTCTTATATTCTAAGTTTTTCAGTGCAACTCACTCATATACTGTGTACTACACTGTTCGTTTCTTATATTCTAAGTTTTTCAGTGCAACTCATTCATATACTGTGTACTACACTGTGCGTTTCCTATATTCTAAGTTTTTCAGTGCAACTCACTCATATACTATGTACTACACTGTGCGTTTCTTATATTCTAAGTTTTTCAGTGCAACTCACTCATATACTATGTACTACACTGTGCGTTTCTTATATTCTAAGTTTTTCAGTGCAACTCACTCATATACTATGTACTACACTGTGCGTTTCTTATATTCTAAGTTTTTCAGTGCAACTCACTCATATACTATGTACTACACTGTGCGTTTCTTATATTCTAAGTTTTTCAGTGCAACTCACTCATATACTATGTACTACACTGTGCATTTCGTGTAATGCGGGTTTTTCAGTAAATTCTAAGTTTTTCAGTGCAACTCACTCATATACTATGTACTACACTGTGTGTTTCTTATATTCTAAGTTTTTCAGTGCAACTCACTCATATACTATGTACTACACTGTGCGTTTCTTATATTCTAAGTTTTTCAGTGCAACTCACTCATATACTATGTACTACACTGTGCGTTTCTTATATTCTAAGTTTTTCAGAGCAACTCACTCATATACTATGTACTACACTGTGCGTTTCTTAAATTCTAAATTTTTCAGTGCAACTCACTCATATACTATGTACTACACTGTGCGTTTCTTATATTCTAAATTTTTCAGTGCAACTCACTCATATACTATGTACTACACTGTGCGTTTCTTATATTCTAAGTTTTTCAGTGCAACTCACTCATATACTGTGTACTACACTGTGCGTTTCTTATATTCTAAGTTTTTCAGTGCAACTCACTCATATACTATGTACTACACTGTGCGTTTCTTATATTCTAAGTTTTTCAGTGCAACTCACTCATATACTATGTACTACACTGTGCGTTTCTTATATTTTAAGTTTTTCAGTGCAACTCACTCATATACTATGTACTACACTGTGCGTTTCTTATATTCTAAGTTTTTCAGTGCAGCTCACTCATATACTATGTACTACAATGTGCGTTTCTTATATTCTAAGTTTTTCAGTGCAACTCACTCATATACTATGTACTACACTGTGCGTTTCTTATATTCTAAGTTTTTCAGTGCAACTCACTCATATACTATGTACTACACTGTGCGTTTCTTATATTCTAAGTTTTTCAGTGCAACTCACTCATATACTATGTACTACACTGTGCGTTTCTTATATTCTATGTTTTTCAGTGCAACTCACTCATATACTATGTACTACAATGTGCGTTTCTTATATTCTAAGTTTTTCAGTGCAACTCACTCATATACTATGTACTACACTGTGCGTTTCTTATATTCTAAGTTTTTCAGTGCAACTCACTCATATACTATGTACTACACTGTGCGTTTCTTATATTCTAAGTTTTTCAGTGCAACTCACTCATGTACTATATACTACACTGTGCGTTTCTTATATTCTAAGTTTTTCAGTGCAACTCACTCATGTACTATGTACTACACTGTCCGTTTCTTAAATTCTAAGTTTTTCAGTGCAACTCACTCATATACTATGTACTACACTGTGCGTTTCTTATATTCTAAGTTTATCAGTGCAACTCACTCATATACTATGTACTACACTGTGCGTTTCTTATATTCTAAGTTTTTCAGTGCAACTCACTCATATACTATGTACTACACTGTGCGTTTCTTATATTCTAAGTTTTTCAGTGCAACTCACTCATATACGATGTATTACACTGTGCGTTTCTTATATTCTAAGTTTTTCAGTGCAACTCACTCATATACTATGTACTACACTGTGCGTTTCTTATATTCTAAGTTTTTCAGTGCAACTCACTCATATACTGTGTACTACACTGTTCGTTTCTTATATTCTAAGTTTTTCAGTGCAACTCATTCATATACTGTGTACTACACTGTGCGTTTCCTATATTCTAAGTTTTTCAGTGCAACTCACTCATATACTATGTACTACACTGTGCGTTTCTTATATTCTAAGTTTTTCAGTGCAACTCACTCATATACTATGTACTACACTGTGCGTTTCTTATATTCTAAGTTTTTCAGTGCAACTCACTCATATACTATGTACTACACTGTGCGTTTCTTATATTCTAAGTTTTTCAGTGCAACTCACTCATATACTATGTACTACACTGTGCGTTTCTTATATTTTAAGTTTTTCAGTGCAGCTCACTCATATACTATGTACTACACTGTGCGTTTCTTATATTCTAAGTTTTTCAGTGCAGCTCACTCATATACTATGTACTACAATGTGCGTTTCTTATATTCTAAGTTTTTCAGTGCAACTCACTCATATACTATGTACTACACTGTGCGTTTCTTATATTCTAAGTTTTTCAGTGCAACTCACTCATATACTATGTACTACACTGTGCGTTTCTTATATTCTAAGATTTTCAGTGCAACTCACTCATGTACTATGTACTGCACTGTGCGTTTCTTATATTCTAAGTTTTTCAGTGCAACTCACTCATGTACTATGTACTGCACTGTGCGTTTCTTATATTCTAAGTTTTTCAGTGCAACTCACTCATGTACTATGTACTACACTGTCCGTTTCTTAAATTCTAAGTTTTTCAGTGCAACTCACTCATATACTATGTACTACACTGTGCGTTTCTTATATTCTAAGTTTATCAGTGCAACTCACTCATATACTATGTACTACACTGTGCGTTTCTTATATTCTAAGTTTTTCAGTGCAACTCACTCATATACTATGTACTACACTGTGCGTTTCTTATATTCTAAGTTTTTCAGTGCAACTCACTCATATACTATGTATTACACTGTGCGTTTCTTATATTCTAAGTTTTTCAGTGCAACTCACTCATATACTGTGTACTACACTGTGCGTTTCTTATATTCTAAGTTTTTCAGTGCAACTCACTCATATACTGTGTACTACACTGTGCGTTTCTCATATTCTAAGTTTTTCAGTGCAACTCACTCATATACTGTGTACTACACTGTGCGTTTCTCATATTCTAAGTTTTTCAGTGCAACTCACTCATATACTGTGTACTACACTGTTCGTTTCTTATATTCTAAGTTTTTCAGTGCAACTCACTCATATACTGTGTACTACACTGTGCGTTTCTTATATTCTAAGTTTTTCAGTGCAACTCACTCATATACTGTGTACTACACTGTGCGTTTCTTATATTCTAAGTTTTTCAGTGCAACTCACTCATATACTGTGTACTACACTGTGCGTTTCTTATATTCTAAGTTTTTCAGTGCAACTCACTCATATACTGTGTACTACACTGTGCGTTTCTTATATTCTAAGTTTTTCAGTGCAACTCACTCATATACTGTGTACTACACTGTGCGTTTCTCATATTCTAAGTTTTTCAGTGCAACTCACTCATATACTGTGTACTACACTGTGCGTTTCTTATATTCTAAGTTTTTCAGTGCAACTCACTCATATACTATGTACTACACTGTGCGTTTCTTATATTCTAAGTTTTTCAGTGCAACTCACTCATATACTATGTACTACACTGTGCGTTTCTTAAATTCTAAGTTTTTCAGTGCAACTCACTCATATACTATGTACTACACTGTGCGTTTCTTATATTCTAAGTTTTTCAGTGCAACTCACTCATATACTATGTACTACACTGTGCGTTTCTTATATTCTAAGTTTTTCAGTGCAACTCACTCATATACTGTGTACTACACTGTGCGTTTCTTATATTCTAAGTTTTTCAGTGCAACTCACTCATATACTGTGTACTACACTGTGCGTTTCTCATATTCTAAGTTTTTCAGTGCAACTCACTCATATACTGTGTACTACACTGTTCGTTTCTCATATTCTAAGTTTTTCAGTGCAACTCACTCATATACTATGTACTACACTGTGCGTTTCTTATATTCTAAGTTTTTCAGTGCAACTCACTCATATACTATGTACTACACTGTGCGTTTCTTATATTCTAAGTTTTTCAGTGCAACTCACTCATATACTATGTACTACACTGTGCGTTTCTTATATTCTATTTTTTTCAGTGCAACTCACTCATATACTATGTACTACACTGTGCGTTTCTTATATTCTAAGTTTTTCAGTGCAACTCACTCATATACTATGTACTACACTGTCCGTTTCGTAAATTCTAAGTTTTTCAGTGCAAATCACTCATATACTATGTAATACACTGAGCGTTTCTTATATTCTAAGTTTTTCAGTGCAACTCACTCATATACTATGTACTACACTGTGCGTTTCTTATATTCTAAGTTTTTCAGTGCAACTCACTCATATACTATGTACTACACTGTGCGTTTCTTATATTCTAAGTTTTTCAGTGCAACTCACTCATATACTATGTACTACACTGTGCGTTTCTTATATTCTAAGTTTTTCAGTGCAACTCACTCATATACTATGTACTACACTGTGCTTTTCTTATATTCTAAGTTTTTCAGTGCAACTCACTCATATACTGTGTACTACACTGTTCGTTTCTTATATTCTAAGTTTTTCAGTGCAACTCACTCATATACTATGTACTACACTGTGCGTTTCTTATATTCTAAGTTTTTCAGTGCAACTCACTCATATACTATGTACTACACTGTGCGTTTCTTATATTCTAAGTTTTTCAGTGCAACTCACTCATATACTATGTACTACACTGTGCGTTTCTTATATTCTAAGTTTTTCAGTGCAACTCACTCATATACTATGTACTACACTGTGCGTTTCTTATATTCTAAGTTTTTCAGTGCAACTCACTCATATACTATGTACTACACTGTGCATTTCGTGTAATGCGGGTTTTTCAGTAAATTCTAAGTTTTTCAGTGCAACTCACTCATATACTATGTACTACACTGTGCATTTCATGTAATGCGGGTTTTTCAGTAAATTCTAAGTTTTTGAGTGCAACTCACTCATATACTATGTACTACACTGTGCGTTTCTTATATTCTAAGTTTTTGAGTGCAACTCACCATATACTATGTACTACACTGTGCGTTTCTTATATTCTAAGTTTTTCAGTGCAACTCACTCATATACTATGTACTACACTGTGCGTTTCTTATATTCTAAGTTTTTCAGTGCAACTCACTCATATACTATGTACTACACTGTGCGTTTCTTATATTCTAAGTTTTTCAGTGCAACTCACTCATATACTATGTACTACACTGTGCATTTCGTGTAATGCGGGTTTTTCAGTAAATTCTAAGTTTTTCAGTGCAACTCACTCATATACTATGTACTACACTGTGCATTTCATGTAATGCGGGTTTTTCAGTAAATTCTAAGTTTTTCAGTGCAACTCACTCATATACTATGTACTACACTGTGCGTTTCTTATATTCTAAGTTTTTCAGTGCAACTCACTCATATACTATGTACTACACTGTGCGTTTCTTATATTCTAAGTTTTTCAGTGCAACTCACTCATATACTATGTACTACACTGTGCGTTTCTTATATTCTAAGTTTTTCAGTGCAACTCACTCATATACTATGTACTACACTGTGCATTTCATGTAATGCGGGTTTTTCAGTAAATTCTAAGTTTTTGAGTGCAACTCACTCATATACTATGTACTACACTGTGCGTTTCTTATATTCTAAGTTTTTCAGTGCAACTCACTCATATACTGTGTACTACACTGTGCGTTTCTTATATTCTAAGTTTTTCAGTGCAACTCACTCATATACTATGTACTACACTGTGCGTTTCTTATATTCTAAGTTTTTCAGTGCAACTCACTCATATACTATGTACTACACTGTGCGTTTCTTATATTCTAAGTTTTTCAGTGCAATTCACTCATATACTATGTACTACACTGTGCGTTTCTTATATTCTAAGTTTTTCAGTGCAACTCACTCATATACTATGTACTACACTGTGCGTTTCTTATATTCTAAGTTTTTCAGTGCAACTCACTCATATACTATGTACTACACTGTGCGTTTCTTATATTCTAAGTTTTTCAGTGCAACTCACTCATATACTATGTACTACACTGTGCGTTTCTTATATTCTAAGTTTTTCAGTGCAACTCACTCATATACTATGTACTACACTGTGCGTTTCTTATATTCTAAGTTTTTCAGTGCAACTCACTCATATACTATGTACTACACTGTGCGTTTCTTATATTTTAAGTTTTTCAGTGCAACTCACTCATATACTATGTACTACACTGTGCGTTTCTTATATTCTAAGTTTTTCAGTGCAACTCACTCATATACTATGTACTACAATGTGCATTTTTTATATTCTAAGTTTTTCAGTGCAACTCACTCATATACTATGTACTACACTGTGCGTTTCTTATATTCTAAGTTTTTCAGTGCAACTCACTCATATACTATGTACTACACTGTGCGTTTCTTATATTCTAAGTTTTTCAGTGCAACTCACTCATGTACTATGTACTACACTGTGCGTTTCTTATATTCTAAGTTTTTCAGTGCAACTCACTCATATACTATGTACTACACTGTGTGTTTCTTATATTCTAAGTTTTTCAGTGCAACTCACTCATATACTGTGTACTACACTGTGCGTTTCTTATATTCTAAGTTTTTCAGTGCAACTCACTCATATACTATGTACTACACTGTGCGTTTCTTATATTCTAAGTTTTTCAGTGCAACTCACTCATATACTATGTACTACACTGTGCATTTCGTGTAATGCGGGTTTTTCAGTAAATTCTAAGTTTTTCAGTGCAACTCACTCATATACTATGTACTACACTGTGCATTTCATGTAATGCGGGTTTTTCAGTAAATTCTAAGTTTTTGAGTGCAACTCACTCATATACTATGTACTACACTGTGCGTTTCTTATATTCTAAGTTTTTGAGTGCAACTCACCATATACTATGTACTACACTGTGCGTTTCTTATATTCTAAGTTTTTCAGTGCAACTCACTCATATACTATGTACTACACTGTGCGTTTCTTATATTCTAAGTTTTTCAGTGCAACTCACTCATATACTATGTACTACACTGTGCGTTTCTTATATTCTAAGTTTTTCAGTGCAACTCACTCATATACTATGTACTACACTGTGCATTTCGTGTAATGCGGGTTTTTCAGTAAATTCTAAGTTTTTCAGTGCAACTCACTCATATACTATGTACTACACTGTGCATTTCATGTAATGCGGGTTTTTCAGTAAATTCTAAGTTTTTCAGTGCAACTCACTCATATACTATGTACTACACTGTGCGTTTCTTATATTCTAAGTTTTTCAGTGCAACTCACTCATATACTATGTACTACACTGTGCATTTCATGTAATGCGGGTTTTTCAGTAAATTCTAAGTTTTTGAGTGCAACTCACTCATATACTATGTACTACACTGTGCGTTTCTTATATTCTAAGTTTTTCAGTGCAACTCACTCATATACTGTGTACTACACTGTGCGTTTCTTATATTCTAAGTTTTTCAGTGCAACTCACTCATATACTATGTACTACACTGTGCGTTTCTTATATTCTAAGTTTTTCAGTGCAACTCACTCATATACTATGTACTACACTGTGCGTTTCTTATATTCTAAGTTTTTCAGTGCAATTCACTCATATACTATGTACTACACTGTGCGTTTCTTATATTCTAAGTTTTTCAGTGCAACTCACTCATATACTATGTACTACACTGTGCGTTTCTTATATTCTAAGTTTTTCAGTGCAACTCACTCATATACTATGTACTACACTGTGCGTTTCTTATATTCTAAGTTTTTCAGTGCAACTCACTCATATACTATGTACTACACTGTGCGTTTCTTATATTCTAAGTTTTTCAGTGCAACTCACTCATATACTATGTACTACACTGTGCGTTTCTTATATTCTAAGTTTTTCAGTGCAACTCACTCATATACTATGTACTACACTGTGCGTTTCTTATATTTTAAGTTTTTCAGTGCAACTCACTCATATACTATGTACTACACTGTGCGTTTCTTATATTCTAAGTTTTTCAGTGCAACTCACTCATATACTATGTACTACAATGTGCATTTTTTATATTCTAAGTTTTTCAGTGCAACTCACTCATATACTATGTACTACACTGTGCGTTTCTTATATTCTAAGTTTTTCAGTGCAACTCACTCATATACTATGTACTACACTGTGCGTTTCTTATATTCTAAGTTTTTCAGTGCAACTCACTCATGTACTATGTACTACACTGTGCGTTTCTTATATTCTAAGTTTTTCAGTGCAACTCACTCATATACTATGTACTACACTGTGTGTTTCTTATATTCTAAGTTTTTCAGTGCAACTCACTCATATACTGTGTACTACACTGTGCGTTTCTTATATTCTAAGTTTTTCAGTGCAACTCACTCATATACTGTGTACTACACTGTTCGTTTCTTATATTCTAAGTTTTTCAGTGCAACTCACTCATATACTATGTACTACACTGTGCGTTTCTTATATTCTAAGTTTTTCAGTGCAACTCACTCATGTACTATGTACTACACTGTGCGTTTCTTAAATTCTAAGTTTTTCAGTGCAACTCACTCATATACTATGTACTACACTGAGCGTTTCTTATATTCTAAGTTTTTCAGTGCAACTCACTCATATACTATGTACTACACTGTGCGTTTCTTATATTCTAAGTTTATCAGTGCAACTCACTCATATACTATGTACTACACTGTGCGTTTCTTATATTCTAAGTTTTTCAGTGCAACTCACTCATATACTATGTACTACACTGTGCGTTTCTTATATTCTAAGTTTTTCAGTGCAACTCACTCATATACTATGTATTACACTGTGCGTTTCTTATATTCTAAGTTTTTCAGTGCAACTCACTCATATACTATGTACTACACTGTGCGTTTCTTATATTCTAAGTTTTTCAGTGCAACTCACTCATATACTGTGTACTACACTGTGCGTTTCTTATATTCTAAGTTTTTCAGTGCAACTCACTCATATACTGTGTACTACACTGTGCGTTTATTATATTCTAAGTTTTTCAGTGCAACTCACTCATATACTATGTACTACACTGTGCGTTTCTTATATTCTAAGTTTTTCAGTGCAACTCACTCATATACTATGTACTACACTGTGCATTTCATGTAATGCGGGTTTTTCAGTAAATTCTAAGTTTTTGAGTGCAACTCACTCATATACTATGTACTACACTGTGCGTTTCTTATATTCTAAGTTTTTCAGTGCAACTCACTCATATACTGTGTACTACACTGTGCGTTTCTTATATTCTAAGTTTTTCAGTGCAACTCACTCATATACTATGTACTACACTGTGCGTTTCTTATATTCTAAGTTTTTCAGTGCAATTCACTCATATACTATGTACTACACTGTGCGTTTCTTATATTCTAAGTTTTTCAGTGCAACTCACTCATATACTATGTACTACACTGTGCGTTTCTTATATTCTAAGTTTTTCAGTGCAACTCACTCATATACTATGTACTACACTGTGCGTTTCTTATATTCTAAGTTTTTCAGTGCAACTCACTCATATACTATGTACTACACTGTGCGTTTCTTATATTCTAAGTTTTTCAGTGCAACTCACTCATATACTATGTACTACACTGTGCGTTTCTTATATTCTAAGTTTTTCAGTGCAACTCACTCATATACTATGTACTACACTGTGCGTTTCTTATATTTTAAGTTTTTCAGTGCAACTCACTCATATACTATGTACTACACTGTGCGTTTCTTATATTCTAAGTTTTTCAGTGCAACTCACTCATATACTATGTACTACAATGTGCATTTCTTATATTCTAAGTTTTTCAGTGCAACTCACTCATATACTATGTACTACACTGTGCGTTTCTTATATTCTAAGTTTTTCAGTGCAACTCACTCATATACTATGTACTACACTGTGCGTTTCTTATATTCTAAGTTTTTCAGTGCAACTCACTCATGTACTATGTACTACACTGTGCGTTTCTTATATTCTAAGTTTTTCAGTGCAACTCACTCATGTACTATGTACTACACTGTGCGTTTCTTAAATTCTAAGTTTTTCAGTGCAACTCACTCATATACTATGTACTACACTGAGCGTTTCTTATATTCTAAGTTTTTCAGTGCAACTCACTCATATACTATGTACTACACTGTGCGTTTCTTATATTCTAAGTTTATCAGTGCAACTCACTCATATACTATGTACTACACTGTGCGTTTCTTATATTCTAAGTTTTTCAGTGCAACTCACTCATATACTATGTACTACACTGTGCGTTTCTTATATTCTAAGTTTTTCAGTGCAACTCACTCATATACTATGTATTACACTGTGCGTTTCTTATATTCTAAGTTTTTCAGTGCAACTCACTCATATACTATGTACTACACTGTGCGTTTCTTATATTCTAAGTTTTTCAGTGCAACTCACTCATATACTGTGTACTACACTGTGCGTTTCTTATATTCTAAGTTTTTCAGTGCAACTCACTCATATACTGTGTACTACACTGTGCGTTTCTTATATTCTAAGTTTTTCAGTGCAACTCACTCATATACTATGTACTACACTGTGCGTTTCTTATATTCTAAGTTTTTCAGTGCAACTCACTCATATACTATGTACTACACTGTGCATTTCGTGTAATGCGGGTTTTTCAGTAAATTCTAAGTTTTTCAGTGCAACTCACTCATATACTATGTACTACACTGTGCATTTCATGTAATGCGGGTTTTTCAGTAAATTCTAAGTTTTTCAGTGCAACTCACTCATATACTATGTACTACACTGTGCGTTTCTTATATTCTAAGTTTTTCAGTGCAACTCACTCATATACTATGTACTACACTGTGCGTTTCTTATATTCTAAGTTTTTCAGTGCAACTCACTCATATACTATGTACTACACTGTGCGTTTCTTATATTCTAAGTTTTTCAGTGCAACTCACTCATATACTATGTACTACACTGTGCATTTCATGTAATGCGGGTTTTTCAGTAAATTCTAAGTTTTTGAGTGCAACTCACTCATATACTATGTACTACACTGTGCGTTTCTTATATTCTAAGTTTTTCAGTGCAACTCACTCATATACTGTGTACTACACTGTGCGTTTCTTATATTCTAAGTTTTTCAGTGCAACTCACTCATATACTATGTACTACACTGTGCGTTTCTTATATTCTAAGTTTTTCAGTGCAACTCACTCATATACTATGTACTACACTGTGCGTTTCTTATATTCTAAGTTTTTCAGTGCAATTCACTCATATACTATGTACTACACTGTGCGTTTCTTATATTCTAAGTTTTTCAGTGCAACTCACTCATATACTATGTACTACACTGTGCGTTTCTTATATTCTAAGTTTTTCAGTGCAACTCACTCATATACTATGTACTACACTGTGCGTTTCTTATATTCTAAGTTTTTCAGTGCAACTCACTCATATACTATGTACTACACTGTGCGTTTCTTATATTCTAAGTTTTTCAGTGCAACTCACTCATATACTATGTACTACACTGTGCGTTTCTTATATTCTAAGTTTTTCAGTGCAACTCACTCATATACTATGTACTACACTGTGCGTTTCTTATATTTTAAGTTTTTCAGTGCAACTCACTCATATACTATGTACTACACTGTGCGTTTCTTATATTCTAAGTTTTTCAGTGCAACTCACTCATATACTATGTACTACAATGTGCATTTTTTATATTCTAAGTTTTTCAGTGCAACTCACTCATATACTATGTACTACACTGTGCGTTTCTTATATTCTAAGTTTTTCAGTGCAACTCACTCATATACTATGTACTACACTGTGCGTTTCTTATATTCTAAGTTTTTCAGTGCAACTCACTCATGTACTATGTACTACACTGTGCGTTTCTTATATTCTAAGTTTTTCAGTGCAACTCACTCATATACTATGTACTACACTGTGTGTTTCTTATATTCTAAGTTTTTCAGTGCAACTCACTCATATACTGTGTACTACACTGTGCGTTTCTTATATTCTAAGTTTTTCAGTGCAACTCACTCATATACTATGTACTACACTGTGCGTTTCTTATATTCTAAGTTTTTCAGTGCAACTCACTCATATACTATGTACTACACTGTGCATTTCGTGTAATGCGGGTTTTTCAGTAAATTCTAAGTTTTTCAGTGCAACTCACTCATATACTATGTACTACACTGTGCATTTCATGTAATGCGGGTTTTTCAGTAAATTCTAAGTTTTTGAGTGCAACTCACTCATATACTATGTACTACACTGTGCGTTTCTTATATTCTAAGTTTTTGAGTGCAACTCACCATATACTATGTACTACACTGTGCGTTTCTTATATTCTAAGTTTTTCAGTGCAACTCACTCATATACTATGTACTACACTGTGCGTTTCTTATATTCTAAGTTTTTCAGTGCAACTCACTCATATACTATGTACTACACTGTGCGTTTCTTATATTCTAAGTTTTTCAGTGCAACTCACTCATATACTATGTACTACACTGTGCATTTCGTGTAATGCGGGTTTTTCAGTAAATTCTAAGTTTTTCAGTGCAACTCACTCATATACTATGTACTACACTGTGCATTTCATGTAATGCGGGTTTTTCAGTAAATTCTAAGTTTTTCAGTGCAACTCACTCATATACTATGTACTACACTGTGCGTTTCTTATATTCTAAGTTTTTCAGTGCAACTCACTCATATACTATGTACTACACTGTGCATTTCATGTAATGCGGGTTTTTCAGTAAATTCTAAGTTTTTGAGTGCAACTCACTCATATACTATGTACTACACTGTGCGTTTCTTATATTCTAAGTTTTTCAGTGCAACTCACTCATATACTGTGTACTACACTGTGCGTTTCTTATATTCTAAGTTTTTCAGTGCAACTCACTCATATACTATGTACTACACTGTGCGTTTCTTATATTCTAAGTTTTTCAGTGCAACTCACTCATATACTATGTACTACACTGTGCGTTTCTTATATTCTAAGTTTTTCAGTGCAATTCACTCATATACTATGTACTACACTGTGCGTTTCTTATATTCTAAGTTTTTCAGTGCAACTCACTCATATACTATGTACTACACTGTGCGTTTCTTATATTCTAAGTTTTTCAGTGCAACTCACTCATATACTATGTACTACACTGTGCGTTTCTTATATTCTAAGTTTTTCAGTGCAACTCACTCATATACTATGTACTACACTGTGCGTTTCTTATATTCTAAGTTTTTCAGTGCAACTCACTCATATACTATGTACTACACTGTGCGTTTCTTATATTCTAAGTTTTTCAGTGCAACTCACTCATATACTATGTACTACACTGTGCGTTTCTTATATTCTAAGTTTTTCAGTGCAACTCACTCATATACTATGTACTACACTGTGCGTTTCTTATATTCTAAGTTTTTCAGTGCAACTCACTCATATACTATGTACTACACTGTGCGTTTCTTATATTTTAAGTTTTTCAGTGCAACTCACTCATATACTATGTACTACACTGTGCGTTTCTTATATTCTAAGTTTTTCAGTGCAACTCACTCATATACTATGTACTACAATGTGCATTTTTTATATTCTAAGTTTTTCAGTGCAACTCACTCATATACTATGTACTACACTGTGCGTTTCTTATATTCTAAGTTTTTCAGTGCAACTCACTCATATACTATGTACTACACTGTGCGTTTCTTATATTCTAAGTTTTTCAGTGCAACTCACTCATGTACTATGTACTACACTGTGCGTTTCTTATATTCTAAGTTTTTCAGTGCAACTCACTCATATACTATGTACTACACTGTGTGTTTCTTATATTCTAAGTTTTTCAGTGCAACTCACTCATATACTGTGTACTACACTGTGCGTTTCTTATATTCTAAGTTTTTCAGTGCAACTCACTCATATACTGTGTACTACACTGTTCGTTTCTTATATTCTAAGTTTTTCAGTGCAACTCACTCATATACTATGTACTACACTGTGCGTTTCTTATATTCTAAGTTTTTCAGTGCAACTCACTCATGTACTATGTACTACACTGTGCGTTTCTTAAATTCTAAGTTTTTCAGTGCAACTCACTCATATACTATGTACTACACTGAGCGTTTCTTATATTCTAAGTTTTTCAGTGCAACTCACTCATATACTATGTACTACACTGTGCGTTTCTTATATTCTAAGTTTATCAGTGCAACTCACTCATATACTATGTACTACACTGTGCGTTTCTTATATTCTAAGTTTTTCAGTGCAACTCACTCATATACTATGTACTACACTGTGCGTTTCTTATATTCTAAGTTTTTCAGTGCAACTCACTCATATACTATGTATTACACTGTGCGTTTCTTATATTCTAAGTTTTTCAGTGCAACTCACTCATATACTATGTACTACACTGTGCGTTTCTTATATTCTAAGTTTTTCAGTGCAACTCACTCATATACTGTGTACTACACTGTGCGTTTCTTATATTCTAAGTTTTTCAGTGCAACTCACTCATATACTGTGTACTACACTGTGCGTTTATTATATTCTAAGTTTTTCAGTGCAACTCACTCATATACTATGTACTACACTGTGCGTTTCTTATATTCTAAGTTTTTCAGTGCAACTCACTCATATACTATGTACTACACTGTGCATTTCATGTAATGCGGGTTTTTCAGTAAATTCTAAGTTTTTGAGTGCAACTCACTCATATACTATGTACTACACTGTGCGTTTCTTATATTCTAAGTTTTTCAGTGCAACTCACTCATATACTGTGTACTACACTGTGCGTTTCTTATATTCTAAGTTTTTCAGTGCAACTCACTCATATACTATGTACTACACTGTGCGTTTCTTATATTCTAAGTTTTTCAGTGCAACTCACTCATATACTATGTACTACACTGTGCGTTTCTTATATTCTAAGTTTTTCAGTGCAATTCACTCATATACTATGTACTACACTGTGCGTTTCTTATATTCTAAGTTTTTCAGTGCAACTCACTCATATACTATGTACTACACTGTGCGTTTCTTATATTCTAAGTTTTTCAGTGCAACTCACTCATATACTATGTACTACACTGTGCGTTTCTTATATTCTAAGTTTTTCAGTGCAACTCACTCATATACTATGTACTACACTGTGCGTTTCTTATATTCTAAGTTTTTCAGTGCAACTCACTCATATACTATGTACTACACTGTGCGTTTCTTATATTCTAAGTTTTTCAGTGCAACTCACTCATATACTATGTACTACACTGTGCGTTTCTTATATTTTAAGTTTTTCAGTGCAACTCACTCATATACTATGTACTACACTGTGCGTTTCTTATATTCTAAGTTTTTCAGTGCAACTCACTCATATACTATGTACTACAATGTGCATTTCTTATATTCTAAGTTTTTCAGTGCAACTCACTCATATACTATGTACTACACTGTGCGTTTCTTATATTCTAAGTTTTTCAGTGCAACTCACTCATGTACTATGTACTACACTGTGCGTTTCTTATATTCTAAGTTTTTCAGTGCAACTCACTCATGTACTATGTACTACACTGTGCGTTTCTTATATTCTAAGTTTTTCAGTGCAACTCACTCATGTACTATGTACTACACTGTGCGTTTCTTAAATTCTAAGTTTTTCAGTGCAACTCACTCATATACTATGTACTACACTGAGCGTTTCTTATATTCTAAGTTTTTCAGTGCAACTCACTCATATACTATGTACTACACTGTGCGTTTCTTATATTCTAAGTTTATCAGTGCAACTCACTCATATACTATGTACTACACTGTGCGTTTCTTATATTCTAAGTTTTTCAGTGCAACTCACTCATATACTATGTACTACACTGTGCGTTTCTTATATTCTAAGTTTTTCAGTGCAACTCACTCATATACTATGTATTACACTGTGCGTTTCTTATATTCTAAGTTTTTCAGTGCAACTCACTCATATACTATGTACTACACTGTGCGTTTCTTATATTCTAAGTTTTTCAGTGCAACTCACTCATATACTGTGTACTACACTGTGCGTTTCTTATATTCTAAGTTTTTCAGTGCAACTCACTCATATACTGTGTACTACACTGTGCGTTTCTTATATTCTAAGTTTTTCAGTGCAACTCACTCATATACTATGTACTACACTGTGCGTTTCTTATATTCTAAGTTTTTCAGTGCAACTCACTCATATACTATGTACTACACTGTGCGTTTCTTATATTCTAAGTTTTTCAGTGCAACTCACTCATATACTATGTACTACACTGTGCGTTTCTTATATTCTAAGTTTTTCAGTGCAACTCACTCATATACTATGTACTACACTGTGCGTTTCTTATATTCTAAGTTTTTCAGTGCAACTCACTCATATACTATGTACTACACTGTGCGTTTCTTATATTCTATGTTTTTCAGTGCAACTCACTCATATACTATGTACTACACTGTGCGTTTCTTATATTCTAAGTTTTTCAGTGCAACTCACTCATGTACTATGTACTACACTGTGCTTTTCTTATATTCTAAGTTTTTCAGTGCAACTCACTCATGTACTATGTACTACACTGTCCGTTTCTTAAATTCTAAGTTTTTCAGTGCAACTCACTCATATACTATGTACTACACTGAGCGTTTCTTATATTCTAAGTTTTTCAGTGCAACTCACTCATATACTATGTACTACACTGTGCGTTTCTTATATTCTAAGTTTTTCAGTGCAACTCACTCATATACTATGTACTACACTGTCCGTTTCTTAAATTCTAAGTTTTTCAGTGCAACTCACTCATATACTATGTAATACACTGAGCGTTTCTTATATTCTAAGTTTTTCAGTGCAACTCACTCATATACTATGTACTACACTGTGCGTTTCTTATATTCTAAGTTTTTCAGTGCAACTCACTCATATACTATGTACTACACTGTGCGTTTCTTATATTCTAAGTTTTTCAGTGCAACTCACTCATATACTGTGTACTACACTGTGCGTTTCTTATATTCTAAGTTTTTCAGTGCAACTCACTCATATACTGTGTACTACACTGTGCGTTTCTTATATTCTAAGTTTTTCAGTGCAACTCACTCATATACTATGTACTACACTGTGCGTTTCTTATATTCTAAGTTTTTCAGTGCAACTCACTCATATACTATGTACTACACTGTGCGTTTCTTATATTCTAAGTTTTTCAGTGCAACTCACTCATATACTATGTACTACACTGTGCGTTTCTTATATTCTAAGTTTTTCAGTGCAACTCACTCATATACTATGTACTACACTGTGCGTTTCTTATATTCTAAGTTTTTCAGTGCAACTCACTCATATACTATGTACTACACTGTGCGTTTCTTATATTCTATGTTTTTCAGTGCAACTCACTCATATACTATGTACTACACTGTGCGTTTCTTATATTCTAAGTTTTTCAGTGCAACTCACTCATGTACTATGTACTACACTGTGCTTTTCTTATATTCTAAGTTTTTCAGTGCAACTCACTCATGTACTATGTACTACACTGTCCGTTTCTTAAATTCTAAGTTTTTCAGTGCAACTCACTCATATACTATGTACTACACTGAGCGTTTCTTATATTCTAAGTTTTTCAGTGCAACTCACTCATATACTATGTACTACACTGTGCGTTTCTTATATTCTAAGTTTTTCAGTGCAACTCACTCATATACTATGTACTACACTGTCCGTTTCTTAAATTCTAAGTTTTTCAGTGCAACTCACTCATATACTATGTAATACACTGAGCGTTTCTTATATTCTAAGTTTTTCAGTGCAACTCACTCATATACTATGTACTACACTGTGCGTTTCTTATATTCTAAGTTTTTCAGTGCAACTCACTCATATACTATGTACTACACTGTGCGTTTCTTATATTCTAAGTTTATCAGTGCAACTCACTCATATACTATGTACTACACTGTGCGTTTCTTATATTCTAAGTTTTTCAGTGCAACTCACTCATATACTATGTACTACACTGTGCGTTTCTTATATTCTAAGTTTTTCAGTGCAACTCACTCATATACTATGTACTACACTGTGCGTTTCTTAAATTCTAAGTTTTTCAGTGCAACTCACTCATATACTATGTACTACACTGTGCATTTCATGTAATGCGGGTTTTTCAGTAAATTCTAAGTTTTTGAGTGCAACTCACTCATATACTATGTACTACACTGTGCGTTTCTTATATTCTAAGTTTTTCAGTGCAACTCACTCATATACTATGTACTACACTGTGCGTTTCTTATATTCTAAGTTTTTCAGTGCAACTCACTCATATACTATGTACTACACTGTGCGTTTCTTAAATTCTAAGTTTTTCAGTGCAACTCACTCATATACTATGTACTACACTGTGCGTTTCTTATATTCTAAGTTTTTCAGTGCAACTCACTCATATACTATGTACTACACTGTGCGTTTCTTATATTCTAAGTTTTTCAGTGCAACTCACTCATGTACTATGTACTACACTGTGCGTTTCTTAAATTCTAAGTTTTTCAGTGCAACTCACTCATATACTATGTACTACACTGAGCGTTTCTTATATTCTAAGTTTTTCAGTGCAACTCACTCATATACTATGTACTACACTGTGCGTTTCTTATATTCTAAGTTTATCAGTGCAACTCACTCATATACTATGTACTACACTGTGCGTTTCTTATATTCTAAGTTTTTCAGTGCAACTCACTCATATACTATGTACTACACTGTGCGTTTCTTATATTCTAAGTTTTTCAGTGCAACTCACTCATATACTATGTATTACACTGTGCGTTTCTTATATTCTAAGTTTTTCAGTGCAACTCACTCATATACTATGTACTACACTGTGCGTTTCTTATATTCTAAGTTTTTCAGTGCAACTCACTCATATACTGTGTACTACACTGTGCGTTTCTTATATTCTAAGTTTTTCAGTGCAACTCACTCATATACTGTGTACTACACTGTGCGTTTCTTATATTCTAAGTTTTTCAGTGCAACTCACTCATATACTATGTACTACACTGTGCGTTTCTTATATTCTAAGTTTTTCAGTGCAACTCACTCATATACTATGTACTACACTGTGCATTTCATGTAATGCGGGTTTTTCAGTAAATTCTAAGTTTTTGAGTGCAACTCACTCATATACTATGTACTACACTGTGCGTTTCTTATATTCTAAGTTTTTCAGTGCAACTCACTCATATACTGTGTACTACACTGTGCGTTTCTTATATTCTAAGTTTTTCAGTGCAACTCACTCATATACTATGTACTACACTGTGCGTTTCTTATATTCTAAGTTTTTCAGTGCAACTCACTCATATACTATGTACTACACTGTGCGTTTCTTATATTCTAAGTTTTTCAGTGCAATTCACTCATATACTATGTACTACACTGTGCGTTTCTTATATTCTAAGTTTTTCAGTGCAACTCACTCATATACTATGTACTACACTGTGCGTTTCTTATATTCTAAGTTTTTCAGTGCAACTCACTCATATACTATGTACTACACTGTGCGTTTCTTATATTCTAAGTTTTTCAGTGCAACTCACTCATATACTATGTACTACACTGTGCGTTTCTTATATTCTAAGTTTTTCAGTGCAACTCACTCATATACTATGTACTACACTGTGCGTTTCTTATATTCTAAGTTTTTCAGTGCAACTCACTCATATACTATGTACTACACTGTGCGTTTCTTATATTTTAAGTTTTTCAGTGCAACTCACTCATATACTATGTACTACACTGTGCGTTTCTTATATTCTAAGTTTTTCAGTGCAACTCACTCATATACTATGTACTACAATGTGCATTTCTTATATTCTAAGTTTTTCAGTGCAACTCACTCATATACTATGTACTACACTGTGCGTTTCTTATATTCTAAGTTTTTCAGTGCAACTCACTCATATACTATGTACTACACTGTGCGTTTCTTATATTCTAAGTTTTTCAGTGCAACTCACTCATGTACTATGTACTACACTGTGCGTTTCTTATATTCTAAGTTTTTCAGTGCAACTCACTCATATACTATGTACTACACTGTGTGTTTCTTATATTCTAAGTTTTTCAGTGCAACTCACTCATATACTGTGTACTACACTGTGCGTTTCTTATATTCTAAGTTTTTCAGTGCAACTCACTCATATACTGTGTACTACACTGTTCGTTTCTTATATTCTAAGTTTTTCAGTGCAACTCACTCATATACTATGTACTACACTGTGCGTTTCTTATATTCTAAGTTTTTCAGTGCAACTCACTCATGTACTATGTACTACACTGTGCGTTTCTTAAATTCTAAGTTTTTCAGTGCAACTCACTCATATACTATGTACTACACTGAGCGTTTCTTATATTCTAAGTTTTTCAGTGCAACTCACTCATATACTATGTACTACACTGTGCGTTTCTTATATTCTAAGTTTATCAGTGCAACTCACTCATATACTATGTACTACACTGTGCGTTTCTTATATTCTAAGTTTTTCAGTGCAACTCACTCATATACTATGTACTACACTGTGCGTTTCTTATATTCTAAGTTTTTCAGTGCAACTCACTCATATACTATGTATTACACTGTGCGTTTCTTATATTCTAAGTTTTTCAGTGCAACTCACTCATATACTATGTACTACACTGTGCGTTTCTTATATTCTAAGTTTTTCAGTGCAACTCACTCATATACTGTGTACTACACTGTGCGTTTCTTATATTCTAAGTTTTTCAGTGCAACTCACTCATATACTGTGTACTACACTGTGCGTTTCTTATATTCTAAGTTTTTCAGTGCAACTCACTCATATACTATGTACTACACTGTGCGTTTCTTATATTCTAAGTTTTTCAGTGCAACTCACTCATATACTATGTACTACACTGTGCGTTTCTTATATTCTAAGTTTTTCAGTGCAACTCACTCATATACTATGTACTACACTGTGCGTTTCTTATATTCTAAGTTTTTCAGTGCAACTCACTCATATACTATGTACTACACTGTGCGTTTCTTATATTCTATGTTTTTCAGTGCAACTCACTCATATACTATGTACTACACTGTGCGTTTCTTATATTCTAAGTTTTTCAGTGCAACTCACTCATGTACTATGTACTACACTGTGCTTTTCTTATATTCTAAGTTTTTCAGTGCAACTCACTCATGTACTATGTACTACACTGTCCGTTTCTTAAATTCTAAGTTTTTCAGTGCAACTCACTCATATACTATGTACTACACTGAGCGTTTCTTATATTCTAAGTTTTTCAGTGCAACTCACTCATATACTATGTACTACACTGTGCGTTTCTTATATTCTAAGTTTTTCAGTGCAACTCACTCATATACTATGTACTACACTGTCCGTTTCTTAAATTCTAAGTTTTTCAGTGCAACTCACTCATATACTATGTAATACACTGAGCGTTTCTTATATTCTAAGTTTTTCAGTGCAACTCACTCATATACTATGTACTACACTGTGCGTTTCTTATATTCTAAGTTTTTCAGTGCAACTCACTCATATACTATGTACTACACTGTGCGTTTCTTATATTCTAAGTTTTTCAGTGCAACTCACTCATATACTGTGTACTACACTGTGCGTTTCTTATATTCTAAGTTTTTCAGTGCAACTCACTCATATACTGTGTACTACACTGTGCGTTTCTTATATTCTAAGTTTTTCAGTGCAACTCACTCATATACTATGTACTACACTGTGCGTTTCTTATATTCTAAGTTTTTCAGTGCAACTCACTCATATACTATGTACTACACTGTGCGTTTCTTATATTCTAAGTTTTTCAGTGCAACTCACTCATATACTATGTACTACACTGTGCGTTTCTTATATTCTAAGTTTTTCAGTGCAACTCACTCATATACTATGTACTACACTGTGCGTTTCTTATATTCTAAGTTTTTCAGTGCAACTCACTCATATACTATGTACTACACTGTGCGTTTCTTATATTCTATGTTTTTCAGTGCAACTCACTCATATACTATGTACTACACTGTGCGTTTCTTATATTCTAAGTTTTTCAGTGCAACTCACTCATGTACTATGTACTACACTGTGCTTTTCTTATATTCTAAGTTTTTCAGTGCAACTCACTCATGTACTATGTACTACACTGTCCGTTTCTTAAATGCTAAGTTTTTCAGTGCCACTCACTCATATACTATGTACTACACTGAGCGTTTCTTATATTCTAAGTTTTTCAGTGCAACTCACTCATATACTATGTACTACACTGTGCGTTTCTTATATTCTAAGTTTTTCAGTGCAACTCACTCATATACTATGTACTACACTGTCCGTTTCTTAAATTCTAAGTTTTTCAGTGCAACTCACTCATATACTATGTAATACACTGAGCGTTTCTTATATTCTAAGTTTTTCAGTGCAACTCACTCATATACTATGTACTACACTGTGCGTTTCTTATATTCTAAGTTTTTCAGTGCAACTCACTCATATACTATGTACTACACTGTGCGTTTCTTATATTCTAAGTTTATCAGTGCAACTCACTCATATACTATGTACTACACTGTGCGTTTCTTATATTCTAAGTTTTTCAGTGCAACTCACTCATATACTATGTACTACACTGTGCGTTTCTTATATTCTAAGTTTTTCAGTGCAACTCACTCATATACTATGTACTACACTGTGCGTTTCTTAAATTCTAAGTTTTTCAGTGCAACTCACTCATATACTATGTACTACACTGTGCATTTCATGTAATGCGGGTTTTTCAGTAAATTCTAAGTTTTTGAGTGCAACTCACTCATATACTATGTACTACACTGTGCGTTTCTTATATTCTAAGTTTTTCAGTGCAACTCACTCATATACTATGTACTACACTGTGCGTTTCTTATATTCTAAGTTTTTCAGTGCAACTCACTCATATACTATGTACTACACTGTGCGTTTCTTATATTCTAAGTTTTTCAGTACAACTCACTCATATACTATGTACTACACTGTGCGTTTCTTATATTCTAAGTTTTTCAGTGCAACTCACTCATATACTATGTACTACACTGTGCGTTTCTTATATTCAAAGTTTTTCAGTGCAACTCACTCATATACTATGTACTACACTGTGTGTTTCTTATATTTTAAGTTTTTCAGTGCAACTCACTCATATACTATGTACTACACTGTGCGTTTCTTATATTCTAAGTTTTTCAGTGCAACTCACTCATATACTATGTACTACACTGTGCGTTTCTTATATTCCAAGTTTTTCAGTGCAACTCACTCATATACTATGTACTACACTGTGCGTTTCTTATATTCTAAGTTTTTCAGTGCAACTCACTCATATACTATGTACTACACTGTGCGTTTCTTATATTCTAAGTTTTTCAGTGCAACTCACTCATATACTATGTACTACACTGTGCGTTTCTTATATTCTAAGTTTTTCAGTGCAACTCACTCATATACTATGTACTACACTGTGCGTTTCTTATATTCTAAGTTTTTCAGTGCAACTCACTCATATACTATGTACTACACTGTGCGTTTCTTATATTCTAAGTTTTTCAGTGCAACTCACTCATATACTATGTACTACACTGTGCGTTTCTTATATTCTAAGTTTTTCAGTGCAACTCACTCATATACTATGTACTACACTGTGCGTTTCTTATATTCTATGTTTTTCAGTGCAACTCACTCATATACTATGTACTACACTGTGCGTTTCTTATATTCTAAGTTTTTCAGTGCAACTCACTCATGTACTATGTACTACACTGTGCTTTTCTTATATTCTAAGTTTTTCAGTGCAACTCACTCATGTACTATGTACTACACTGTCCGTTTCTTAAATGCTAAGTTTTTCAGTGCCACTCACTCATATACTATGTACTACACTGAGCGTTTCTTATATTCTAAGTTTTTCAGTGCAACTCACTCATATACTATGTACTACACTGTGCGTTTCTTATATTCTAAGTTTTTCAGTGCAACTCACTCATATACTATGTACTACACTGTCCGTTTCTTAAATTCTAAGTTTTTCAGTGCAACTCACTCATATACTATGTAATACACTGAGCGTTTCTTATATTCTAAGTTTTTCAGTGCAACTCACTCATATACTATGTACTACACTGTGCGTTTCTTATATTCTAAGTTTTTCAGTGCAACTCACTCATATACTATGTACTACACTGTGCGTTTCTTATATTCTAAGTTTTTCAGTGCAACTCACTCATATACTGTGTACTACACTGTGCGTTTCTTATATTCTAAGTTTTTCAGTGCAACTCACTCATATACTGTGTACTACACTGTGCGTTTCTTATATTCTAAGTTTTTCAGTGCAACTCACTCATATACTATGTACTACACTGTGCGTTTCTTATATTCTAAGTTTTTCAGTGCAACTCACTCATATACTATGTACTACACTGTGCGTTTCTTATATTCTAAGTTTTTCAGTGCAACTCACTCATATACTATGTACTACACTGTGCGTTTCTTATATTCTAAGTTTTTCAGTGCAACTCACTCATATACTATGTACTACACTGTGCGTTTCTTATATTCTAAGTTTTTCAGTGCAACTCACTCATATACTATGTACTACACTGTGCGTTTCTTATATTCTATGTTTTTCAGTGCAACTCACTCATATACTATGTACTACACTGTGCGTTTCTTATATTCTAAGTTTTTCAGTGCAACTCACTCATGTACTATGTACTACACTGTGCTTTTCTTATATTCTAAGTTTTTCAGTGCAACTCACTCATGTACTATGTACTACACTGTCCGTTTCTTAAATGCTAAGTTTTTCAGTGCCACTCACTCATATACTATGTACTACACTGAGCGTTTCTTATATTCTAAGTTTTTCAGTGCAACTCACTCATATACTATGTACTACACTGTGCGTTTCTTATATTCTAAGTTTTTCAGTGCAACTCACTCATATACTATGTACTACACTGTCCGTTTCTTAAATTCTAAGTTTTTCAGTGCAACTCACTCATATACTATGTAATACACTGAGCGTTTCTTATATTCTAAGTTTTTCAGTGCAACTCACTCATATACTATGTACTACACTGTGCGTTTCTTATATTCTAAGTTTTTCAGTGCAACTCACTCATATACTATGTACTACACTGTGCGTTTCTTATATTCTAAGTTTATCAGTGCAACTCACTCATATACTATGTACTACACTGTGCGTTTCTTATATTCTAAGTTTTTCAGTGCAACTCACTCATATACTATGTACTACACTGTGCGTTTCTTATATTCTAAGTTTTTCAGTGCAACTCACTCATATACTATGTACTACACTGTGCGTTTCTTAAATTCTAAGTTTTTCAGTGCAACTCACTCATATACTATGTACTACACTGTGCATTTCATGTAATGCGGGTTTTTCAGTAAATTCTAAGTTTTTGAGTGCAACTCACTCATATACTATGTACTACACTGTGCGTTTCTTATATTCTAAGTTTTTCAGTGCAACTCACTCATATACTATGTACTACACTGTGCGTTTCTTATATTCTAAGTTTTTCAGTGCAACTCACTCATATACTATGTACTACACTGTGCGTTTCTTATATTCTAAGTTTTTCAGTACAACTCACTCATATACTATGTACTACACTGTGCGTTTCTTATATTCTAAGTTTTTCAGTGCAACTCACTCATATACTATGTACTACACTGTGCGTTTCTTATATTCAAAGTTTTTCAGTGCAACTCACTCATATACTATGTACTACACTGTGTGTTTCTTATATTTTAAGTTTTTCAGTGCAACTCACTCATATACTATGTACTACACTGTGCGTTTCTTATATTCTAAGTTTTTCAGTGCAACTCACTCATATACTATGTACTACACTGTGCGTTTCTTATATTCCAAGTTTTTCAGTGCAACTCACTCATATACTATGTACTACACTGTGCGTTTCTTATATTCTAAGTTTTTCAGTGCAACTCACTCATATACTATGTACTACACTGTGCGTTTCTTATATTCTAAGTTTTTCAGTGCAACTCACTCATATACTATGTACTACACTGTGCGTTTCTTATATTCTAAGTTTTTCAGTGCAACTCACTCATATACTATGTACTACACTGTCCGTTTCTTAAATTCTAAGTTTTTCAGTGCAACTCACTCATATACTATGTAATACACTGAGCGTTTCTTATATTCTAAGTTTTTCAGTGCAACTCACTCATATACTATGTACTACACTGTGCGTTTCTTATATTCTAAGTTTTTCAGTGCAACTCACTCATATACTATGTACTACACTGTGCGTTTCTTATGTTCTAAGTTTATCAGTGCAACTCACTCATATACTATGTACTACACTGTGCGTTTCTTATATTCTAAGTTTTTCAGTGCAACTCACTCATATACTATGTACTACACTGTGCGTTTCTTATATTCTAAGTTTTTCAGTGCAACTCACTCATATACTATGTACTACACTGTGCATTTCGTGTAATGCGGGTTTTTCAGTAAATTCTAAGTTTTTCAGTGCAACTCACTCATATACTATGTACTACACTGTGCGTTTCTTATATTCTAAGTTTTTCAGTGCAACTCACTCATATACTATGTACTACACTGTGCGTTTCTTATATTCTAAGTTTTTCAGTGCAACTCACTCATATACTATGTACTACACTGTGCGTTTCTTAAATTCTAAGTTTTTCAGTGCAACTCACTCATATACTATGTACTACACTGTGCATTTCATGTAATGCGGGTTTTTCAGTAAATTCTAAGTTTTTGAGTGCAACTCACTCATATACTATGTACTACACTGTGCGTTTCTTATATTCTAAGTTTTTGAGTGCAATTCACTCATATACTATGTACTACACTGTGCGTTTCTTATATTCTAAGTTTTTCAGTGCAACTCACTCATATACTATGTACTACACTGTGCGTTTCTTATATTCTAAGTTTTTCAGTGCAACTCACTCATATACTATGTACTACACTGTGCGTTTCTTATATTCTAAGTTTTTCAGTGCAACTCACTCATATACTATGTACTACACTGTGCGTTTCTTATATTCTAAGTTTTTCAGTGCAACTCACTCATATACTATGTACTACACTGTGCGTTTCTTATATTCTAAGTTTTTCAGTGCAACTCACTCATATACTATGTACTACACTGTGCGTTTCTTAAATTCTAAGTTTTTCAGTGCAACTCACTCATATACTATGTACTACACTGTGCATTTCATGTAATGCGGGTTTTTCAGTAAATTCTAAGTTTTTGAGTGCAACTCACTCATATAATATGTACTACACTGTGCGTTTCTTATATTCTAAGTTTTTGAGTGCAATTCACTCATATACTATGTACTACACTGTGCGTTTCTTATATTCTAAGTTTTTCAGTGCAACTCACTCATATACTATGTACTACACTGTGCGTTTCTTAAATTCTAAGTTTTTCAGTGCAACTCACTCATATACTATGTACTACACTGTCCGTTTCTTAAATTCTAAGTTTTTCAGTGCAACTCACTCATATACTATGTAATACACTGAGCGTTTCTTATATTCTAAGTTTTTCAGTGCAACTCACTCATATACTATGTACTACACTGTGCGTTTCTTATATTCTAAGTTTTTCAGTGCAACTCACTCATATACTATGTACTACACTGTGCGTTTCTTATATTCTAAGTTTATCAGTGCAACTCACTCATATACTATGTACTACACTGTGCGATTCTTATATTCTAAGTTTTTCAGTGCAACTCACTCATATACTATGTACTACACTGTGCGTTTCTTATATTCTAAGTTTTTCAGTGCAACTCACTCATATACTATGTACTACACTGTGCGTTTCTTAAATTCTAAGTTTTTCAGTGCAACTCACTCATATACTATGTACTACACTGTGCATTTCATGTAATGCGGGTTTTTCAGTAAATTCTAAGTTTTTGAGTGCAACTCACTCATATACTATGTACTACACTGTGCGTTTCTTATATTCTAAGTTTTTCAGTGCAACTCACTCATATACTATGTACTACACTGTGCGTTTCTTATATTCTAAGTTTTTCAGTGCAACTCACTCATATACTATGTACTACACTGTGCGTTTCTTATATTCTAAGTTTTTCAGTGCAACTCACTCATATACTATGTACTACACTGTGCGTTTCTTATATTCTAAGTTTTTCAGTACAACTCACTCATATACTATGTACTACACTGTGCGTTTCTTATATTCTAAGTTTTTCAGTGCAACTCACTCATATACTATGTACTACACTGTGCGTTTCTTATATTTTAAGTTTTTCAGTGCAACTCACTCATATACTATGTACTACACTGTGCGTTTCTTATATTCTAAGTTTTTCAGTGCAACTCACTCATATACTATGTACTACAATGTGCGTTTTTTATATTCTAAGTTTTTCAGTGCAACTCACTCATATACTATGTACTACACTGTGCGTTTCTTATATTCTAAGTTTTTCAGTGCAACTCACTCATATACTATGTACTACACTGTGCGTTTCTTATATTCTATGTTTTTCAGTGCAACTCACTCATATACTATGTACTACACTGTGCGTTTCTTATATTCTAAGTTTTTCAGTGCAACTCACTCATATACTATGTACTACACTGTCCGTTTCTTAAATTCTAAGTTTTTCAGTGCAACTCACTCATATACTATGTAATACACTGAGCGTTTCTTATATTCTAAGTTTTTCAGTGCAACTCACTCATATACTATGTACTACACTGTGCGTTTCTTATATTCTAAGTTTTTCAGTGCAACTCACTCATATACTATGTACTACACTGTGCGTTTCTTATATTCTAAGTTTATCAGTGCAACTCACTCATATACTATGTACTACACTGTGCGTTTCTTATATTCTAAGTTTTTCAGTGCAACTCACTCATATACTATGTACTACACTGTGCGTTTCTTATATTCTAAGTTTTTCAGTGCAACTCACTCATATACTATGTACTACACTGTGCATTTCGTGTAATGCGGGTTTTTCAGTAAATTCTAAGTTTTTCAGTGCAACTCACTCATATACTATGTACTACACTGTGCGTTTCTTATATTCTAAGTTTTTCAGTGCAACTCACTCATATACTATGTACTACACTGTGCGTTTCTTATATTCTAAGTTTTTCAGTGCAACTCACTCATATACTATGTACTACACTGTGCGTTTCTTAAATTCTAAGTTTTTCAGTGCAACTCACTCATATACTATGTACTACACTGTGCATTTCATGTAATGCGGGTTTTTCAGTAAATTCTAAGTTTTTGAGTGCAACTCACTCATATACTATGTACTACACTGTGCGTTTCTTATATTCTAAGTTTTTGAGTGCAATTCACTCATATACTATGTACTACACTGTGCGTTTCTTATATTCTAAGTTTTTCAGTGCAACTCACTCATATACTATGTACTACACTGTGCGTTTCTTATATTCTAAGTTTTTCAGTGCAACTCACTCATATACTATGTACTACACTGTGCGTTTCTTATATTCTAAGTTTTTCAGTGCAACTCACTCATATACTATGTACTACACTGTGCGTTTCTTATATTCTAAGTTTTTCAGTGCAACTCACTCATATACTATGTACTACACTGTGCGTTTCTTATATTCTAAGTTTTTCAGTGCAACTCACTCATATACTATGTACTACACTGTGCATTTCGTGTAATGCGGGTTTTTCAGTAAATTCTAAGTTTTTCAGTGCAACTCACTCATATACTATGTACTACACTGTGCGTTTCTTATATTCTAAGTTTTTGAGTGCAATTCACTCATATACTATGTACTACACTGTGCGTTTCTTATATTCTAAGTTTTTCAGTGCAACTCACTCATATACTATGTACTACACTGTGCGTTTCTTATATTCTAAGTTTTTCAGTGCAACTCACTCATATACTATGTACTACACTGTGCGTTTCTTATATTCTAAGTTTTTCAGTGCAACTCACTCATATACTATGTACTACACTGTGCGTTTCTTATATTCTAAGTTTTTCAGTACAACTCACTCATATACTATGTACTACACTGTGCGTTTCTTATATTCTAAGTTTTTCAGTGCAACTCACTCATATACTATGTACTACACTGTGCGTTTCTTATATTTTAAGTTTTTCAGTGCAACTCACTCATATACTATGTACTACACTGTGCGTTTCTTATATTCTAAGTTTTTCAGTGCAACTCACTCATATACTATGTACTACAATGTGCGTTTTTTATATTCTAAGTTTTTCAGTGCAACTCACTCATATACTATGTACTACACTGTGCGTTTCTTATATTCTAAGTTTTTCAGTGCAACTCACTCATATACTATGTACTACACTGTGCGTTTCTTATATTCTATGTTTTTCAGTGCAACTCACTCATATACTATGTACTACACTGTGCGTTTCTTATATTCTAAGTTTTTCGGTGCAACTCACTCATATACTATGTACTACACTGTCCGTTTCTTAAATTCTAAGTTTTTCAGTGCAACTCACTCATATACTATGTAATACACTGAGCGTTTCTTATATTCTAAGTTTTTCAGTGCAACTCACTCATATACTATGTACTACACTGTGCGTTTCTTATATTCTAAGTTTTTCAGTGCAACTCACTCATATACTATGTACTACACTGTGCGTTTCTTATATTCTAAGTTTATCAGTGCAACTCACTCATATACTATGTACTACACTGTGCGTTTCTTATATTCTAAGTTTTTCAGTGCAACTCACTCATATACTATGTACTACACTGTGCGTTTCTTATATTCCAAGTTTTTCAGTGCAACTCACTCATATACTATGTACTACACTGTGCGTTTCTTATATTCTAAGTTTTTCAGTGCAACTCACTCATATACTATGTACTACACTGTGCGTTTCTTATATTCTAAGTTTTTCAGTGCAACTCACTCATATACTATGTACTACACTGTGCGTTTCTTATATTCTAAGTTTTTCAGTGCAACTCACTCATATACTATGTACTACACTGTCCGTTTCTTAAATTCTAAGTTTTTCAGTGCAACTCACTCATATACTATGTAATACACTGAGCGTTTCTTATATTCTAAGTTTTTCAGTGCAACTCACTCATATACTATGTACTACACTGTGCGTTTCTTATATTCTAAGTTTTTCAGTGCAACTCACTCATATACTATGTACTACACTGTGCGTTTCTTATATTCTAAGTTTATCAGTGCAACTCACTCATATACTATGTACTACACTGTGCGTTTCTTATATTCTAAGTTTTTCAGTGCAACTCACTCATATACTATGTACTACACTGTGCGTTTCTTATATTCTAAGTTTTTCAGTGCAACTCACTCATATACTATGTACTACACTGTGCATTTCGTGTAATGCGGGTTTTTCAGTAAATTCTAAGTTTTTCAGTGCAACTCACTCATATACTATGTACTACACTGTGCGTTTCTTATATTCTAAGTTTTTCAGTGCAACTCACTCATATACTATGTACTACACTGTGCGTTTCTTATATTCTAAGTTTTTCAGTGCAACTCACTCATATACTATGTACTACACTGTGCGTTTCTTAAATTCTAAGTTTTTCAGTGCAACTCACTCATATACTATGTACTACACTGTGCATTTCATGTAATGCGGGTTTTTCAGTAAATTCTAAGTTTTTGAGTGCAACTCACTCATATACTATGTACTACACTGTGCGTTTCTTATATTCTAAGTTTTTGAGTGCAATTCACTCATATACTATGTACTACACTGTGCGTTTCTTATATTCTAAGTTTTTCAGTGCAACTCACTCATATACTATGTACTACACTGTGCGTTTCTTATATTCTAAGTTTTTCAGTGCAACTCACTCATATACTATGTACTACACTGTGCGTTTCTTATATTCTAAGTTTTTCAGTGCAACTCACTCATATACTATGTACTACACTGTGCGTTTCTTATATTCTAAGTTTTTCAGTGCAACTCACTCATATACTATGTACTACACTGTGCGTTTCTTATATTCTAAGTTTTTCAGTGCAACTCACTCATATACTATGTACTACACTGTGCGTTTCTTATATTCTAAGTTTTTCAGTGCAACTCACTCATATACTATGTACTACACTGTGCATTTCGTGTAATGCGGGTTTTTCAGTAAATTCTAAGTTTTTCAGTGCAACTCACTCATATACTATGTACTACACTGTGCGTTTCTTATATTCTAAGTTTTTCAGTGCAACTCACTCATATACTATGTACTACACTGTGCGTTTCTTATATTCTAAGTTTTTCAGTGCAACTCACTCATATACTATGTACTACACTGTGCGTTTCTTAAATTCTAAGTTTTTCAGTGCAACTCACTCATATACTATGTACTACACTGTGCATTTCATGTAATGCGGGTTTTTCAGTAAATTCTAAGTTTTTGAGTGCAACTCACTCATATAATATGTACTACACTGTGCGTTTCTTATATTCTAAGTTTTTGAGTGCAATTCACTCATATACTATGTACTACACTGTGCGTTTCTTATATTCTAAGTTTTTCAGTGCAACTCACTCATATACTATGTACTACACTGTGCGTTTCTTAAATTCTAAGTTTTTCAGTGCAACTCACTCATATACTATGTACTACACTGTCCGTTTCTTAAATTCTAAGTTTTTCAGTGCAACTCACTCATATACTATGTAATACACTGAGCGTTTCTTATATTCTAAGTTTTTCAGTGCAACTCACTCATATACTATGTACTACACTGTGCGTTTCTTATATTCTAAGTTTTTCAGTGCAACTCACTCATATACTATGTACTACACTGTGCGTTTCTTATATTCTAAGTTTATCAGTGCAACTCACTCATATACTATGTACTACACTGTGCGATTCTTATATTCTAAGTTTTTCAGTGCAACTCACTCATATACTATGTACTACACTGTGCGTTTCTTATATTCTAAGTTTTTCAGTGCAACTCACTCATATACTATGTACTACACTGTGCGTTTCTTAAATTCTAAGTTTTTCAGTGCAACTCACTCATATACTATGTACTACACTGTGCATTTCATGTAATGCGGGTTTTTCAGTAAATTCTAAGTTTTTGAGTGCAACTCACTCATATACTATGTACTACACTGTGCGTTTCTTATATTCTAAGTTTTTCAGTGCAACTCACTCATATACTATGTACTACACTGTGCGTTTCTTATATTCTAAGTTTTTCAGTGCAACTCACTCATATACTATGTACTACACTGTGCGTTTCTTATATTCTAAGTTTTTCAGTGCAACTCACTCATATACTATGTACTACACTGTGCGTTTCTTATATTCTAAGTTTATCAGTGCAACTCACTCATATACTATGTACTACACTGTGCGTTTCTTATATTCTAAGTTTTTCAGTGCAACTCACTCATATACTATGTACTACACTGTGCGTTTCTTATATTCCAAGTTTTTCAGTGCAACTCACTCATATACTATGTACTACACTGTGCGTTTCTTATATTCTAAGTTTTTCAGTGCAACTCACTCATATACTATGTACTACACTGTGCGTTTCTTATATTCTAAGTTTTTCAGTGCAACTCACTCATATACTATGTACTACACTGTGCGTTTCTTATATTCTAAGTTTATCAGTGCAACTCACTCATATACTATGTACTACACTGTGCGTTTCTTATATTCTAAGTTTTTCAGTGCAACTCACTCATATACTATGTACTACACTGTGCGTTTCTTATATTCTAAGTTTTTCAGTGCAACTCACTCATATACTATGTACTACACTGTGCGTTTCTTAAATTCTAAGTTTTTCAGTGCAACTCACTCATATACTATGTACTACACTGTGCATTTCATGTAATGCGGGTTTTTCAGTAAATTCTAAGTTTTTGAGTGCAACTCACTCATATACTATGTACTACACTGTGCGTTTCTTATATTCTAAGTTTTTGAGTGCAATTCACTCATATACTATGTACTACACTGTGCGTTTCTTATATTCTAAGTTTTTCAGTGCAACTCACTCATATACTATGTACTACACTGTGCGTTTCTTATATTCTAAGTTTTTCAGTGCAACTCACTCATATACTATGTACTACACTGTGCGTTTCTTATATTCTAAGTTTTTCAGTGCAACTCACTCATATACTATGTACTACACTGTGCGTTTCTTATATTCTAAGTTTTTCAGTGCAACTCACTCATATACTATGTACTACACTGTGCGTTTCTTATATTCTAAGTTTTTCAGTGCAACTCACTCATATACTATGTACTACACTGTGCGTTTCTTATATTCTAAGTTTTTCAGTGCAACTCACTCATATACTATGTACTACACTGTGCATTTCGTGTAATGCGGGTTTTTCAGTAAATTCTAAGTTTTTCAGTGCAACTCACTCATATACTATGTACTACACTGTGCGTTTCTTATATTCTAAGTTTTTCAGTGCAACTCACTCATATACTATGTACTACACTGTGCGTTTCTTATATTCTAAGTTTTTCAGTGCAACTCACTCATATACTATGTACTACACTGTGCGTTTCTTAAATTCTAAGTTTTTCAGTGCAACTCACTCATATACTATGTACTACACTGTGCATTTCATGTAATGCGGGTTTTTCAGTAAATTCTAAGTTTTTGAGTGCAACTCACTCATATAATATGTACTACACTGTGCGTTTCTTATATTCTAAGTTTTTGAGTGCAATTCACTCATATACTATGTACTACACTGTGCGTTTCTTATATTCTAAGTTTTTCAGTGCAACTCACTCATATACTATGTACTACACTGTGCGTTTCTTAAATTCTAAGTTTTTCAGTGCAACTCACTCATATACTATGTACTACACTGTCCGTTTCTTAAATTCTAAGTTTTTCAGTGCAACTCACTCATATACTATGTAATACACTGAGCGTTTCTTATATTCTAAGTTTTTCAGTGCAACTCACTCATATACTATGTACTACACTGTGCGTTTCTTATATTCTAAGTTTTTCAGTGCAACTCACTCATATACTATGTACTACACTGTGCGTTTCTTATATTCTAAGTTTATCAGTGCAACTCACTCATATACTATGTACTACACTGTGCGATTCTTATATTCTAAGTTTTTCAGTGCAACTCACTCATATACTATGTACTACACTGTGCGTTTCTTATATTCTAAGTTTTTCAGTGCAACTCACTCATATACTATGTACTACACTGTGCGTTTCTTAAATTCTAAGTTTTTCAGTGCAACTCACTCATATACTATGTACTACACTGTGCATTTCATGTAATGCGGGTTTTTCAGTAAATTCTAAGTTTTTGAGTGCAACTCACTCATATACTATGTACTACACTGTGCGTTTCTTATATTCTAAGTTTTTCAGTGCAACTCACTCATATACTATGTACTACACTGTGCGTTTCTTATATTCTAAGTTTTTCAGTGCAACTCACTCATATACTATGTACTACACTGTGCGTTTCTTATATTCTAAGTTTTTCAGTGCAACTCACTCATATACTATGTACTACACTGTGCGTTTCTTATATTCTAAGTTTATCAGTGCAACTCACTCATATACTATGTACTACACTGTGCGTTTCTTATATTCTAAGTTTTTCAGTGCAACTCACTCATATACTATGTACTACACTGTGCGTTTCTTATATTCCAAGTTTTTCAGTGCAACTCACTCATATACTATGTACTACACTGTGCGTTTCTTATATTCTAAGTTTTTCAGTGCAACTCACTCATATACTATGTACTACACTGTGCGTTTCTTATATTCTAAGTTTTTCAGTGCAACTCACTCATATACTATGTACTACACTGTGCGTTTCTTATATTCTAAGTTTATCAGTGCAACTCACTCATATACTATGTACTACACTGTGCGATTCTTATATTCTAAGTTTTTCAGTGCAACTCACTCATATACTATGTACTACACTGTGCGTTTCTTATATTCTAAGTTTTTCAGTGCAACTCACTCATATACTATGTACTACACTGTGCGTTTCTTAAATTCTAAGTTTTTCAGTGCAACTCACTCATATACTATGTACTACACTGTGCATTTCATGTAATGCGGGTTTTTCAGTAAATTCTAAGTTTTTGAGTGCAACTCACTCATATACTATGTACTACACTGTGCGTTTCTTATATTCTAAGTTTTTCAGTGCAACTCACTCATATACTATGTACTACACTGTGCGTTTCTTATATTCTAAGTTTTTCAGTGCAACTCACTCATATACTATGTACTACACTGTGCGTTTCTTATATTCTAAGTTTTTCAGTGCAACTCACTCATATACTATGTACTACACTGTGCGTTTCTTATATTCTAAGTTTATCAGTGCAACTCACTCATATACTATGTACTACACTGTGCGTTTCTTATATTCTAAGTTTTTCAGTGCAACTCACTCATATACTATGTACTACACTGTGCGTTTCTTATATTCCAAGTTTTTCAGTGCAACTCACTCATATACTATGTACTACACTGTGCGTTTCTTATATTCTAAGTTTTTCAGTGCAACTCACTCATATACTATGTACTACACTGTGCGTTTCTTATATTCTAAGTTTTTCAGTGCAACTCACTCATATACTATGTACTACACTGTGCGTTTCTTATATTCTAAGTTTTTCAGTGCAACTCACTCATATACTATGTACTACACTGTCCGTTTCTTAAATTCTAAGTTTTTCAGTGCAACTCACTCATATACTATGTAATACACTGAGCGTTTCTTATATTCTAAGTTTTTCAGTGCAACTCACTCATATACTATGTACTACACTGTGCGTTTCTTATATTCTAAGTTTTTCAGTGCAACTCACTCATATACTATGTACTACACTGTGCGTTTCTTATATTCTAAGTTTATCAGTGCAACTCACTCATATACTATGTACTACACTGTGCGTTTCTTATATTCTAAGTTTTTCAGTGCAACTCACTCATATACTATGTACTACACTGTGCGTTTCTTATATTCTAAGTTTTTCAGTGCAACTCACTCATATACTATGTACTACACTGTGCATTTCGTGTAATGCGGGTTTTTCAGTAAATTCTAAGTTTTTCAGTGCAACTCACTCATATACTATGTACTACACTGTGCGTTTCTTATATTCTAAGTTTTTCAGTGCAACTCACTCATATACTATGTACTACACTGTGCGTTTCTTATATTCTAAGTTTTTCAGTGCAACTCACTCATATACTATGTACTACACTGTGCGTTTCTTAAATTCTAAGTTTTTCAGTGCAACTCACTCATATACTATGTACTACACTGTGCATTTCATGTAATGCGGGTTTTTCAGTAAATTCTAAGTTTTTGAGTGCAACTCACTCATATACTATGTACTACACTGTGCGTTTCTTATATTCTAAGTTTTTGAGTGCAATTCACTCATATACTATGTACTACACTGTGCGTTTCTTATATTCTAAGTTTTTCAGTGCAACTCACTCATATACTATGTACTACACTGTGCGTTTCTTATATTCTAAGTTTTTCAGTGCAACTCACTCATATACTATGTACTACACTGTGCGTTTCTTATATTCTAAGTTTTTCAGTGCAACTCACTCATATACTATGTACTACACTGTGCGTTTCTTATATTCTAAGTTTTTCAGTGCAACTCACTCATATACTATGTACTACACTGTGCGTTTCTTATATTCTAAGTTTTTCAGTGCAACTCACTCATATACTATGTACTACACTGTGCGTTTCTTATATTCTAAGTTTTTCAGTGCAACTCACTCATATACTATGTACTACACTGTGCATTTCGTGTAATGCGGGTTTTTCAGTAAATTCTAAGTTTTTCAGTGCAACTCACTCATATACTATGTACTACACTGTGCGTTTCTTATATTCTAAGTTTTTCAGTGCAACTCACTCATATACTATGTACTACACTGTGCGTTTCTTATATTCTAAGTTTTTCAGTGCAACTCACTCATATACTATGTACTACACTGTGCGTTTCTTAAATTCTAAGTTTTTCAGTGCAACTCACTCATATACTATGTACTACACTGTGCATTTCATGTAATGCGGGTTTTTCAGTAAATTCTAAGTTTTTGAGTGCAACTCACTCATATAATATGTACTACACTGTGCGTTTCTTATATTCTAAGTTTTTGAGTGCAATTCACTCATATACTATGTACTACACTGTGCGTTTCTTATATTCTAAGTTTTTCAGTGCAACTCACTCATATACTATGTACTACACTGTGCGTTTCTTAAATTCTAAGTTTTTCAGTGCAACTCACTCATATACTATGTACTACACTGTCCGTTTCTTAAATTCTAAGTTTTTCAGTGCAACTCACTCATATACTATGTAATACACTGAGCGTTTCTTATATTCTAAGTTTTTCAGTGCAACTCACTCATATACTATGTACTACACTGTGCGTTTCTTATATTCTAAGTTTTTCAGTGCAACTCACTCATATACTATGTACTACACTGTGCGTTTCTTATATTCTAAGTTTATCAGTGCAACTCACTCATATACTATGTACTACACTGTGCGATTCTTATATTCTAAGTTTTTCAGTGCAACTCACTCATATACTATGTACTACACTGTGCGTTTCTTATATTCTAAGTTTTTCAGTGCAACTCACTCATATACTATGTACTACACTGTGCGTTTCTTAAATTCTAAGTTTTTCAGTGCAACTCACTCATATACTATGTACTACACTGTGCATTTCATGTAATGCGGGTTTTTCAGTAAATTCTAAGTTTTTGAGTGCAACTCACTCATATACTATGTACTACACTGTGCGTTTCTTATATTCTAAGTTTTTCAGTGCAACTCACTCATATACTATGTACTACACTGTGCGTTTCTTATATTCTAAGTTTTTCAGTGCAACTCACTCATATACTATGTACTACACTGTGCGTTTCTTATATTCTAAGTTTTTCAGTGCAACTCACTCATATACTATGTACTACACTGTGCGTTTCTTATATTCTAAGTTTTTCAGTACAACTCACTCATATACTATGTACTACACTGTGCGTTTCTTATATTCTAAGTTTTTCAGTGCAACTCACTCATATACTATGTACTACACTGTGCGTTTCTTATATTTTAAGTTTTTCAGTGCAACTCACTCATATACTATGTACTACACTGTGCGTTTCTTATATTCTAAGTTTTTCAGTGCAACTCACTCATATACTATGTACTACAATGTGCGTTTTTTATATTCTAAGTTTTTCAGTGCAACTCACTCATATACTATGTACTACACTGTGCGTTTCTTATATTCTAAGTTTTTCAGTGCAACTCACTCATATACTATGTACTACACTGTGCGTTTCTTATATTCTATGTTTTTCAGTGCAACTCACTCATATACTATGTACTACACTGTGCGTTTCTTATATTCTAAGTTTTTCAGTGCAACTCACTCATATACTATGTACTACACTGTCCGTTTCTTAAATTCTAAGTTTTTCAGTGCAACTCACTCATATACTATGTAATACACTGAGCGTTTCTTATATTCTAAGTTTTTCAGTGCAACTCACTCATATACTATGTACTACACTGTGCGTTTCTTATATTCTAAGTTTTTCAGTGCAACTCACTCATATACTATGTACTACACTGTGCGTTTCTTATATTCTAAGTTTATCAGTGCAACTCACTCATATACTATGTACTACACTGTGCGTTTCTTATATTCTAAGTTTTTCAGTGCAACTCACTCATATACTATGTACTACACTGTGCGTTTCTTATATTCTAAGTTTTTCAGTGCAACTCACTCATATACTATGTACTACACTGTGCATTTCGTGTAATGCGGGTTTTTCAGTAAATTCTAAGTTTTTCAGTGCAACTCACTCATATACTATGTACTACACTGTGCGTTTCTTATATTCTAAGTTTTTCAGTGCAACTCACTCATATACTATGTACTACACTGTGCGTTTCTTATATTCTAAGTTTTTCAGTGCAACTCACTCATATACTATGTACTACACTGTGCGTTTCTTAAATTCTAAGTTTTTCAGTGCAACTCACTCATATACTATGTACTACACTGTGCATTTCATGTAATGCGGGTTTTTCAGTAAATTCTAAGTTTTTGAGTGCAACTCACTCATATACTATGTACTACACTGTGCGTTTCTTATATTCTAAGTTTTTGAGTGCAATTCACTCATATACTATGTACTACACTGTGCGTTTCTTATATTCTAAGTTTTTCAGTGCAACTCACTCATATACTATGTACTACACTGTGCGTTTCTTATATTCTAAGTTTTTCAGTGCAACTCACTCATATACTATGTACTACACTGTGCGTTTCTTATATTCTAAGTTTTTCAGTGCAACTCACTCATATACTATGTACTACACTGTGCGTTTCTTATATTCTATGTTTTTCAGTGCAACTCACTCATATACTATGTACTACACTGTGCGTTTCTTATATTCTAAGTTTTTCAGTGCAACTCACTCATATACTATGTACTACACTGTGCATTTCGTGTAATGCGGGTTTTTCAGTAAATTCTAAGTTTTTCAGTGCAACTCACTCATATACTATGTACTACACTGTGCGTTTCTTATATTCTAAGTTTTTGAGTGCAATTCACTCATATACTATGTACTACACTGTGCGTTTCTTATATTCTAAGTTTTTCAGTGCAACTCACTCATATACTATGTACTACACTGTGCGTTTCTTATATTCTAAGTTTTTCAGTGCAACTCACTCATATACTATGTACTACACTGTGCGTTTCTTATATTCTAAGTTTTTCAGTGCAACTCACTCATATACTATGTACTACACTGTGCGTTTCTTATATTCTAAGTTTTTCAGTACAACTCACTCATATACTATGTACTACACTGTGCGTTTCTTATATTCTAAGTTTTTCAGTGCAACTCACTCATATACTATGTACTACACTGTGCGTTTCTTATATTTTAAGTTTTTCAGTGCAACTCACTCATATACTATGTACTACACTGTGCGTTTCTTATATTCTAAGTTTTTCAGTGCAACTCACTCATATACTATGTACTACAATGTGCGTTTTTTATATTCTAAGTTTTTCAGTGCAACTCACTCATATACTATGTACTACACTGTGCGTTTCTTATATTCTAAGTTTTTCAGTGCAACTCACTCATATACTATGTACTACACTGTGCGTTTCTTATATTCTATGTTTTTCAGTGCAACTCACTCATATACTATGTACTACACTGTGCGTTTCTTATATTCTAAGTTTTTCGGTGCAACTCACTCATATACTATGTACTACACTGTCCGTTTCTTAAATTCTAAGTTTTTCAGTGCAACTCACTCATATACTATGTAATACACTGAGCGTTTCTTATATTCTAAGTTTTTCAGTGCAACTCACTCATATACTATGTACTACACTGTGCGTTTCTTATATTCTAAGTTTTTCAGTGCAACTCACTCATATACTATGTACTACACTGTGCGTTTCTTATATTCTAAGTTTATCAGTGCAACTCACTCATATACTATGTACTACACTGTGCGTTTCTTATATTCTAAGTTTTTCAGTGCAACTCACTCATATACTATGTACTACACTGTGCGTTTCTTATATTCTAAGTTTTTCAGTGCAACTCACTCATATACTATGTACTACACTGTGCATTTCGTGTAATGCGGGTTTTTCAGTAAATTCTAAGTTTTTCAGTGCAACTCACTCATATACTATGTACTACACTGTGCGTTTCTTATATTCTAAGTTTTTCAGTGCAACTCACTCATATACTATGTACTACACTGTGCGTTTCTTATATTCTAAGTTTTTCAGTGCAACTCACTCATATACTATGTACTACACTGTGCGTTTCTTAAATTCTAAGTTTTTCAGTGCAACTCACTCATATACTATGTACTACACTGTGCATTTCATGTAATGCGGGTTTTTCAGTAAATTCTAAGTTTTTGAGTGCAACTCACTCATATACTATGTACTACACTGTGCGTTTCTTATATTCTAAGTTTTTGAGTGCAATTCACTCATATACTATGTACTACACTGTGCGTTTCTTATATTCTAAGTTTTTCAGTGCAACTCACTCATATACTATGTACTACACTGTGCGTTTCTTATATTCTAAGTTTTTCAGTGCAACTCACTCATATACTATGTACTACACTGTGCGTTTCTTATATTCTAAGTTTTTCAGTGCAACTCACTCATATACTATGTACTACACTGTGCGTTTCTTATATTCTAAGTTTTTCAGTGCAACTCACTCATATACTATGTACTACACTGTGCGTTTCTTATATTCTAAGTTTTTCAGTGCAACTCACTCATATACTATGTACTACACTGTGCATTTCGTGTAATGCGGGTTTTTCAGTAAATTCTAAGTTTTTCAGTGCAACTCACTCATATACTATGTACTACACTGTGCGTTTCTTATATTCTAAGTTTTTCAGTGCAACTCACTCATATACTATGTACTACACTGTGCGTTTCTTATATTCTAAGTTTTTCAGTGCAACTCACTCATATACTATGTACTACACTGTGCGTTTCTTAAATTCTAAGTTTTTCAGTGCAACTCACTCATATACTATGTACTACACTGTGCATTTCATGTAATGCGGGTTTTTCAGTAAATTCTAAGTTTTTGAGTGCAACTCACTCATATAATATGTACTACACTGTGCGTTTCTTATATTCTAAGTTTTTGAGTGCAATTCACTCATATACTATGTACTACACTGTGCGTTTCTTATATTCTAAGTTTTTCAGTGCAACTCACTCATATACTATGTACTACACTGTGCGTTTCTTAAATTCTAAGTTTTTCAGTGCAACTCACTCATATACTATGTACTACACTGTCCGTTTCTTAAATTCTAAGTTTTTCAGTGCAACTCACTCATATACTATGTAATACACTGAGCGTTTCTTATATTCTAAGTTTTTCAGTGCAACTCACTCATATACTATGTACTACACTGTGCGTTTCTTATATTCTAAGTTTTTCAGTGCAACTCACTCATATACTATGTACTACACTGTGCGTTTCTTATATTCTAAGTTTATCAGTGCAACTCACTCATATACTATGTACTACACTGTGCGTTTCTTATATTCTAAGTTTTTCAGTGCAACTCACTCATATACTATGTACTACACTGTGCGTTTCTTATATTCTAACTTTTTCAGTGCAACTCACTCATATACTATGTACTACACTGTGCGTTTCTTAAATTCTAAGTTTTTCAGTGCAACTCACTCATATACTATGTACTACACTGTGCATTTCATGTAATGCGGGTTTTTCAGTAAATTCTAAGTTTTTGAGTGCAACTCACTCATATACTATGTACTACACTGTGCGTTTCTTATATTCTAAGTTTTTGAGTGCAATTCACTCATATACTATGTACTACACTGTGCGTTTCTTATATTCTAAGTTTTTCAGTGCAACTCACTCATATACTATGTACTACACTGTGCGTTTCTTATATTCTAAGTTTTTCAGTGCAACTCACTCATATACTATGTACTACACTGTGCGTTTCTTATATTCTAAGTTTTTCAGTACAACTCACTCATATACTATGTACTACACTGTGCGTTTCTTATATTCTAAGTTTTTCAGTGCAACTCACTCATATACTATGTACTACACTGTGCGTTTCTTATATTCTAAGTTTTTCAGTGCAACTCACTCATATACTATGTACTACACTGTGCGTTTCTTATATTTTAAGTTTTTCAGTGCAACTCACTCATATACTATGTACTACACTGTGCGTTTCTTATATTCTAAGTTTTTCAGTGCAACTCACTCATATACTATGTACTACAATGTGCGTTTTTTATATTCTAAGTTTTTCAGTGCAACTCACTCATATACTATGTACTACACTGTGCGTTTCTTATATTCTAAGTTTTTCAGTGCAACTCACTCATATACTATGTACTACACTGTGCGTTTCTTATATTCTATGTTTTTCAGTGCAACTCACTCATATACTATGTACTACACTGTGCGTTTCTTATATTCTAAGTTTTTCAGTGCAACTCACTCATATACTATGTACTACACTGTCCGTTTCTTAAATTCTAAGTTTTTCAGTGCAACTCACTCATATACTATGTAATACACTGAGCGTTTCTTATATTCTAAGTTTTTCAGTGCAACTCACTCATATACTATGTACTACACTGTGCGTTTCTTATATTCTAAGTTTTTCAGTGCAACTCACTCATATACTATGTACTACACTGTGCGTTTCTTATATTCTAAGTTTATCAGTGCAACTCACTCATATACTATGTACTACACTGTGCGTTTCTTATATTCTAAGTTTTTCAGTGCAACTCACTCATATACTATGTACTACACTGTGCGTTTCTTATATTCTAAGTTTTTCAGTGCAACTCACTCATATACTATGTACTACACTGTGCATTTCGTGTAATGCGGGTTTTTCAGTAAATTCTAAGTTTTTCAGTGCAACTCACTCATATACTATGTACTACACTGTGCGTTTCTTATATTCTAAGTTTTTCAGTGCAACTCACTCATATACTATGTACTACACTGTGCGTTTCTTATATTCTAAGTTTTTCAGTGCAACTCACTCATATACTATGTACTACACTGTGCGTTTCTTAAATTCTAAGTTTTTCAGTGCAACTCACTCATATACTATGTACTACACTGTGCATTTCATGTAATGCGGGTTTTTCAGTAAATTCTAAGTTTTTGAGTGCAACTCACTCATATACTATGTACTACACTGTGCGTTTCTTATATTCTAAGTTTTTGAGTGCAATTCACTCATATACTATGTACTACACTGTGCGTTTCTTATATTCTAAGTTTTTCAGTGCAACTCACTCATATACTATGTACTACACTGTGCGTTTCTTATATTCTAAGTTTTTCAGTGCAACTCACTCATATACTATGTACTACACTGTGCGTTTCTTATATTCTAAGTTTTTCAGTGCAATTCACTCATATACTATGTACTACACTGTGCGTTTCTTATATTCTAAGTTTTTCAGTGCAACTCACTCATATACTATGTACTACACTGTGCGTTTCTTATATTCTAAGTTTTTCAGTGCAACTCACTCATATACTATGTACTACACTGTGCGTTTCTTATATTCTAAGTTTTTCAGTGCAACTCACTCATATACTATGTACTACACTGTGCATTTCGTGTAATGCGGGTTTTTCAGTAAATTCTAAGTTTTTCAGTGCAACTCACTCATATACTATGTACTACACTGTGCGTTTCTTATATTCTAAGTTTTTCAGTGCAACTCACTCATATACTATGTACTACACTGTGCGTTTCTTATATTCTAAGTTTTTCAGTGCAACTCACTCATATACTATGTACTACACTGTGCGTTTCTTAAATTCTAAGTTTTTCAGTGCAACTCACTCATATACTATGTACTACACTGTGCATTTCATGTAATGCGGGTTTTTCAGTAAATTCTAAGTTTTTGAGTGCAACTCACTCATATAATATGTACTACACTGTGCGTTTCTTATATTCTAAGTTTTTGAGTGCAATTCACTCATATACTATGTACTACACTGTGCGTTTCTTATATTCTAAGTTTTTCAGTGCAACTCACTCATATACTATGTACTACACTGTGCGTTTCTTATATTCTATGTTTTTCAGTGCAACTCACTCATATACTATGTACTACACTGTGCGTTTCTTATATTCTAAGTTTTTCAGTGCAACTCACTCATGTACTATGTACTACACTGTGCTTTTCTTATATTCTAAGTTTTTCAGTGCAACTCACTCATGTACTATGTACTACACTGTCCGTTTCTTAAATTCTAAGTTTTTCAGTGCAACTCACTCATATACTATGTACTACACTGAGCGTTTCTTATATTCTAAGTTTTTCAGTGCAACTCACTCATATACTATGTACTACACTGTGCGTTTCTTATATTCTAAGTTTTTCAGTGCAACTCACTCATATACTATGTACTACACTGTGCGTTTCTTATATTCTAAGTTTTTCAGTGCAACTCACTCATATACTATGTACTACACTGTGCGTTTCTTATATTCTAAGTTTTTCAGTGCAACTCACTCATATACTATGTACTACACTGTGCGTTTCTTATATTCTAAGTTTTTCAGTGCAACTCACTCATATACTATGTACTACACTGTGCGTTTCTTATATTCTAAGTTTTTCAGTGCAACTCACTCATATACTGTGTACTACACTATGCGTTTCTTATATTCTAAGTTTTTCAGTGCAACTCACTCATATACTGTGTACTACACTGTGCGTTTCTTATATTCTAAGTTTTTCAGTGCAACTCACTCATATACTGTGTACTACACTGTGCGTTTCTTATATTCTAAGTTTTTCAGTGCAACTCACTCATATACTATGTACTACACTGTGCGTTTCTTATATTCTAAGTTTTTCAGTGCAACTCACTCATATACTATGTACTACACTGTGCGTTTCTTATATTCTATGTTTTTCAGTGCAACTCACTCATATACTATGTACTACACTGTGCGTTTCTTATATTCTAAGTTTTTCAGTGCAACTCACTCATATAGTATGTACTACACTGTGCGTTTCTTATATTCTAAGTTTTTCAGTGCAACTCACTCATATACTATGTACTACACTGTGCGTTTCTTATATTCTAAGTTTTTCAGTGCAACTCACTCATATACTATGTACTACACTGTGCGTTTCTTATATTCTAAGTTTTTCAGTGCAACTCACTCATATACTGTGTACTACACTGTGCGTTTCTTATATTCTAAGTTTTTCAGTGCAACTCACTCATATACTGTGTACTACACTGTGCGTTTCTTATATTCTAAGTTTTTCAGTGCAACTCACTCATATACTGTGTACTACACTGTTCGTTTCTTATATTCTAAGTTTTTCAGTGCAACTCACTCATATACTGTGTACTACACTGTGCGTTTCTTATATTCTAAGTTTTTCAGTGCAACTCACTCATATACTATGTACTACACTGTGCGTTTCTTATATTCTAAGTTTTTCAGTGCAACTCACTCATATACTATGTACTACACTGTGCGTTTCTTATATTCTAAGTTTTTCAGTGCAACTCACTCATATACTATGTACTACACTGTGCGTTTCTTATATTCTAAGTTTTTCAGTGCAACTCACTCATATACTATGTACTACACTGTGCGTTTCTTATATTCTAAGTTTTTCAGTGCAACTCACTCATATACTATGTACTACACTGTGCGTTTCTTATATTCTAAGTTTTTCAGTGCAACTCACTCATATACTATGTACTACACTGTGCGTTTCTTATATTCTAAGTTTTTCAGTGCAACTCACTCATATACTATGTACTACACTGTGCGTTTCTTATATTCTATGTTTTTCAGTGCAACTCACTCATATACTATGTACTACACTGTGCGTTTCTTATATTCTAAGTTTTTCAGTGCAACTCACTCATGTACTATGTACTACACTGTGCTTTTCTTATATTCTAAGTTTTTCAGTGCAACTCACTCATGTACTATGTACTACACTGTCCGTTTCTTAAATTCTAAGTTTTTCAGTGCAACTCACTCATATACTATGTACCACACTGAGCGTTTCTTATATTCTAAGTTTTTCAGTGCAACTCACTCATATACTATGTACTACACTGTGCGTTTCTTATATTCTAAGTTTTTCAGTGCAACTCACTCATATACTATGTACTACACTGTGCGTTTCTTATATTCTAAGTTTTTCAGTGCAACTCACTCATATACTATGTACTACACTGTGCGTTTCTTATATTCTAAGTTTTTCAGTGCAACTCACTCATATACTGTGTACTACACTGTGCGTTTCTTATATTCTAAGTTTTTCAGTGCAACTCACTCATATACTGTGTACTACACTGTGCGTTTCTTATATTCTAAGTTTTTCAGTGCAACTCACTCATATACTGTGTACTACACTGTTCGTTTCTTATATTCTAAGTTTTTCAGTGCAACTCACTCATATACTATGTACTACACTGTGCGTTTCTTATATTCTAAGTTTTTCAGTGCAACTCACTCATATACTATGTACTACACTGTGCGTTTCTTATATTCTAAGTTTTTCAGTGCAACTCACTCATATACTATGTACTACACTGTGCGTTTCTTATATTCTAAGTTTTTCAGTGCAACTCACTCATATACTATGTACTACACTGTGCGTTTCTTATATTCTAAGTTTTTCAGTGCAACTCACTCATATACTATGTACTACACTGTGCGTTTCTTATATTTTAAGTTTTTCAGTGCAACTCACTCATATACTTTGTACTACACTGTGCGTTTCTTATATTCTAAGTTTTTCAGTGCAACTCACTCATATACTATGTACTACAATGTGCGTTTCTTATATTCTAAGTTTTTCAGTGCAACTCACTCATATACTATGTACTACACTGTGCGTTTCTTATATTCTATGTTTTTCAGTGCAACTCACTCATATACTATGTACTACACTGTGCGTTTCTTATATTCTATGTTTTTCAGTGCAACTCACTCATATACTATGTACTACACTGTGCGTTTCTTATATTCTAAGTTTTTCAGTGCAACTCACTCATATACTATGTACTACACTGTCCGTTTCTTAAATTCTAAGTTTTTCAGTGCAACTCACTCATATACTATGTAATACACTGAGCGTTTCTTATATTCTAAGTTTTTCAGTGCAACTCACTCATATACTATGTACTACACTGTGCGTTTCTTATATTCTAAGTTTTTCAGTGCAACTCACTCATATACTATGTACTACACTGTGCGTTTCTTATATTCTAAGTTTTTCAGTGCAACTCACTCATATACTATGTACTACACTGTGTGTTTCTTATATTCTAAGTTTTTCAGTGCAACTCACTCATATACTATGTACTACACTGTGCGTTTCTTATATTCTAAGTTTTTCAGTGCAACTCACTCATATACTATGTACTACACTGTGCGTTTCTTATATTCTAAGTTTTTCAGTGCAACTCACTCATATACTGTGTACTACACTGTGCGTTTCTTATATTCTAAGTTTTTCAGTGCAACTCACTCATATACTGTGTACTACACTGTGCGTTTCTTATATTCTAAGTTTTTCAGTGCAACTCACTCATATACTGTGTACTACACTGTTCGTTTCTTATATTCTAAGTTTTTCAGTGCAACTCACTCATATACTATGTACTACACTGTGCGTTTCTTATATGCTAAGTTTTTCAGTGCAACTCACTCATATACTATGTACTACACTGTGCGTTTCTTATATTCTAAGTTTATCAGTGCAACTCACTCATATACTATGTACTACACTGTGCGTTTCTTAAATTCTAAGTTTTTCAGTGCAACTCACTCATATACTATGTACTACACTGTGCATTTCATGTAATGCGGGTTTTTCAGTAAATTCTAAGTTTTTGAGTGCAACTCACTCATATACTATGTACTACACTTTGCGTTTCTTATATTCTAAGTTTTTGAGTACAATTCACTCATATACTATGTACTACACTGTGCATTTCTTATATTCTAAGTTTTTCAGTGCAACTCACTCATATACTATGTACTACACTGTGCGTTTCTTATGTTCTAAGTTTTTCAGTGCAACTCACTCATATACTATGTACTACACTGTGCGTTTCTTATATTCTAAGTTTTTCAGTGCAACTCACTCATATACTATGTACTACACTGTGCGTTTCTTATATTCTAAGTTTTTCAGTGCAACTCACTCATATACTATGTACTACACTGTGCGTTTCTTATATTCTAAGTTTTTCAGTGCAACTCACTCATATACTGTGTACTACACTGTGCGTTTCTTATATTCTAAGTTTTTCAGTGCAACTCACTCATATACTGTGTACTACACTGTGCGTTTCTTATATTCTAAGTTTTTCAGTGCAACTCACTCATATACTGTGTACTACACTGTTCGTTTCTTATATTCTAAGTTTTTCAGTGCAACTCACTCATATACTGTGTACTACACTGTGCGTTTCTTATATTCTAAGTTTTTCAGTGCAACTCACTCATATACTATGTACTACACTGTGCGTTTCTTATATTCTAAGTTTTTCAGTGCAACTCACTCATATACTATGTACTACACTGTGCGTTTCTTATATTCTAAGTTTTTCAGTGCAACTCACTCATATACTATGTACTACACTGTGCGTTTCTTATATTCTAAGTTTTTCAGTGCAACTCACTCATATACTATGTACTACACTGTGCGTTTCTTATATTCTAAGTTTTTCAGTGCAACTCACTCATATACTATGTACTACACTGTGCGTTTCTTATATTCTAAGTTTTTCAGTGCAACTCACTCATATACTATGTACTACACTGTGCGTTTCTTATATTCTATGTTTTTCAGTGCAACTCACTCATATACTATGTACTACACTGTGCGTTTCTTATATTCTAAGTTTTTCAGTGCAACTCACTCATGTACTATGTACTACACTGTGCTTTTCTTATATTCTAAGTTTTTCAGTGCAACTCACTCATGTACTATGTACTACACTGTCCGTTTCTTAAATTCTAAGTTTTTCAGTGCAACTCACTCATATACTATGTACCACACTGAGCGTTTCTTATATTCTAAGTTTTTCAGTGCAACTCACTCATATACTATGTACTACACTGTGCGTTTCTTATATTCTAAGTTTTTCAGTGCAACTCACTCATATACTATGTACTACACTGTGCGTTTCTTATATTCTAAGTTTTTCAGTGCAACTCACTCATATACTATGTACTACACTGTGCGTTTCTTATATTCTAAGTTTTTCAGTGCAACTCACTCATATACTATGTACTACACTGTGCGTTTCTTATATTCTAAGTTTTTCAGTGCAACTCACTCATATACTGTGTACTACACTGTGCGTTTCTTATATTCTAAGTTTTTCAGTGCAACTCACTCATATACTGTGTACTACACTGTGCGTTTCTTATATTCTAAGTTTTTCAGTGCAACTCACTCATATACTGTGTACTACACTGTTCGTTTCTTATATTCTAAGTTTTTCAGTGCAACTCACTCATATACTATGTACTACACTGTGCGTTTCTTATATTCTAAGTTTTTCAGTGCAACTCACTCATATACTATGTACTACACTGTGCGTTTCTTATATTCTAAGTTTTTCAGTGCAACTCACTCATATACTATGTACTACACTGTGCGTTTCTTATATTCTAAGTTTTTCAGTGCAACTCACTCATATACTATGTACTACACTGTGCGTTTCTTATATTCTAAGTTTTTCAGTGCAACTCACTCATATACTATGTACTACACTGTGCGTTTCTTATATTTTAAGTTTTTCAGTGCAACTCACTCATATACTTTGTACTACACTGTGCGTTTCTTATATTCTAAGTTTTTCAGTGCAACTCACTCATATACTATGTACTACAATGTGCGTTTCTTATATTCTAAGTTTTTCAGTGCAACTCACTCATATACTATGTACTACACTGTGCGTTTCTTATATTCTAAGTTTTTCAGTGCAACTCACTCATATACTATGTACTACACTGTGCGTTTCTTATATTCTATGTTTTTCAGTGCAACTCACTCATATACTATGTACTACACTGTGCGTTTCTTATATTCTAAGTTTTTCAGTGCAACTCACTCATATACTATGTACTACACTGTCCGTTTCTTAAATTCTAAGTTTTTCAGTGCAACTCACTCATATACTATGTAATACACTGAGCGTTTCTTATATTCTAAGTTTTTCAGTGCAACTCACTCATATACTATGTACTACACTGTGCGTTTCTTATATTCTAAGTTTTTCAGTGCAACTCACTCATATACTATGTACTACACTGTGCGTTTCTTATATTCTAAGTTTTTCAGTGCAACTCACTCATATACTATGTACTACACTGTGCGTTTCTTATATTCTAAGTTTTTCAGTGCAACTCACTCATATACTATGTACTACACTGTGCGTTTCTTATATTCTAAGTTTTTCAGTGCAACTCACTCATATACTGTGTACTACACTGTGCGTTTCTTATATTCTAAGTTTTTCAGTGCAACTCACTCATATACTGTGTACTACACTGTGCGTTTCTTATATTCTAAGTTTTTCAGTGCAACTCACTCATATACTGTGTACTACACTGTGCGTTTCTTATATTCTAAGTTTTTCAGTGCAACTCACTCATATACTGTGTACTACACTGTTCGTTTCTTATATTCTAAGTTTTTCAGTGCAACTCACTCATATACTATGTACTACACTGTGCGTTTCTTATATTCTAAGTTTTTCAGTGCAACTCACTCATATACTATGTACTACACTGTGCGTTTCTTATATTCTAAGTTTATCAGTGCAACTCACTCATATACTATGTACTACACTGTGCGTTTCTTATATTCTAAGTTTTTCAGTGCAACTCACTCATATACTATGTACTACACTGTGCGTTTCTTATATTCTAAGTTTTTCAGTGCAACTCACTCATATCTATGTACTACACTGTGCATTTCGTGTAATGCGGGTTTTTCAGTAAATTCTAAGTTTTTCAGTGCAACTCACTCATATACTATGTACTACACTGTGCGTTTCTTATATTCTAAGTTTTTCAGTGCAACTCACTCATATACTATGTACTACACTGTGCGTTTCTTATATTCTAAGTTTTTCAGTGCAACTCACTCATATACTATGTACTACACTGTGCGTTTCTTAAATTCTAAGTTTTTCAGTGCAACTCACTCATATACTATGTACTACACTGTGCATTTCATGTAATGCGGGTTTTTCAGTAAATTCTAAGTTTTTGAGTGCAACTCACTCATATACTATGTACTACACTGTGCGTTTCTTATATTCTAAGTTTTTGAGTACAATTCACTCATATACTATGTACTACACTGTGCATTTCTTATATTCTAAGTTTTTCAGTGCAACTCACTCATATACTATGTACTACACTGTGCGTTTCTTATGTTCTAAGTTTTTCAGTGCAACTCACTCATATACTATGTACTACACTGTGCGTTTCTTATATTCTAAGTTTTTCAGTGCAACTCACTCATATACTATGTACTACACTGTGCGTTTCTTATATTCTAAGTTTTTCAGTGCAACTCACTCATATACTATGTACTACACTGTGCGTTTCTTATATTCTAAGTTTTTCAGTGCAACTCACTCATATACTATGTACTACACTGTGCGTTTCTTATATTCTAAGTTTTTCAGTGCAACTCACTCATATACTATGTACTACACTGTGCGTTTCTTATATTCTAAGTTTTTCAGTGCAACTCACTCATATACTATGTACTACACTGTGCGTTTCTTATATTCTAAGTTTTTCAGTGCAACTCACTCATATACTATGTACTACAATGTGCGTTTCTTATATTCTAAGTTTTTCAGTGCAACTCACTCATATACTATGTACTACACTGTGCGTTTCTTATATTCTAAGTTTTTCAGTGCAACTCACTCATATACTATGTACTACACTGTGCGTTTCTTATATTCTAAGTTTTTCAGTGCAACTCACTCATATACTATGTACTACAATGTGCGTTTCTTATATTCTAAGTTTTTCAGTGCAACTCACTCATATACTATGTACTACACTGTGCATTTCGTGTAATGCGGGTTTTTCAGTAAATTCTAAGTTTTTCAGTGCAACTCACTCATATACTATGTACTACACTGTGCGTTTCTTATATTCTAAGTTTTTCAGTGCAACTCACTCATATACTATGTACTACACTGTGCGTTTCTTATATTCTAAGTTTTTCAGTGCAACTCACTCGTATACTATGTACTACACTGTGCATTTCGTGTAATGCGGGTTTTTCAGTAAATTCTAAGTTTTTCAGTGCAACTCACTCATATACTATGTACTACACTGTGCGTTTCTTATATTCTAAGTTTTTCAGTGCAACTCACTCATATACTATGTACTACACTGTGCGTTTCTTATATTCTAAGTTTTTCAGTGCAACTCACTCATATACTATGTACTACACTGTGCGTTTCTTATATTCTAAGTTTTTCAGTGCAACTCACTCATATACTATGTACTACACTGTGCGTTTCTTATATTCTAAGTTTTTCAGTGCAACTCACTCATATACTATGTACTACACTGTGCGTTTCTTATATTCTAAGTTTTTCAGTGCAACTCACTCATATACTATGTACTACAATGTGCGTTTCTTATATTCTAAGTTTTTCAGTGCAACTCACTCATATACTATGTACTACAATGTGCGTTTCTTATATTCTAAGTTTTTCAGTGCAACTCACTCATATACTATGTACTACACTGTGCGTTTCTTATATTCTAAGTTTTTCAGTGCAACTCACTCATATACTGTGTACTACACTGTGCGTTTCTTATATTCTAAGTTTTTCAGTGCAACTCACTCATATACTGTGTACTACACTGTGCGTTTCTTATATTCTAAGTTTTTCAGTGCAACTCACTCATATACTGTGTACTACACTGTGCGTTTCTTATATTCTAAGTTTTTCAGTGCAACTCACTCATATACTGTGTACTACACTGTGCGTTTCTTATATTCTAAGTTTTTCAGTGCAACTCACTCATATACTGTGTACTACACTGTTCGTTTCTTATATTCTAAGTTTTTCAGTGCAACTCACTCATATACTATGTACTACACTGTGCGTTTCCTATATTCTAAGTTTTTCAGTGCAACTCACTCATATACTATGTACTACACTGTGCGTTTCTTATATTCTAAGTTTTTCAGTGCAACTCACTCATATACTATGTACTACACTGTGCATTTCATGTAATGCGGGTTTTTCAGTAAATTCTAAGTTTTTCAGTGCAACTCACTCATATACTATGTACTACACTGTGCGTTTCTTATATTCTAAGTTTTTCAGTGCAACTCACTCATATACTATGTACTACCCTGTGCGTTTCTTATATTCTAAGTTTTTCAGTGCAACTCACTCATATACTATGTACTACACCGTTCGTTTCTTATATTCTAAGTTTTTCAGTGCAACTCACTCATATACTATGTACTACACTGTGCGTTTTTTATATTCTAAGTTTTTCAGTGCAACTCACTCATATACTATGTACTACACTGTGCATTTCGTGTAATGCGGGTTTTTCAGTAAATTCTAAGTTTTTCAGTGCAACTCACTCATATACTATGTACTACACTGTGCGTTTCTTATATTCTAAGTTTTTCAGTGCAAATCACTCATATACTATGTACTACACTGTGCGTTTCTTATATTCTAAGTTTTTCAGTGCAACTCACTCATATACTATGTACTACACTGTGCGTTTCTTATATTCTAAGTTTTTCAGTGCAACTCACTCATATACTATGTACTACACTGTGCGTTTCTTATATTCTAAGTTTTTCAGTGCAACTCACTCATATACTATGTACTACACTGTGCGTTTCTTATATTCTAAGTTTTTCAGTGCAACTCACTCATATACTATGTACTACACTGTGCGTTTCTTATATTCTAAGTTTTTCAGTGCAACTCACTCATATACTATGTACTACACTGTGCGTTTCTTATATTCTAAGTTTTTCAGTGCAACTCACTCATATACTATGTACTACACTGTGCGTTTCTTATATTCTAAGTTTTTCAGTGCAACTCACTCATATACTATGTACTACACTGTGCGTTTCTTATATTCTAAGTTTTTCAGTGCAACTCACTCATATACTATATACTACACTGTGCGTTTCTTATATTCTAAGTTTTTCAGTGCAACTCACTCATATACTATGTACTACACTGTGCATTTCGTGTAATGCGGGTTTTTCAGTAAATTCTAAGTTTTTCAGTGCAACTCACTGATATACTATGTACTACACTGTGCGTTTCTTATATTCTAAGTTTTTCAGTGCAACTCACTCATATACTATGTACTACACTGTGCGTTTCTTATATTCTAAGTTTTTCAGTGCAACTCACTCGTATACTATGTACTACACTGTGCATTTCGTGTAATGCGGGTTTTTCAGTAAATTCTAAGTTTTTGAGTGCAACTCACTCATATACTATGTACTACACTGTGCGTTTCTTATATTCTAAGTTTTTCAGTGCAACTCACTCATATACTATGTACTACAATGTGCGTTTCTTATATTCTAAGTTTTTCAGTGCAACTCACTCATATACTATGTACTACACTGTGCATTTCGTGTAATGCGGGTTTTTCAGTAAATTCTAAGTTTTTCAGTGCAACTCACTCATATACTATGTACTACACTGTGCGTTTCTTATATTCTAAGTTTTTCAGTGCAACTCACTCATATACTATGTACTACACTGTGCGTTTCTTATATTCTAAGTTTTTCAGTGCAACTCACTCGTATACTATGTACTACACTGTGCATTTCGTGTAATGCGGGTTTTTCAGTAAATTCTAAGTTTTTCAGTGCAACTCACTCATATACTATGTACTACACTGTGCGTTTCTTATATTCTAAGTTTTTCAGTGCAACTCACTCATATACTATGTACTACACTGTGCGTTTCTTATATTCTAAGTTTTTCAGTGCAACTCACTCATATACTATGTACTACACTGTGCGTTTCTTATATTCTAAGTTTTTCAGTGCAACTCACTCATATACTATGTACTACACTGTGCGTTTCTTATATTCTAAGTTTTTCAGTGCAACTCACTCATATACTATGTACTACAATGTGCGTTTCTTATATTCTAAGTTTTTCAGTGCAACTCACTCATATACTATGTACTACAATGTGCGTTTCTTATATTCTAAGTTTTTCAGTGCAACTCACTCATATACTATGTACTACACTGTGCGTTTCTTATATTCTAAGTTTTTCAGTGCAACTCACTCATATACTGTGTACTACACTGTGCGTTTCTTATATTCTAAGTTTTTCAGTGCAACTCACTCATATACTGTGTACTACACTGTGCGTTTCTTATATTCTAAGTTTTTCAGTGCAACTCACTCATATACTGTGTACTACACTGTGCGTTTCTTATATTCTAAGTTTTTCAGTGCAACTCACTCATATACTGTGTACTACACTGTGCGTTTCTTATATTCTAAGTTTTTCAGTGCAACTCACTCATATACTGTGTACTACACTGTTCGTTTCTTATATTCTAAGTTTTTCAGTGCAACTCACTCATATACTATGTACTACACTGTGCGTTTCCTATATTCTAAGTTTTTCAGTGCAACTCACTCATATACTATGTACTACACTGTGCGTTTCTTATATTCTAAGTTTTTCAGTGCAACTCACTCATATACTATGTACTACACTGTGCATTTCATGTAATGCGGGTTTTTCAGTAAATTCTAAGTTTTTCAGTGCAACTCACTCATATACTATGTACTACACTGTGCGTTTCTTATATTCTAAGTTTTTCAGTGCAACTCACTCATATACTATGTACTACCCTGTGCGTTTCTTATATTCTAAGTTTTTCAGTGCAACTCACTCATATACTATGTACTACACTGTGCGTTTTTTATATTCTAAGTTTTTCAGTGCAACTCACTCATATACTATGTACTACACTGTGCATTTCGTGTAATGCGGGTTTTTCAGTAAATTCTAAGTTTTTCAGTGCAACTCACTCATATACTATGTACTACACTGTGCGTTTCTTATATTCTAAGTTTTTCAGTGCAAATCACTCATATACTATGTACTACACTGTGCGTTTCTTATATTCTAAGTTTTTCAGTGCAACTCACTCATATACTATGTACTACACTGTGCGTTTCTTATATTCTAAGTTTTTCAGTGCAACTCACTCATATACTATGTACTACACTGTGCGTTTCTTATATTCTAAGTTTTTCAGTGCAACTCACTCATATACTATGTACTACACTGTGCGTTTCTTATATTCTAAGTTTTTCAGTGCAACTCACTCATATACTATGTACTACACTGTGCGTTTCTTATATTCTAAGTTTTTCAGTGCAACTCACTCATATACTATGTACTACACTGTGCGTTTCTTATATTCTAAGTTTTTCAGTGCAACTCACTCATATACTATGTACTACACTGTGCGTTTCTTATATTCTAAGTTTTTCAGTGCAACTCACTCATATACTATGTACTACACTGTGCGTTTCTTATATTCTAAGTTTTTCAGTGCAACTCACTCATATACTATATACTACACTGTGCGTTTCTTATATTCTAAGTTTTTCAGTGCAACTCACTCATATACTATGTACTACACTGTGCATTTCGTGTAATGCGGGTTTTTCAGTAAATTCTAAGTTTTTCAGTGCAACTCACTGATATACTATGTACTACACTGTGCGTTTCTTATATTCTAAGTTTTTCAGTGCAACTCACTCATATACTATGTACTACACTGTGCGTTTCTTATATTCTAAGTTTTTCAGTGCAACTCACTCGTATACTATGTACTACACTGTGCATTTCGTGTAATGCGGGTTTTTCAGTAAATTCTAAGTTTTTGAGTGCAACTCACTCATATACTATGTACTACACTGTCCGTTTCTTATATTCTAAGTTTTTCAGTGCAACTCACTCATATACTATGTACTACACTGTGCGTTTCTTATATTCTAAGTTTTTCAGTGCAACTCACTCATATACTATGTACTACACTGTGCGTTTCTTATATTCTAAGTTTTTCAGTGCAACTCACTCATATACTATGTACTACACTGTGCGTTTCTTATATTCTAAGTTTTTCAGTGCAACTCACTCATATACTATGTACTACAATGTGCGTTTCTTATATTCTAAGTTTTTCAGTGCAACTCACTCATATACTATGTACTACACTGTGCGTTTCTTATATTCTAAGTTTTTCAGTGCAACTCACTCATATACTATGTACTACACTGTGCGTTTCTTATATTCTAAGTTTTTCAGTGCAACTCACTCATATACTATGTACTACACTGTGCGTTTCTTATATTCTAAGTTTTTCAGTGCAACTCACTCATATACTATGTACTACACTGTGCGTTTCTTATATTCTAAGTTTTTCAGTGCAACTCACTCATATACTATGTACTACACTGTGCGTTTCTTATATTCTAAGTTTTTCAGTGCAACTCACTCATATACTATGTACTACACTGTGCGTTTCTTATATTCTAAGTTTTTCAGTGCAACTCACTCATATACTGTGTACTACACTGTGCGTTTCTTATATTCTAAGTTTTTCAGTGTAACTCACTCATATACTGTGTACTACACTGTGCGTTTCTTATATTCTAAGTTTTTCAGTGCAACTCACTCATATACTGTGTACTACACTGTGCGTTTCTTATATTCTCAGTTTTTCAGTGCAACTCACTCATATACTATGTACTACACTGTGCGTTTCTTATATTCTCAGTTTTTCAGTGCAACTCACTCATATACTATGTACTACACTGTGCGTTTCTTATATTCTAAGTTTTTCAGTGCAACTCACTCATATACTATGTACTACACTGTGCGTTTCTTATATTCTAAGTTTTTCAGTGCAACTCACTCATATACTATGTACTACACTGTGCGTTTCTTATATTCTAAGTTTTTCAGTGCAACTCACTCATATACTGTGTACTACACTGTGCGTTTCTTATATTCTAAGTTTTTCAGTGCAACTCACTCATATACTGTGTACTACACTGTGCGTTTCTTATATTCTAAGTTTTTCAGTGCAACTCACTCATATACTGTGTACTACACTGTGCGTTTCTTATATTCTAAGTTTTTCAGTGCAACTCACTCATATACTGTGTACTACACTGTGCGTTTCTTATATTCTAAGTTTTTCAGTGCAACTCACTCATATACTGTGTACTACACTGTGCGTTTCTTATATTCTAAGTTTTTCAGTGCAACTCACTCATATACTATATACTACACTGTGCGTTTCTTATATTCTAAGTTTTTCAGTGCAACTCACTCATATACTATGTACTACACTGTGCATTTCGTGTAATGCGGGTTTTTCAGTAAATTCTAAGTTTTTCAGTGCAACTCACTGATATACTATGTACTACACTGTGCGTTTCTTATATTCTAAGTTTTTCAGTGCAACTCACTCATATACTATGTACTACACTGTGCGTTTCTTATATTCTAAGTTTTTCAGTGCAACTCACTCGTATACTATGTACTACACTGTGCATTTCGTGTAATGCGGGTTTTTCAGTAAATTCTAAGTTTTTGAGTGCAACTCACTCATATACTATGTACTACACTGTCCGTTTCTTATATTCTAAGTTTTTCAGTGCAACTCACTCATATACTATGTACTACACTGTGCGTTTCTTATATTCTAAGTTTTTCAGTGCAACTCACTCATATACTATGTACTACACTGTGCGTTTCTTATATTCTAAGTTTTTCAGTGCAACTCACTCATATACTATGTACTACACTGTGCGTTTCTTATATTCTAAGTTTTTCAGTGCAACTCACTCATATACTATGTACTACAATGTGCGTTTCTTATATTCTAAGTTTTTCAGTGCAACTCACTCATATACTATGTACTACACTGTGCGTTTCTTATATTCTAAGTTTTTCAGTGCAACTCACTCATATACTATGTACTACACTGTGCGTTTCTTATATTCTAAGTTTTTCAGTGCAACTCACTCATATACTATGTACTACACTGTGCGTTTCTTATATTCTAAGTTTTTCAGTGCAACTCACTCATATACTATGTACTACACTGTGCGTTTCTTATATTCTAAGTTTTTCAGTGCAACTCACTCATATACTATGTACTACACTGTGCGTTTCTTATATTCTAAGTTTTTCAGTGCAACTCACTCATATACTATGTACTACACTGTGCGTTTCTTATATTCTAAGTTTTTCAGTGCAACTCACTCATATACTATGTACTACACTGTGCGTTTCTTATATTCTAAGTTTTTCAGTGTAACTCACTCATATACTGTGTACTACACTGTGCGTTTCTTATATTCTAAGTTTTTCAGTGCAACTCACTCATATACTATGTACTACACTGTGCGTTTCTTATATTCTAAGTTTTTCAGTGCAACTCACTCATATACTATGTACTACACTGTGCGTTTCTTATATTCTAAGTTTTTCAGTGCAACTCACTCATATACTATGTACTACACTGTGCGTTTCTTATATTCTAAGTTTTTCAGTGCAACTCACTCATATACTATGTACTACACTGTGCGTTTCTTATATTCTAAGTTTTTCAGTGCAACTCACTCATATACTATGTACTACACTGTGCGTTTCTTATATTCTAAGTTTTTCAGTGCAACTCACTCATATACTATGTACTACACTGTGC